>NC_044036.1:264655368-264964040 GCF_901765095.1 Microcaecilia unicolor | reverse complement strand
TCCCGAGGAAACGGGGTGGTCCATCAATCGCTTGAAACTGAGAGCGATATTTCAGGCGCTTCTGGCCTTTCACAAAACCCTGGAGGGACTGGCTGTCAGAGTTCTGTCGGACAACACGACAGCAGTGGCCTACATAAATCGACAAGGCGGCACTCAGTGCAGAGCACTGTCCGCGGATGCCGCTCTAATTTGCCACTGGGCAGAGCTACATCTGCAGCTTCTGTCAGCAGCTCACATAGCAGGTCAGAGCAACGTGCAAGCCGGTTTTCTAAGCAGGCATCAAATCGACCCAGCGGAGTGGGAACTGGCAGACGAAGTGTTCCTTCAGATCTGTGCCAAATGGGGAAAGCCCGTAATGGATCTTATGGCGTCAAGCACAAATGCCAAAGTCCCGTCCTTTTTCAGCAGATGGAGAGATCCTCGCTCAGCGGGGTTGGATGCCTTGGCGGAACCCTGGCCTCCAGGCCGCCTATATGTGTTCCCTCCTTGGCCCTGAATAGGGCAGCTCCTCCTGTGAATTCGGCTACATCAAGGAGTGGTGATCCTCATTGCCCCGGATTGGCCCAGGCGGTATGCAGACCTCCGGCTATTGAGAGGGCGCAATTGAGAGGCAAGAGCTATTCTAACAAGGTCATCTCCACTCCCTTGCAGGCCCGCCAGCGTTCCACTTCCGTTGCCTATGCTCGGATCTGGCGCCAGTTTGAGGCTTGGTGCGCTGCTAAAGCGATCACACCCATGTGGGCTTCTGTCTCGCTGATACTTGACTTTCTGTAGGATGGTTTACAAAAAGTCTTGGCCTATAATTCCCTGCGTGTTCAAGTGGCAGCATTGTCATGCTTTCGGGGGAAGGCCGCTGGCCTCTCCCTGGCTTCACATCCGGACATTGCACGGTTTCTGAGAGGGGTGCTTCGTCTCCGACCTCCCGTGCGGGTGGGCCCCTTGCCTGGCCTGGAACCTGGGGCTAGTATTAAAGGCTCTTCAGTGTTCGCCCTTCGAGCCGCTGAAGCGAGCTTCGGAGAAGGATGTGACTCTAAAGACGGTCTTTTTGGTGGCCATTGCATCGGCGAGACGGGCATCTGAGCTCCAGGTGCTGTCCTGTCGAGACCCTTTTCTGCAATTCTCAGAGTCTGGAGTAACGGTACCTACTGTGCCTTCCTTCATGCCTAAGGTGGTTTCAGCGTTTCACCTAAACCAGCCTATCTATTTGCCCTCCTTTACTAGGGAGGAGTTTCCAGAATTCTTTGGGCAGTTGCACCTCCTGGATGTGCGCTGGGCTCTGTTGCAGTATCTGCAGATGTCAAATGCTTTCAGGACCTCTGATCACCTTTTTGTATTGTTGTCAGGTCCTCGCAGAGGGTCTCCAGCATCTAAAGCCACTATAGCCCGTTGGCTTAAGGAAGCCATTTTTTCTGCATATCTGCTGTCTGGCCGGCCTCCGCCTGACGCCTTTAAGGCTTATTCCACAAGAGCGATTTCCTCCTCTTGGGGTGAAACTGGAGCACTCTCTCTTCAGGAGCTTAGCCGAGATTGGGTGGCAGAGCCGGTAGTGGGAGGTGGGGATAGTGCTAGGCAGACTTCTATGGTCTGTGCTAGAGCCGGTGGTGGGAGGCGGGGCTGGTGGTTGGGAGGCGGGGATAGTACTGGGCAGACTTATATGGTCTGTGCCCTGAAAAAGACAGGTACAAATCAAGGTAAGGTATACACAAAAAGTGGCACATATGAGTTTATCTTGTTGGGCAAACTGGATGGACCGTGCAGGTCTTTTTCTGCCGTCATCTACTATGTTACTGTGTTCAAGAGATATGTAGTGCAGCTACTTGGGCTTCTAAGCTCTCTTTTGCCCGACATTACAGGCTGGATGTGGCTGCCAGGAGGGATGCGCTTTTTGAAGCACAAGTGCTGGCGCGTGGTGTGGCTTGTTCCCGCCATGTCTAGGGATTACTTTGATACATCCCATTCGTAATGGATTCATCTGCTGCTGATGACAAGGAAGGGAAAATTAGGTTCTTACCTTGGTAATTTTCTTTCCTTTAGTCACAGCTGATGAATCCATCATCCCTCCCTGATTGACTCAGTTTTGTGTTCAGATTTTCCTGCAGACATGTTCCCTCATTGGGAGAAGTTGGAAAACAGTCTTCAGGATTTCTGTTCTACTACAGGAGGTTCAGTTCGTCCCTCCTTTGTGTTATTGCACCTGTTCTGGGGCGTTCGTTCGGTGTGAGGAAAATTCATGTTATGCTACTTTGCGGTTTAACACTGCTTTGGAAGCCTCAAATACTGAGAGGCAGATGGAGCTAGCCGTCCTAGAGGCACTATGGTTTTCAGTGTTCTCTATCTCCCCCTGCTGGTATGTGTACACAACCCATTCGTAATGGATTCATCTGCTGTGACTAAAGGAAAGAAAATTACCAAAGTAGGAACCTAATTTTCCCTTGGCAGTAAAGTGCAGATTCAGGGTTCAGGCTGCTTTTACCCCATCAGACATCCTGCTCCGCAAGCCTGTGGGCTACGTCTGAGGGCCCAAGGTGCCCTTTTTTATGGGGCCCCAGAAGACCTAGAGGCAGATTTTCTCAGTTGTCATTTCCTAGATCCAGGAGAGTAGGAACTGTGCCCTTTGGCCTTTCAGTTTCAGATAGCCCAGTGGAGGCCCCCAGAATTTGACCTGATGGCTCATAGCTGATGTGGCTTTTCCTTTTTTTGCTGCTTATGGCTGAAGTACAAGGTTGCTCAATTTTTCAGTCACAAAAGGGAAGTCGAGTCAGTGGGCATCAATACCTGGTTCAGCTGTAGCTCAAGAGGGAGCCACTGTTCATCTCCCTTCTTCCAACCACACCCCCATCCTCAGGTGGGTAGGGTGATTCAAAGAATAACATACCATCCATTTCTGGACCTTTGGTGGCTCTATTGACTGTGCTGGCTGTGATATATGGGCCTGATTCACCTCTTGTGAAGCTTCTAATACCATTCCCAAAGGAAAGGGGGATCCTGAGGCAGGGCCTGGTAAAAATGGAAACCTAGATTCCGTTTATCTTAGTTTGGTTTTTGAAAGGAAACACCTGCTGGGGATGGGAGGTTCTCTGCCTTGGTTATCTCCACACTCCTCAGAGCTTGAAAGAGGTTTACTTCCTGTTTGGGCATAGTGCGTTTTTGAGCACTGGTTTGGGGGAACATTCATTTCTCCACGGAGAGCTAAGATTCCTGATGTCCTAGTCTTTCTTCAGCAGGGCTTCAAGAAGGGCTTAGCCTTAGGTCCCTGAAAGTTCATGTGGCAGCCCTTGCATGCTAGAGGCAAAATTCTCAGGCTGTAGTTTTTCTGTGGGGGTTTAAACAATTTTGTCCCGTACCTAAACAGAAGTTGTCCTTCTGTGGGATCTCATTTTGGCTTTGGAGGTTTTGACGGATCCGCCCTTCAAGTCTGTGAAGTCTACCATTCTGACAGGTCTCGCCTTGAAGATTGTCTTTTTGGTCTGTTGCTTCTGCTAGGCATATTTCAGAGCTATAGGTGTTATCCTGTAGGAATCCCTTCCCTACATTCTCAGGTGAGACGGTCCTTTCTTCCAAAGTTGGTGTCTGCCTTTCATGTTAATGAGGTGGTGAATTACCTACCTTTCTGGAGTGGGAGCACTTGCAGCAGGATAAGAAGCTTCACAGGTTGGATGTCCAGCAAGTCCTTCTCCAGTACCTATGTGAGACCGATTTATTGTGACTCTCCAATTGGTTGTTTGTCTTGTTTCAGGGACTATGTAAGGGTCAAGTGGCTTATAAAATGTCAATAGCTTCCTTGATTAGAAGACTAACCCTGCTTGGTGCATCCCATGATGTACCTCACATCGTCATATGCCATTTTTCAAGATGGCAATGCCGAGGCAGGAGCAAGTGGGCATTGCTTTGCTACTTGAAAGGTATTCCCTAAGGGGCATCTGGCAGGGGAGGGTGCCACTAGACATCATGTAGTGTTTTTAAATTGTTGGAGGGAGAGAGGATGGTCAAGTGGGGAGGGGTGGGATCAGGGGTTTGGGAGATTGGGAAGAGGGTGGACTACTAGATTTTCTGCCATGATGTACTGTTGCAGAAGTGCCAGCTAACTCTTCTATGCCTCATCAGACCAGTCGTTGAGGTTTTCATGTTGTGCTTACCTTAGTCTTCTGCATCAGTTCTCTGCATTGGGGCAAAATAGATAATAGGCATCAGCACATAGCATATGTAGATAAATGGTAAAGAGGCTAACGTAAGGTTTTGCTTCAGTGCAAAACTTTTTTTTTTCTTTTTTCATTAAGCAGTGGTTAACTTGCTTGTATATCTCTTGCTAATCATGATAGGATGTATATCTCGTCACTGAGACTTGGGAAGCCCATGAGAGAGGACATGCCAACCAGTTAATTTAATCCCTAGAAGAAAGATGGAGAAAAGGTCAGGAGGGAAGCAGGAGCCACAGATTTAAAGCCTCAGTAGGGAGAGCTGAGTGGGGACAAATTTCTGGCTAGTCAGAGAGGATGGAAATGGAGAGGAGGCAGCAGCCCTATAAAAAGAGAAGACAGGAGCAGGGCTTAGTATCTAATGAGAGACTGAAGAGTGCAGAACTCCTGACCCAGATAACAAGCAAGCAAGTACCATAAGATACGGAACTGTCTTGGGACTATAGTATTGACACTGACTGGGAAATTATATATAGTTTTAAACTGGAGCTTCTTTCTTTGATTCTGAGACTGTGAGTGCAGCAGTTGAGAACACTGTTCTAGCTTAATTATCCATGCAAATGTTATTAAATTTAATTCTGTTAAGTATGTTTTCTTTAATCCTGAGCAGTTGAAATCCTTTTTAGATTCTAAATCATCTCCTAGGGTCACTGCTCCTTCTCTTGCCTTGTCTCCATCGATTCTGTAAATATATATTTTCTTCTTTTCTTTCCTACTAATTATTATTACTTGGTATATTGCCTTGTCCTCTTTCCAATTTTGTGGACTGGAATGGCAGAATTAGGGATTAGTTTCCTTTTTCTTGTTTTTTCACGTATGGTTTAATTTTATAATTTTGACCATACTAGCATGTTTCCTATTTATAATTCTGCCTGGTTTCTGTTACAAGATTGTATTATCTTGGAAATGAACATACAGTAAACTGGAGCTTTTTTTTTTGTTACTATCTGGTGGGAGGCTGTATCCCTTAAACAGGAGTTAGATTCCAGGAGATATGAGGGTGGTGGCAGGTGGGCTTGTAAACCTTCTGTTTCCTGTGATAATTTGGAAACATTTTGAATTAAGCTATTCATGAGGATTGTTGCCACAGATTTTGGATGTTGATGTGAACTGAATAGTACCAGGTACACACAGTGGATCCAAAAAAGAGTCCTCTCTCATGTAATGTCTTCCCAAACAATGTCTTTATTAAAATCAATAAAAGCCCGACACGAATCGTGTTTCGGCTACACCGGCCTGCATCAGGGGTCTATAAATAAACAAATATATTGACATGAATATAATAAGTATAATGATACTCTAAAACCAAAGCTGATAAGTATGTTTTTAGAGTATCATTATACTTATTATATTCATTCTTTTTTTTTTGTTTTAAATTTGTCCTATTACGTTTAGTTATTTATGTCAATATATTTGTTTATTTATAGACCCCTGATGCAGGCCGGTGTGGCCGAAACACGATTCGTGTTGGGCTTTTATTGATTTTAATAAAGACATTGTTTGGGAAGACATTACATGAGAGAGGACTCTTTTTTGGATCCACTGTGTGCACCTGGTGTTCTTCATTTCTCCTGTGGAGAGATCACCTTCTGTGGTTGTTTCGCTTCGTGAACTGAATAGTGCCTTATTGATCTAAGGCAGTGATGGCGAACCTTTCAGAGACCGAGTGCCCACACAGCAACCCAAAATCTAATTATTTATTGCAGGTGCCGGTACTCATCATGGGCGGGGTCACCACATATGACTCCACCCCTATGATAGTCACACCCCTTACACCAGCCATGGCGCATATAAACATCACTGAAACTATTATACTAGTATAGGAGAAAAAAATAACATGATTTTTTTTCATTATGAATCATTTCTGTAAGCTGTTACAGCTCCAGTATACCCAGTGCAAAATAAGACAACATGTAAATTCTCAAATTGGACATATTCAAAACACTAAAATGAAAATAAAATGATTTTTTTCTACCTTTGTTGTCTGGTGATTTTGTTTTTCTATCCATATTGGTCCTAGTCTCTGATTCTGCTGCTCTCTATCTGTTCTCTTAACTCCATTTCCAGGGCTTCCTTTATATTTATTTCTTTAATTTCCTTCTTTCTTCTTCATTTCTTGCCCTCCTCTCCCCACTGCCCTCCCCTCCATCCACCCATGTCCAGCCACCCTCCTCTGCCCTCCCCCCCAGCACCAGGCAGGCCTCCCTCCCACCAGGCATCAGGCATCACTCCCTCCCTCCCACCAGGCATCAGGCATCACTCCCTCCTTCCCACCTGGCATCAGGCATTCCTCCCTCCCTCCCACCTGGCATCAGGCATCCCTCCCTCCCTCCCTTCCACGAGGCATCAGGCATCCCTACTACCAGGTACCAGGCAGCCCTCCCAAGCACCAGGCATCCCACCCACCAGCATCAGGCCACCCGAGCACCAGGTCGCCCGCTCGCCCCCCTTCCGAGCACCAGGGCCCCCCCTCCGAAATTTAAAAGTCATACCTGGTCGGGGTTAATGCGGCGTCGGCAGCAGCAGTGAAAAGCGCTGGCTCGGCGTGCATTCAGCCTTCCCTTCTGTCTCTCAAGCGTTGGTCCCGCCCTCATTTCCTGTTTCTGTAAGGATGGGACCAGCGCTTGAGAGACACAGAAGAGAAGGCTGAATGCGCGCCGAGCCAGCGCTTTTCACTGCCGACGCTGCCTTAACCCTGACCAGGTAAGCCTTTTAAATTTCGTAGGGGGGGCCCTGGTGCTTGGAGGGAAGGCGGACGGGCGACCTGGTGCTGGGAGGGAGGGAAGCCTGATTGGCTGAGGCGACGACGCGCGTGCCAACAGAGAGAGCTCTGCGTGCCATCACTGACCTAAGGAGTTCTGGAATCCGCCCTCCCACTGGAGCTTGTCCTGGGGAGAGCAAAGTAGTGAAAGACCTAGGTTGGGGGGGGGGGGGGAAGGAAGTTGGACACTGTTTGGCTGGGCTTGTGTGACTGTTGATAACCCTTCTGAATTCAGGGTTTTAGGCACATTCATTGCAAATCAGCGGGAGTACATTAAGCAGCCATCTGACCCTGAAAGGACCCCAGGATAGTTTCTGCCCCATATCATGCATTGATCCCATAGTGCCTTTTTTAAAGCTCTATTCCACTAGAACAAATTTCCCCTTTCATTAAAGACTGAATTATTGTGCCTTATCAAGTCAGCTAGGACTTGCAGAATATGTCAGTCGACCAGCGGATGGAGACAGAGAAACAAAGTAGTTCTGTGTGATTTGCCCATTAAGAACACAGTGTAGCTTTTGAGTGTTCAGTATTTCTCTGTCTCCTGTGGATGAAAGATAGGCTAACTGTGCATTTCCTAGACAAGTTGGGGTGGCTCCTGACTAGTTTAAGAACTGAGTTTTCAGTTGAGCTGGGGATACCTTTTTAATGTTTGAGCTCCTTGTCTGATATTTATGAAAGGCTCTATTTTGCCTGAAGTCGTGGTATAACTGAGAAGTCTCTGAGCTCCCGTCTTCCCCCCCCCCCCCCATCTTCTCAACATTTCTGTGAGTGAGACTTCCACAATAAAAGGCAGAGAGGAACCTGTTTGGGGAACTTCACAATAAGGAATATTATTCTACAGATTATTCTACAGAAGAGCTGCTACTCAGAGATCTCTGAGTTTTCTTCCCACCCTTCTCTTTTCCTCCAGAATTTTTAAGCAGGGAATCGGTTATGAGTATACTCAAGATTTTTGTACCTGCTCAGTATCTATGTAGGAGCAAAACTACCTTCAATACCGTAGTTCAGCGCTCAGCTGTCACCATGCTTTGCTACAAAGTGACTTTTCTTCCATGACCTCACATGTCATTTGACTTTTATGGACATTTGCTTAGGCATTTCAAAGTCACTTAACCACATTTTCTGATGGACATTATTACATGCAATTCAGTCTGCTTTGTTCATTGCAAACTCATGCATTCCAGTATTGCATCTTTTCATACTTGTATTCTTAGAAGCATGTTAAGCTTCAGTGCAAGAATGTAATCTAAAATTCTTGATGAAACATTATTGTAATGGAATAAATGTATTGCTGCTTACTTAGTGTTTCAAGCGGTCCAGCCCCTCCTTCGAGCTGAACACTAGAAAGGGGGGGGGGGGTTGTAGGAGCAAAACTTGAAGCACTACTGTAGCACTATGAGCACTATGCCCAGCCATCCATGTGATTATATGGACCTACATGGTCCTACATACGTGCCACTATCCAGCATTCAGAACCTGATTACAGTGTGCAACTTCAGACATTGTCTCTGTAAAGACTCTTAAGATATTGTGTAGGTATCAAGTCTGACAGAAGAATAACAACCCTTGTTTACTGTACTTGACAACTGCTGATAAGGTCACGATGTTTCAGGACAAGCAGGCTGTTATCAGCATTGATGCAGGTTGTTACCAGAATGGACGTCATGTCAATGCAGGACACTTGGAGCTACTTGTTTATATTCTTTAAGTATAGAACATATGTCAGCAAAGGAGATAAGGCTCCCGATTTCTCCATAAAATATAGCTCTTGCCAGGTTTATCTGCCTTGTGCCAGCATCACATCTGAGGTGCAAGATCTGCGTTGGACCAGACGGACGGACATCTGAAGGATTACATCAGATTGTATGTGTGCCAAGCAGCCTTGCGTAATGGCCTGGGGTTAGAGTGACACTTTACACTTTAGAGTCTAGATAGGGACTATATACCTTTACTCCAAGCTATCTCTGTAATAGGATTGTCTTTCTCTTTATTCCTGTTTACTCTATTTGCTGCTACTGTAAATAATTAAGACCCCATTTTTATAATATTTGGGTGTGGAGTTAGTTTCTTTTATTATTTTGGAGCAGTGGTTTTGGATCTAAGGATAAGGGGTGATACATTTACTTCTGACACTTCCCTAACCAATGTTAATCTGGTTGGGACCCATTTTTGTTATGACTTACACTAAGTGTCAACACCCTAAGTGGGAGGTGTCTCCTGAGGTGTTCCAGCTTCTTGTTTAGTACTGGGGTGTGCCGTCCTTGGACTGCATGGTCACAAGGTCTTGTGGTTTTTCAGCCTTCAGAGGGTGTGGGACTCGAGCCTGGATGCCCTGCTGCAGCCGTGGCTGAGCGAGGGGTTTCTGTACGCCTTTCTGCTTTGGCCAATGATTGATTGTCTGTTGAAAAAAGTTGCAGGCCATTGGGGCTGGGTAGTCCGAGTGGCCCCAGACTGGCCGCGGCATCTGTGGTACTTGAATCTGGTTCGACTTCTGGATAGGGAACCGCTGCAGTTCCCTCTGGGCTGGGGGCTTCTCTGTCAGGGGCTGGTGGTCATGGAGGATCCCTCCTCCTTTGGTCTTACAGCCTGGCCCTTGAGAGGGCTCATTTGAGAATGAGCCACTCTGCTATAGAAGCAGCTGGTAAGTCTGCTTCAGGCCAGGAAGAAATCTAAATCCTTGGCTTATGCCCGCGTGTGGCATACCTTTATGGGCTGGTGTTTGGAGCGAGGATTGGATTCCTTCACTTCTTCTGTTGGCCACATCCTTGCATTTTTGCAGTCTGGGGCCTGTGAGGGCTTGGCGTTGGGGTCCTTGAAGGTTCAGGTAGCAGCCGTGGCGTGTTCTAGGGGACACTTGCAGAATTCTTCCATAGCGTTTCACCTGGATGTGATTCGTTTCCTGCGGGGTGTGAATCACTTGAGGTTGCCCTTTCCTGACTGGGACCTCATCTTGATCCTTTGGACTCTGCAGCGCTCTCCTTTTGAACCCCTTTGGAAGGCAACGATGAAAGATCTTACCCTGAAGACGGTGTTTCTGGTGGCGATTGTTTCGGCACGACGCATCTTGGAGCTGCAGGCAGTGTCCTGTAGGGACCCTTTTCTCAGGTTTTCAGAGTTAGGGGCCTCGCTTTAGACTGTTCCCCCTTTTTACCTAAGGTGGTTTCAGCCTTCCATGTTTAGGAGGGAGGATGTGGGGGATCAATATGCTGCCTTACAATAGCTGAATGTTAGGAGAGCACTGATGCGTTACCTGGAGGTCACGAATGACTTTCGATGCTTGGATAGACTTTTTGCCCTGTTTTGTAAACAGAAGCTGGGTCTCACGGCTTCTAAGACCTATATAGCCCGTTGGTTAAAGGAGGCAGTGGCCGCGGCCTATATCCTGGAAGGTAAATCTCAGGTCTTCAAGGCATGTGCTTCCAGGCGTACGGCCATATCTTAGGCTGAGGCTTTGTTGTTCTCTGGGGAATGCATGCAGGGTGATGACTTGGGGCCGAGCCTTCAGGTATTCTTTTGCAGTCTTTTTTTTTTTTTTTTTGTTTGAGCATGCTCCTAGTACTTTCTCCCTTGCTTTTTGACTGATACTGAGAAACTGAGCCAGTAAGAAGGGGGGCTATGTATTACGGCTAAGTTCTGTATTCTCTGTATCCACCTGCTGGTCGATGGACATGACTGCCCCACTCATCCTGGAATAGTGTGAAGAACTAATGGGAAAAAAATTATCGGGTAAGTCCTAATTCTCCTTTAGTCAATGTGCTTACTCTCTCAGAGAGTTTTTGTTGCCATTTGCATTTGGGCCAAGTCACCTGTCTGGCATTGTGATGCACTGCTGTCCTGTGGTAACTACTGGTGTGCTTTCTCAGCCAAGGTTCTTACAATCCATGCTTCTTTTGCTCTGAACAGGTGACATCAACGGTTTCATATTCCTTCAATATTTTGTAAGCTCTAATAATCACTTTTTTCCCTTATTCCCTATAGGCTTCTTTTTTTTTTTTGGCTGCAGTTGTTTGATTTCTGCAGCTTGAATTAATTGAGTGGGAACTTAGCTTTGTCCTTGCCATTCTTAGGGCTACATCTACTTAGGCCACTGTTGAGTGCATTGATGCAATTCCCTCTGGGTTGGTATAATTCTCAGATTTTATTTTAATTATGCCTAGAGTGGTTTGGATATGTGTTTTCCCTCCACTAAATCCTGCAGGCAAACGGCGTTAATTAACAGCAATGTTTGCTGATATTACTACTTTGTTAGGTTCCATTTAACGACAACAAAAAAAACCCCAATTGAGATTTGTGGTGGAAGGCGAATTTTAAACTCAAAAAATTATAAACTAATCTATATATAGAACGGTGGTACCTAATGAAACCTGTATCTCAATTGCCATTCAGCAAGTGTGATATGGATAAAAACAGCCAGGGCACAAAGTTTCACCACACTTTGCACAGTAATATATTGGCCTGCCAGAACATGACTCCATCTGACATCAGCACTGCTGTGGTCTCTGGTGAATCAGGTGGCCTGTGCCATTATAGTACAAGCTATTGAAGACTGTAAGTGGTCTTCTGATACTCGGATGGCCTTGCTTGGTTTATCACTCTTTAACGTCGATTTGGCTCAGTATCCAGCTTATAATTGAAAAAGAAAAACGCCTATATTGCGACCCAAATCGGGAGATAGACGTTTATCTCACAAAAACGAATAAAGCGGTATAATCGAAAGCCGAATTTGGACGTTTTCAACTGCACTCCGTCGCGGATGCGGACAAAGTTGATGGGGGCGTGTCAAAGGCGTGGTGAAGGCGGAACTGGGGCGTGGTTATCGGCCGATCAGAGATAGGCGCCTTTCGCCGATAATGGAAAAAAAATATGCGTTTTTAGCGAGAATTTAGGGCACTTTTCCTGGACCCTGTTTTTCCACGAATAGGGCCCCAAAAAGTGCCCTAAATGACCAGATGACCACTGGAGGGAGTCGGGGATGACCTCCCCTGACTCCCCCAGTGGTCACAAACCCCCTCCCACCACAAAAATATGCCGTTTCACAACTTTTTATTTTCACCCTCAAATGTCATACCCACCTCCCTGGCAGCAGTATGCAGGTCACTGGAGCAGTTATTAGGGGGTGCAGTGGACGTCAGGCAGGTAGACCCAGGCCCATCTCCCCCCACCTGTTACACTTGTGCTGGTAAATGGGAGCCCTCCACACTGCCCCCCAAACCCACTGTACCCACATGTAGGTGCCCCCCTTCACCCCTTAGGGCTATAGTAATGGTGTAGACTTGTGGGTGGTGGGTTTTGAGAGGGATTTGGGGGGCTCAACACCCAAGGGAAGGGTGCTATGCACCTGGGAGCTCTTTTACCTTTTTTTTTTTGTTTTTGTAAAAGTGCCCCCTAGGGTGCCCGGTTGGTGTCCTGGCATGTGAGGGGGACCAGTGCACTATGAATCCTGGCCCCTCCCATGAACAAATGCCTTGGATTTATTCGTTTTTGAGCTGGGCGCTTTCATTTTCCATTATCGCTGAAAAACAAAAACGCCCAGCTCACAAATTATCGAATAAAACATGGACGTCTATTTTTCCCCAAAATACGGTTCGGTCCGTCCCTTCACGGACCCGTTCTCGGAGATAAACGCCCATGGAGATAAGACGTTTTCGTTCGATTATGCCCCTCCATGTCTTCCAGGCTCACCAAGATTTCTTTCAGTTCCTCTGCATCTTCACCCTTGAAAACTATTTCTTGGTACAGGTAGATCTTGCATCATCTTCCATAAAGACCGAAGCAGAGAATTCATTTAGTCTCTCTGCTCTGACCTTGGGCCTCCCTGAGTACTCCTTTGGTTTCTTCATGATCTAATGGTACCACGGATGTCCTCGCAGGCTTTCTGCTTCTGATGTGTCTGAAAAAGGTTTACTGTTTTTGTCTCCACGTCAAATTTTTGTGTATATTCTCTTTTAGCCTTCTTTATTAATGCTTTGCTTCTCACTTGATGGTGCTTATGTTGCTTCTTATTTTCTTTGTTTGGATCCTTTTTCCATTCTTTGAAAGATGTTCTTTTGACTCTAGTAGCCTCTTTCACTTCTCCTTTTAACCATGCTGGCTATCATTTGCTCCTCTGGCCACCTTTGTTAATATGTGGAACACATTTATTTATTTGTTGCATTTGTACCCCACATTTTCCTACCTCTTTGCAGGCGCAATGTGGCTTACATAGTACCGTGAGGTGTTAGCCACCTCCGGTGATGAAACAAATACAGAGTGATGTTGTTACAGAACATTAGAGAATCAAAAGAAGAAGAGTGATGTATTGTTCATTGCAGGTTATGACTTTGTTGTGTTGCTGAGTTCAGTTACTTAAGTTGGATTAGTAGTGTATACCTTTTCGAACAGATCAGTCTGTAGTGATTTCCGGAAATTGAGGTGATCCTGCGTTGTTGTCTTTATGGCTTTCGGTAATGCGTTCCATAGTTGCATGCTTATATAGGAGAAGCTGGATCCGTAAATTAATTTGTACTTGAGTCCCTTGCAGCTAGGGTGGTGAAGATTTAGGTATGTTCGTGATATTCTAATTTTGTTTCTGGTTGGTAGGTCTATGAGATCATCCATATAACTTGGGGCATTGCCATAGATAATCTTGTGGACCAGGGTGCAGATTTTGAAAGCAATACGTTCTTTGATTGGTTTGGGTTCCACAGTTGTATTTTTAAACAACGTCTATGCCTGATTTAAAGACCTAAGCTTTGTAGCCAATCATTTTAACCATTTCCCTCATTTTGTTGTAGTCGCCCTTTTGAAAATTAAATGCTGTTTATAGTAGATTTTCTTAGTGACTTCACTCCGGATATCAGCTCAAATTTGATCATGTTATGATCACTGTTTCCCAGTTGGTCCAGCACTATTACCTCTTGTACTATGCCCTGCAGTCCACTAAGGACTAGATCGAAAATTGTTTCTCCTCTTTGAATTTTAAAGCTCTTATTTCGAGTGTCTCCTGTGACATGCTTCTACAGGAAAAACAATTAAGTGTATCATGGTGTTGTCCTATACAAAGGAGACACCGTGTGTGAGGGTCAGTAATAGATAGATTACGTGTGCAAATAGCACAATGTTTGAATCCTGTCTTGTGGTTAGACGTAGCAAATAAAATATCTGCTAAATTAAACTCGTGAATTTTGACTGAAAATAAAGTAAGCACGGGTCGTTCCGTCTCCATGGACAAAATGAAACTGAGGTTTGTGATTTGTCACTTCATATATATATATATATACTGTGGGTTGGGGCGGGAATCCTTGAGCATGCTCACTTTAAAATTTTTAGAGCATTTTCTATTGGATAGCCGGGTCAGTCACATCAGTGTGATGTAAATTCAGAGGTGTGGCTAGAACTTGTCTATAGAAAAGAGGATCTGTGGTGGCAGGAAACAGTTAATGCATTAACTTAGGTTCCAGCCAGCACACACAAGCATCATGAGCGCAGGAGAAAAGATAGACACTGAGGCAGGAGCAGATGTTGAGAATTAAGCAGGAATTTGAAGTGTGGGCGACGGGCTGAGTGCACACAGCTAAGGAGGCAACTCCAATCCAAGACTCACAGTGCAGGGGAGGGGTGTGTGGGGGGCCCATAAGATTGTTTGCCCTGGGCCTAGCTTTTTCTCTTGGTTGGCCTGCCGTATTTAGTACTTTTACTTTATCAATGGTGGGATGTCAGAGTCTATTGTTGTTATTCATACCTTGTGTGTATCTATTTTACCTGCAGTAGATTTTGATGAGACTTATCTAATTTATAGCGTGTCTTCCTCATTGGAGATATTAAATGAAATTTTGTGAACAGTTCAAACTTCAGTATCTCTTCAGAAATGAAAAATCCTTGTCATCAAGCAGATGAAGCCATTACTTATGTGGGTTGTGTCCATCAACCAGCAGGGGGAGATAGAGAGCACTCAACTTTTCACAGTGCCTCATGGCCAACCAGCTCCACTGCCTCTTCAGTATTCTCTATCTCCCCAAGCAGGGTGGCTGCAGCTTCTTTGAGCTCCATCAAAAATCTGCCTGGGGGTGGCTCCTGGCTTGCCAGTTGTTAGCCGGGGTGTTAGAGGCTATAGCAGCTTCACTTTGAAGGCACATAGGTTAGCCCTTTCCCTGCCTTACCCATGCCCCGTGGATGTGGACATATTAGCTTGCTTTTTCCTGTCCTTTCCCACTCAGTGGATGAAGGCACATTGGTTCGCCTTTCCCTGCCTTTCCCACTCATCTGAGCCTCCGGAGTTCTTATTACCTCTGCTTTCCTCACAGCGTAAAAAAAAAAAAATGGAACAGAGGTTTTCCTTTGATTCTTCTATGGGACCGGAGCTGTGATACTCGGTCCGGTGAGGTAAGAGTGTTTTCTAACTCCTCCGGGGTGGGCCCGCGATCGGGGCATTTTTGGCGCGAAACCGCCATTTTGAATTTTCCCGCCGTTTTTGGCGATGGCTGCAAAGAATGTAAAGCGCTGTTCCCGGTGTGGCAAGCGCAAATCAGCAGCGGGGCTCTGTAAATCGTGCTATACAGGCGTAAGAGCCGGCCCGAGCATGGCGAGCGATGATTCTTTCCGCTCAGAGCTGGCAGCGGACGCCATTTTGAATTCTTTGCATGCGCGGCCTTCGTAGAGACGGAGAGCCCTGAGCCCGGAGGGGGGGGGGGGGGGAACGGACCTCGAATTGAGGCTATTCAGGGAGTGGCTAGCCCCGGACGGGATCTGGGTGCCCAGGGCGAGTTTTTCTCCCCTGATTTTGTGTTGTTATTGCATAAAGCATACATGCTGAAAAGAGTTCTCCCTCCAGGGTCGTCTGAGGCCCCTTCTATTGTTCCCCCCCCCCCCCCCCCCCCCGGTGGATTCTGGCCTGGGACTGCCCGCTGAGGCTATTTTCCCTGATAATTGGCATAAAGAAAAGCGTAGAAGGGCTAATTCCCCTTCAGATTGTGGCCTTCATGGTCTGAGGAGCCAGAGTCAGGTGCAGAATTACCACAGGATCTGGATGATCCCTCCGCGGTGAGGATTTTCCACCGTGATGAGCTGCCAGCGCTTATTTCAGATGCCCTACAGGTCCTTTCTATTGAAGAGCCTGACAGTGGCACGGCCTCCTCTGTGAATCCTAGGATGGCTAGTACCAAAAAGCCTGCTCGAGCCTTTCTTTTGCATGACTCCATCCAAGAGCTTATTTCCGCTCAGTGGGCTGACCCCGAGGGACCTTTGAAAGTTTCCAGGGCTATGGGGCAATTATACCCTCTGCGTGACGAGCATTTGGCTCGCTTTGCAATGCCTAAAGTAGATGCCCTAGTCACTGCAGTGACAAAGAGAACTACTACTACTACTATTGGAAGGAGGAGTTGCCCTGAAGGATATACAAGACCGTAGGCTGGAAGCAGCACTTAAACGGTCCTTTAAAATTGCAGGTCTTACTGTTCGGGCGTCTGCATGCAGTTGTTATGCTGCTAGAGCCTGCCTGGCGTGGTTGCAAGAGACAGTGGAACAGCCCGGAGATGGAGCGAAGCCCTTCTCAGATGTGGCTCCGCGGCTGGAGTCGGCCTTGTCCTTTTTGGCTGATGCCCTTTATATTGTCAGAGCTTCGGCTAAACAAATGGCAGTAGCAGTGGTGCCTCGCCGTCTTATTTGGCTACGACATTGGGCAGCGGACATGGCCTTTAAGCAAAGGTTGGTGAAGTTGCCTTTTCAAGGCCTTCTCCTATTTGGTGAGGAGTTGGAAAAAAAAATTGTTAAGGCCTGGGCGATGCTAAACCCCAGCGCTTACCCAAGGATTGGCCGAGGCCTTCCTCCAAGGGTCAGGCGGTTCCCTCCTCTTACAGACCTCGCTTCCGTGAAGCTCGAAGGTACCGCCTGTTTTTCAGCAGAGGAACTCCTTTCGCTCGGACAAGTGTTCCGCAGCCACCGGCTCTAGGCCTGGAGTTCAGGGGCGACCCTCTCAATGATGGTGCACCAGTCCCCTCCTTGCTTCCTGTCATCGGAGGACGTCTTTCCCTCTTTGCCGAGGAGTGGGCCAATATTTCCTCAGATCAGTGGGTTCTGGACCTGATCAGAGATGGCTACAGAATAGAATTCAACGCCCCAGTAAGAGACGTGTTTGTGGAGTCCCGATGCGGTTCTGCCGCCAAACGGGCGGCGGTAGAGGAGACTTTGCAAGGTCTGATTCAGTTAGGGGCCGTGTCCCCGGTACCTCCCGCCGAACACGGCTGCGGCCGATACTCCATCTACTTTGTGGTGC
This sequence comes from Microcaecilia unicolor, assembly GCF_901765095.1. Classification (NCBI taxonomy): domain Eukaryota; kingdom Metazoa; phylum Chordata; class Amphibia; order Gymnophiona; family Siphonopidae; genus Microcaecilia; species Microcaecilia unicolor. The sequence continues at coordinate 264,946,831 of NC_044036.1, read as the reverse complement.
CGCGAAAAGGTGGGTCTTTTCGCCCTATTCTGGACTTAAAAGAATTAAACAAGTCCCTGAGAGTGCGGCATTTCCACATGGAAACCCTGCGCTCCATCATTGCTGTGGTACAGCCAGGAGAGTTTCTCACGTCTCTAGACCTGAAAGAAGCTTATTTGCACATACCAATTTGACCCCCGCACCAGAAGTTTCTGAGGTTTGCGGTGTTGGGAAAACATTTCCAGTTCCGGACCTTGCCTTTTGGCCTTGCAACAGCTCCCCGAACCTTTTCGAAGGTAATGGTGGTAGTAGCTGCTTTGCTCAGGTGAGAAGGTATCAGGGTTCACCCGTACCTAGACGACTGGCTCATCAGAGCAGACTCTAACAGAGAGCTATCAAGCTACAGCCAGAGTGGTCTCAGTACTTCAATCTCTAGGCTGGGTCGTCAATATGGCCAAAAGTCACCTCCCTCGCAGTCTCTAGATTATTTCGGGGCCAGGTTCAACACAGACTCGGGCTATGTATACCTACCCGAGCTAAGGCGGTGCAAGCTTCAGAATCAGGTCCGTCTGCTCCTGAGGATGCCCCGCCCGTGAGCTTGGGACATTGTCCAGCTGGTGGAATCGATGAAAGCCACATTGGAAGTGGTGCCCTGGGCGAGAGCGCACCTGAGACCTCTACAGTATTCCTTACTTCAAAGATGGTCTCCAGTTTCTCAGGATTATCAATGCAGACTTTCTTGGCTCCCTGCGGCCCGACTCAGCATGGAGTGTTGGCTCTCAGACATCATGCTGCGGCAAAGAATGCCGCTGGCGCTCCCCGATTGGTGTCTAGTAGTGACAGATGCCAGCCTGAAGGGCTGGGGCGCACATTGCAAGGGGAAGCATGCCCAGGGTCTATGGACACCCGAGGAGTCGGAGTGGTCCATCAACCGCCTAGAGTTGAAAGCGGTGTTTCAGGCGCTTCTGGCCTTTCAGGTGACCCTGGAAGGATTGGCTGTCAGAGTGATGTCGGACAACACGACAGCAGTGGCCTACATAAATCGACAAGGCGGCACTCAGTGCAGAGCTCTAGCCGCGCAGGCCGAACAAATTTGCCACTGGGCCGAGCTGCATCTTCAGTTTCTGTCGGCAGCTCACATTGCAGGTCAGAGCAACGTGCAAGCCGATTATCTAAGCAGGCATCAGATCGATCCAGCAGAATGGGAACTAGCAGACGAAGTATTCCTGCAGATATGTGCCAAATGGGGCAAGCCCGTGATGGATCTTATGGCGACAAGTTCAAATGCCAAAGTCCCGTGCTTCTTCAGCAGACGGAGAGATCCTTGCTCGGCAGGGTTGGATGCCTTGACTCAGCCCTGGCCTCCGGGCCTACTATATGTGTTCCCTCCGTGGCCCTTGATAGGGCGCGTGCTCTTGTGGATTCGGCTGCAGCCAGGAGAAGTGGTCCTCATCGCCCCGGATTGGCCCAGGAGGCCTTGGTATGTGGACCTCCGACAGATGCTAGTGGAGGCTCCCCTTCCTTTACCTCTGGTACCGAACCTGTTGTCACAGGGCCCGGTAGCCATGGAGGACGCCTGCCGCTTTGGTCTTATGGCATGGCGATTGAGAGGGCGCAATTGAGGGACAAAGGCTATTCAAACACAGTCATTTCCACTCTCCTGCAGGCCCGCAAACGTTCCACTTCCGTGGCTTATGCCAGGATTTGGCGCCAGTTTGAGTCTTGGTGTGCTTCAAAAGTGATCACACCCATGCGGGCTCCTGTCTCGCCGATTCTGGACTTTTTGCAGGATGGTGTACAAATAGGCTTGGCTTATAATTCCCTGCGGGTGCAAGTGGCAGCGTTGGCCTCCCTTCGTGGTAAGGTTGAAGGTGTGTCTTTAGCTGCTCATCCATATGTGGCACGGTTTCTTAGTGGGGTGCTTCGGCTCCGGCCTTCCGTGCGAGCACCCTGTCCAGCTTGGAACCTGGGGCTAGTTTTGAAGGCCCTGCAGGCTTCTCCTTTTGAGCCGCTTCGGTGAGCATCGGAGAAAGATTTGACACTAAAGGCCGTTTTTCTTGTGGCCATTACTTCGGCGAGACGGGTGTCAGAGCTCCAGGCGCTGTCCTGTAGAGACCCATTTCTGCAATTCTCAGAGTCCGGGGTCACGGTTCGGACCGTGCCTTCCTTCATGCCTAAGGTGGTTTCAGCGTTTCACCTATTTTCTTGCCCTCCTTTGATAAGGAGGAGTTTCCAGAATCTTTTGGGCAGTTGCACCTGTTGGATGTGCGCAGGACTCTGCTGCAGTATCTGCGAGTTACTATCTCTTTCAGGATCTATGATCATCTGTTTGTTTTGCTATCAGGTCCTCGCAGAGGGTCTCCAGCGTCTAAAGCCACTATTGCTCGCTGGCTCAAAGAAACTATCTTTTCAGCTTATCTGCTTGCCGGCTGGTCTCCGCCTGTAACCTTTAAGGCGCATTCTACCAGAGCGATTTCTTCCTCTTGGGCTGAAACTGGAGTACTCTCTCGTCAAGAGATATGCAGTGCAGCAACATGGGCTTCTGAGCTCTCTTTTGCCCGACATTACAGGCTGGATGTGGCTGCTAGGAGGGATGCGCGTTTTGGAACACAAGTGCTAGCGCGTGGTGTGACCTGTTCCCACCCTATATAGGGATTGCTTTGTTACATCCCATACGTAATGGCTTCATCTGCTTGATGACAAGGAAGGGAAAATTAGGTTCTTACATTGGTAATTTTCTTTCCTTTAGTCATAGCAGATGAAGCTATGAGCCCTCCCTGTATGATTGTCTGTATGCTGTGAATCTGTTTCAGGTTCTGTTCTTGTTTCCTGAAGTTCCTTCCTTGGGAGAAAGTTGGAAAACAGTCTTCAGGATTCATGTTCACTCATAGGAGGACGAGTTTATTCCCTCCAGGAGGATGTGTTCATTCCCTCCTTTTGAGTTCATGCCCTTGTTAAGGGGCCATCGTTCGCTGTGAGGAAAGTTCATGTTATTCCCATTGCGGTTTGCCATACTGCTTTGGAAGCTTCAAATACTGAAGAGGCAGTGGAGCTGGCTGTCCATGAGGCACTGTGAAAAGTTGAGTGCTCTCTATCGCCCCCTGCTGGTTGATGGACACAACCCATACGTAATGGCTTCATCTGCTATGACTAAAGGAAAGAAAATTACCAAGGTAAGAACCTAATTTTCCCATCTTAATCTAAAGAGGGCATCTTACAGGTTTTGTTTGTATTTCGCAGAAAAATTAATCCCTTTTTTGCTTTTATTGCTTCTCCTAATTTCAGCATGAATTTTCACAATTCTTTATCAGCAGCAGATGAATCCATTACAAATGGGTTGTGTCCACCTACCAGCAGGGGGAGATAGAGAACACTGAAAACCATAGTGCCTCCTGGACGGCTAGCTCCATCTGCCTCTCAGTATTCTCTATCTCCCAGCAGGGTTGGACGCAGCTTATTCAGCTCCTTAAAGAATCTGCCTGGGGTGGCTCCTGTGCTTTTGCCAGTTGTAGGAGGGGTGTTGTGGCTATTGCAGCTTCACTTAAAGGCACATAGGTTAGCCCTTTCCCTGCCCCCTATGTGGATGCAGGCATATAGGTTTGCCCTGTCTCTGCCTTTCCCACTCTCTTCTATGTGGATGCTGGCATATTGGTTCGTCCTTTCCCTGCCTTTCCCACTCTTCTGGACCTCCAGAGTGCCTCTGTAGCTGTTGCTCTAACTTTTCTCAAAGCGTTAAAAAAAAAAAAGTGACGCGCTTGTTAGCGCTGCGATTCTGAGGCTATCTTCTGTCTGTGCAGCGTGACTGGAGCTCTGGGACTCGGTCTTTTGAGGTAGGAGCGTCTTGTAGCTCCTCTGGGGAGGGCCCGCGATCGGGGCGTTTTTGGCGCAAATCCGCCATTTTGAAATGTTCCACTGTTTTTGGTGATGGCTACGGAGGTTGTTAAGCGCTGTTCACGTTGTGGCAAGCACAGATCAGCAGTGGGGCTCGGTAAATCGTGTTCTTCAGACGTCAGGGCCGGCATGAGCATGGCGAGCGATGTCTCTTCCCGCTCGGTGGAGCTGGCAGCGGGCGCCATCTTAGATGCGCCGCATGGTCCGGAACCCGGAGGAGCGGGGAGGGGTCTGAGGCCGGAGGGGAGTCTCGGATGGAGGCTACCAGAGGAGCTGCTTGCCACGGACTGGAACCGGGAGACCAGGGTGAGCCTTTCTCCCTTGAGTTTGTGTTGCTTTTACATAAAGCCATTCATGTTCAAGAGGGCTCTGCCGCAGGTGTTTGACTCTGCGTTGCTACCTGGTTCCCCTCTGATGGAGGCTGGCCCAGGATTGCCGTCAGACGTTTTTTCACCAGACAGTTGGCCGCAGGAGAAGTGTAGAAGGGTAAATTCCCCTTCAGAGAGTGCCCCCCCCCCCCCCCCCCCCCGTGGTTGGGATGTGAGGGGTCTGGCAGGTCCTCGTGGTCTGGAGATGCAGAGGAAGGTGCAGGATTGCCACTGGATCCAGATGATCCTTCCGTGGTGAGGATTTTCCACCGCGATGAGCTGCCAGCGCTTATTTCTAATGCATTGCAGGCCCTCTCTATTGAAGATCCTGCGAGTGCTGAAGTCTCCTCTCCGAATCCGAGGATGACACGTACTAAGAAGCCTGCTCGAGCCTTTCCTTGGCATGACTCCATCCAAGAGCTTATTTCGGCTCAATGGGCTGACCCCTAGGGGCCATTGAAAGTTGCTAGGGCTATGGGGCAATTATACCCTCTAAGTGAAGAGCATTTGACGCGCCTAGCAGTGCCTAAAGTGGATACCCTAGTCACGGCTGTGACAAAGAGAACTACCCTCCCAGTTGAAGAAGGAGTTGCCCTGAAGGACATGCAGGACCGAAGCCTTGAATCAGCTATAAAGCAGTCCTTTGAGATTTCAGGCCTATCCTTAACGGGCGTCTGCATGCAGCTGTTACGCTGCCCGAGCCTGCCTCGCTTGGTTACAACAGGCAGTGGAACAGCCTGGAGATGGAGCGGAGTCCCTTGTGGAGGTGGCACCGCGGATGGAGTCGGCCTTGTCATTTTTGTCTGACGCCCTCTATGATCTGGTCAGAGCTTTGGCTAAACAGATGGCTGTGGCGGTGGCCGCTCGCTGCCTTCTATGGCTACGGCATTGGGCGGCTGACATGGCCTCTAAGCAAAGGTTGGTGAAGTTGCCCTTTAAAGGCCTTCTCCTATTTGGTGAGGAGATGGAGAACATTGTTAAAGGCCTGGGCGATGCTAAACCCCAGCGCTTACCCAAGGATAGGCTGCGGCCTTCCTCCAAGGGTCAGGCGGTTCCCTCCTCTTACAGACCTCGCTTCCGTGAAGCTCGAAGGTACCGCCCGGGGCGTTCTGCTGGGTTTACTTCATGTGCCCGTTTTCAGCAGAGGAACTCCTTACGCTCGGACAAACATTTCACAGCAGCTGGCTCAAGGCCTGGAGTTCAAGGGCGACCCTCTCAATGATAGTGCGCTGGCCCTCTCCTCGCTCCCTGTTATAGGAGGACGACTTTCCCTCTTTCATGAGGAGTGGGCTAAGATTTCCTCAGATCAATGGGTTTCGGACCTGATCAGAGATGGCTACAGAATAGAATTCAATGCCCCAGTGAGAGACGGGTTTGTGGAGTCCCGATGCGGTTCTGCCGCCAAAAGGCCGGAGGTAGAGGAGACCTTGCAAGGCTTGATTCACATAGCGGTGTCTGCGGTGCCTCCCGCCAACACGGTTCTGGACGTTACTCCATTTACTTTGTGGTGCTGCGAAAAGGAGGGTCTTTTCAGCCCATCCTAGACTTAAAAGAAGTCAACAAGTCCCTGAGAGTGCGGCATTTTCACATGGAAACCCTGTGCTCCGTCATTGCAGCGGTACAGCCAGGAGAGTTTCTCACGTCTCTGGACCTGAAAGAAGCTTACTTGCACTTTCCTATTTGGCCCCCGCACCAGAGGTTTCTGCGGTTTGCGGTGATGGGAAAACATTTCCAGTTTTGGGCCTTGCATTTTGGCCTCGCCACAGCTCCCCGAACCTTTTCAAAGTTAATGGTGGTGGTAGCTGCTTTTCTCAGGCGAGAGGGTATCCGGGTTCACCCGTACCTAGACGACTGGCTCATAAGAGCGGACTCGGCAGTGGAGAGTCATCAGATAACAGCCAGAGTGGTCTCAGTTCTTCAGTCTCTGGGCTGAGTCGTCAATTTGGCCAAAAGTCACCTGACCCCCTCTCAATCTCTAGAATATTTGGGGGTGTGGTTCGACACAGTCTCGGGGTATGTGTTCCTACCTGAGCAAAGGCGGTGCAAGCTTCAGAACCAGGTCTGTGTGCTCCTGAGGATGCCTCGCCCACGAGCTTGGGACATAGTCCAGCTGTTGGGGTCGATGAAGGCCACTTTGGAAGTGGTGCCATGGGCGAGAGCGCACCTGAGACCTCTGCAGTGTTCCCTGCTTCAACGATGGTCTCCAATATCTCAGGATTATCTATGCAGACTGAAGTGGCTCCCTGTGGCCCGGCTCAGTATGGAATGGTGGCTCTCAGACAGCATGCTGTGGCGAGGAATGCCGCTAGCGCTCCCCGATTGGTGCTTGGTGGTTACAGATGCCAGCCTGAAGAGCTGGGGTGCACATTGCCGGGGAAGGCATGTCCAGGGTCTCTGGACACCCGAGGAATTGGAGTGGTCCATCAATCGCTTGGAGTTGAAAGCGATAATCCAGGCGCTTCTGGCCTTTCAATTGACCCTGGAAGGAATGGCTGTCAGAGTTCTGTCGGACAACACGATAGCAGTGGCCTACATAAATTGACAAGGCGGCACTCAGTGTCAAGCACTGGCCGCAGAGGCCGCTCAGATGTGCCACTAGGCCGAGCTACATCTGCAGTTTCTCTCAGCAGCTCACATTGCAGGTCAGAGCAACGTGCAAGCTGATTATCTAAGCAGGAATCAAATCGACCCAGCGGAATGGGAACTTGCAGAGGAAATATTCCTGCAGATCTGTGCCAAATGGGGGACGCCCATAGCGGATCTTATGGCCTCAAGCGCAAATGCCAGTCCTGTGCTTTTACAGCAGACGGGATCCTCGCTCGGCGGGGTTGGATGCCTTGGCTCAACCCTGGCCTCAGGGCCTCCTGTATGTGTTCCCTCTGTGGCCCTTGATAGGGCGAGTACTCTTGCGTATTCGGCTATGCCAAGGAGAGGTGGTTCTCATCGCCCCGGATTGGCCCAGGAGGCCGTGGTATGTGGACCTCCGGCGGATGCTGGTGGAGGCTCCCCTGCCATTACCTCTGGTACCGAATCTGTTGTCACAGGGACTGGTAACCATGGAGGACGCCTGCCGCTTTGGTCTTACGGCTTGGCTATTGAGAGGGCGCAATTGAGAGACAAGGGTTATTCCGGTAAAGTCATTTCCACTCTCCTTCAGGCCCGCAAGCGTTCCACTTCCGTGGCTTATGCCAGGATTTGGCGCCAGTTTGAGGCTTGGTGTGCTTCTATAGCGATCACACCCATGTGGGCTTCTGTCTCACCGATACTTGACTTTGTAGCGCTTTAGAAATGTTAAGTAACTAGTAGTTTTGCAGGATGGTTTACAAAAAGGTCTTGTCTATAATTCCCTGCGTGTTCAAGTGGCAGCCTTCGCATGTTTTCGAGGGAAGGTCGCTGGCCTCTCTCTGGCTGCTTGTCTGGATGTGGCACGGTTTCTCGGTTCTTCGTTCGGCTCTGTCCTCCTGTGCGAGCTCCGTGCCCGGCCTGGAACCTGGGGTTAGTTTTAAAGGCCCCTCAGTGTTCGCCCTTCGAGCTGCTTAGGCGAGCTTCGGAGAAGGATGTGACCTTAAAGACGGTCTTTCTGGTGGCCATTGCATCGGCGAGACGGGTGTCTGAGCTGCAGGCGCTGTCCTGTCAAGACCCATTTCTGCAATTCTCAGAGTCCGAAGTTATGGTACGTACTGTGCCGTCCTTCATGCCTAAGGTGGTTTCAGAGTTTCACCTAAACCAGCCTATTTTCCTGCCCTCCTTTTCTAACGAGGAGTTTCCGGAATCCTTTGGGCAATTGCACCTCCTAGATGTGTGAAGGGCTCTGTTGCAGTATCTACGCATGTCAAATGCCTTTCAGACCTCTGATCATCTTTTTGTTTTTTTATCAGGTCCGCGCAGAGGGTCTCCAGCGTCTAAAGCCACTATAGCCCGTTGGCTCAAGGAAGCTATTTTTTCAGCCTATCTGCTGTCTGGCCGGCCTTTGCCTGAAGCCTTTAAGGCACATTCCACAAGAGCGATTTCCTCGTCCTGGGCTGAAACTGGAGCACTCTCTCTTCAAGAGATATGTAGTGCAGCTACTTGGGCTTCTACGCTCTCTTTTGCCCGACATTACAGGCTGGATGTGGCTGCCAGGAGAGACGCGCATTTTGGAGCACAAGTGCTGGCGCGTGGTGTGGCTTGTTCCCACCCTATCTAGGGATTGCTTTGATACATCCTACTCGTAATGGATTCATCTGCTTGATGACAAGGAAGGGAAAATTAAGTTCTTACCTTTGTAATTTTCTTTCCTTTAGTCGTAGCAGATGAATCCATGAGCCCTCCCTCAGTGATTCATTATGTGATTCATCTTGGTTTTTTGTTCAGTTTTTCCTGTAGATATGTTCCCTCATTGGGAGAAGTTGGAAAACAGTCTTCAGGATTTCTGTTCTGTTACAGGAGGTTGAGTTCGTCCCTCCTTTGAATTGTTGCTCCTGTTCTGGGGCGTTCATCCGCTTTGAGGAACGTTCATGTTATTATATGTGGCGGTGTAACACTGCTTTGGAAGCTTCAAATACTGAAGAGGCAGATGGAGGTAGCTGACCATGAGGCACTGGTTTTTCAGTGCTCTCTATCTCCCCCTGCTGGTTGATGGACACAACCCACTCGTAATGGATTAATCTGCTATGACTAAAGGAAAGAAAATGACCAAGGTAAGAACCTAATTTTCCCTTGAAATCTCAGGCCTAACCTTAGGTGCGTCTGTGTGCAGTTGTTAAGCTTCTCGAGCAGTGGAACAGCCCGGGGATGGAGCGGAGCCCCTTGTGGAGGTGACACCACGGATGGAGTTGGCCTTGTAATTTTTGGCTGACATCCTTTATGATCTGGTCAGAGCCTCGGCTATACAGATGTCTGTGGTGGTGGCCGCTTGCTGCCTTCTATGGCTAAGGCATTGGGCGGTTGACGTGTCCTCTAAGCAAAGGTTGGTGAAGTTGCCCTTCCAGGGCCTTCTATTTGGTGAGGAGTTGGGGAAAATTGTCAAGGTCCTCGGGGATGTAAAAACCCCAGCAGTTACTCGAGGATAGGCCGCGGCCTTCTTCTAAGGGTCAGGCGGTTCCCTCCTCTTCCAGACCTCACTTCTGTGAAGCTAGAAGGTACCGCCCGGGGCGTTCTGGGTTTACTTTGCGTGCCCGTTTTCAGCAGAGGAACTCCTTCCGCTCGGAAAAACGCTCCGCAGCGGCCGGTTCAAGGCCTGGCGTTCATGGGCGATCCTCTCAATGATGGTGCGCCGGCCCACTCCTCGATTCCTGCAGTTGGAGGACGTCTTTCCCTCTTTCTCGAGGAGTGGGTCAAGATTACCTCAGATCAGTGGGTTTTGGACCTGATCAGAGACGGTTACAGTTTGGAATTTACTGCCCCGGTGAGAGACGTGTTTGTTGGGTCCCGACGTGGCACTGCTGTCAAACGGGCGGCGGAAGAGGAGACCTTACAAGTCTTGTTGCACCTGGGAGCGGTGATCCCTGTGCCTCCCGCCGAACACGGCTGCTGTCGTTACTCCATTTATTTTGTGGTGCCGGGAAAAGGCGGGTCTTATCGACCCATTCCTTAGCATCCCTCCGGACCGGCCCAGAATGTGACTGATGGGTTGTGTACGCCTTCCAGCAGGTGGAGACTGAGAAAAAAAACTGTGACTCTAGAAGCCAATAAGAGCCCTTAGCAACCAGAGAAAGATCCAGTAGTCTCAGTCTCCAGCATGTGGAAGGTGGTGAGCCCTTCAGTCTCAGTCTTTTCTATACTTTTCTCTCTTTCTTGATTAGTTTTTAAGTGTTGGTATAATTTTCTTCTGTGTCCCTGTGCATTTTTAAGGATATATATAACAAAAACCTGCTCTTGGAAGCCTGAAACCCGTGGGGGTCCCTCAGAGCCTCAGGGGTGCCACACTCGGAAGGCCGAGTCCCTCCCCCCGTTCCTCCCTGAAGAAAAAGCATGATTTTAATTTTGAATGCTTTAAATAGCAGTCTGTTGTCAGGAACAGTCTGACTGTGTGAAGTTGCTCCAGCTCTTCGTAGTAATAACACGGCTGCGGTCGTTACTCCATTATTTTGTGGTGCCACGAAAAGGCGGGTCTTTTCGGCCCATTCTCGACTTAAAGAAAGTCAACGAGTCACTAAGAGTGCGGCATTTTCACTTGGAAACCCTGCGCTCCGTCATTGCGGCGGTTCAGCCAGGAGAGTTCCTCATGTCTCTGGACCTGAAAGAAGCTTACTTGCACATTCCTATATGGCCCCCACACTAACGGTTCCTCCGGTTTGCGGTGTTGGGAAAACATTTCCAGTTTCAGGCCTTGCCTTTTGGCCTCGCCACAGCTGTCCGAACCTTTTCCAAGGTAATGGTGGTAGTAGCTGCCTTTCTCAGGCGAGAGGGTATCCGGGTTCACCCGTACCTCGACGACTGGCTCATCAGAGTGGACTCTGCAGAAGAGAGTCATCACGTAACAGCCAGAGTGGTCTCAGTACTGCAATTTCTGGGCTGGGTCGTCAATATACACAAAAGTCACCTGACCCCCTCTCAATCTCTAGAGTATTTGGGGGTGTGGTTCGACACGGCCTCGGGGTTGGTTATTTTACCAGAGCAAAGGAGGTGCAAGCTTCAGACCCAGGTCCGTCTGCTCCTGAGGATGCCTCGACCGCGAGCTTGGGACATTGTCCAGCTCTTGGGGTCGATGACGGCCACCCTAGAAGTGGTGCCTTGGGCGAGAGCGCACATGAGACCGCTGCAGTGTTCACTGCTACAACGTTGGTCTCCCATTTCCCAGGATTATCAGTGCAGACTCAGTTGGCTCCCTGCGGCCCAACTCTGCATTGAATGGTGGCTCTCAGACAGCATGCTGCGGTGAGGAATGCCGTTAGCGCACTCCGACTGGTGCCTGGTGGTAACCGATGCCAGCCTGAAGGGCTGGGGAGCTCATTGCCAGGAGAGGCATGCTCAGGGTCTGTGGACACTCGAAGAATCGTTGCTGGCCTTTCAATCGACCTTGGAGGGATTGGCTGTCAGAGTGCTTTTGGACAATATGACGGCAGTGGCCTACATAAATTGTCAAGGCGGAACGCAGTGTAGAGCACTGTCCGCGCAGGCCGCTCAGATTTGCCACTGGGCCGAGCTGCATCTACAGATCCTGTCAGCAGTTCACATTGCAGGTCAGAGCAACGTGCATGCCGATTATCTAAGCATACACCACATTGACCCAGCGGAGTGGGAGTTGGCAGACGAAGTGTTCCTTCAACTCTGTGCCAAATGGGGAACGCCCGTAGCGGATCTGATGGCGTCATGCACAAATGCCAAAATCCTGTGCTTTTATAGCAGATGGAGAGATCCTCGCTCGGCGGGGTTGGATACCTTGGCTCATTCCTGGCCTCTGGGCCTCCTATATGTGTTCCCGCCTTGGTCCTTTATAGGGCGAGTACTCCTGCAAATTCGGCTGCACCAGGGAGTGGTGATTCTCATTGCCCCGGATTGGGCCAGTTGGCCTTGGTATGCGGACCTCCGGCGGATGCTGGTGGAGGCTCCTCTTCCTTTGCCTCTGGTACCGAACCTGTTGACGCAGGGCCCGGTAACCATGGAGAATCTCTGCCGCTTTGGTCTTACGACATGGCTATTGAGAGGGCACAATTGAGAGACAAGGGCTATTCTAACAAGGTCATCTCCACTCTCTTGCAGGCCCGCAAACGACCGCTTACGTTGCGTATGCCCAGATTTGGTGCCAGTTTGAGGCCTGGTGTGTTCAAAAGACGATCACACCCATGCGTGCTTCTGTCCCGCCGATTCTTGACTTTTTGCAGGATGGTGTACAAAAAGGCTTGGCCTATAATTCCTTGCGGGTGCAAGTGGCAGCATTGGCATGCTTTTGAGGGAAGGTCGCTGGCCTCTCCTTAGCTGTGCATCCAGACATTGCACGGTTTCTGAGAGGGATGCTTCGGCTCCGTCCTCCCATGCGGGCACCTTGTCCGGCTTGGAACCTGGGGCTAGTATTAAAGGCTCTTCATTGTTCGCCCTTCGAGCCGCTGAGGCGAGCTTCGGAGAAGAATGCGACTCTAAAGACAGTCTTTTTGGTGGCCATTACATTGGGTGTCTGAGCTCCAGGCGTTGTCCTGTTGAGACCCATTTCTGCAATTCTCAGAGTCTGGAGTTATGGTACGTACTGTGCCTTCCTTTCTGCCTTTGGTGGTTTCAGTGTTTCACCTAAACCAGCCTATTTTTCTGCCCTCTTTTTACTAGGTAGGAGTTTCCAGAATCTTTTGGGGAGTTGCACCTTCTGGATGTGCGCAGGGCTCTGTTGCCGTATCTGCAGATGTCAAATGCTTTCAGGACCTCTGATCACCTTTTTGTATTGTCAGGTCCTTGCAGAGGGTCTCCAGCGTCTAAAGCCACTATAGCCCGTTGGCTTAAGGAAGCCATTTTTTCTGCATGTCTGCTATCTGGCCAGCCTCCGCCTGACGCCTTTAAGGCACATTCCACAAGAGCGATTCCTCCTCTTGGGCTGAGACGTGAGCACTCTCTTTTCAAGAGATATGTAGTGCAGCTACTTGGGCTTCTAAGCTTTCTTTTGCCCGTCATTACAGGGTGGATGTGGCTGCCAGGAGGGACGCACTTTTGGAGCACAAGTGCTTGCGCGTGGTGTGGCTTGTTCCCGCCCTACCTAGGGATTGCTTTGAAACATCCCATTCGTAATGGATTCATCTGCTGCTTGATGACAAGGAAGGGAAAATTAGGTTCTTACCTTGGTAGTTTTCTTTCCGTTAGTCACAGCAGATGAATCCATGATCCCTCTCTGATTGATCCTGTTTTGTGTTCAGATTCTGTTTTGTGTTCAGTTTTTCCTTCAGACATGTTCCCTCATTGGGAAAAGTTGGAAAACAGGTTTAAGGATTTCTGTTCTACTGCTTGAGTTTGAGTTCGTCCCTCCTTTGTATTATTGCTCCTGTTTTGGGGCGTTCGTTTGCTGTGAGGAAAGTTCATGTTATGCTACTTTGCGGTTTAACACTGCTTTGGAAGCTTCAAATACTGAGAGGCAGATGGAGCTAGCCGTCCAGGAGGCACTATGGTTTTCAGTGTTCTCTATCTCCCCCTGCTGGTAGGTGTACACAACCCATTCGTAATGGATTCATCTGCTGTGACTAAAGGAAAGAAAATTACCAAGGTAAGAACCTAATTTTCCCATTCAGCATTTTTCTTTTTCTTCCTTCCTTTGTCCTCTTTATTTCTAAATGAGATGGGGTCCATGTCCTGTCCCCATAAGAAAACCCAGAACTGGGAGGAAAAGGTGAAGGTGGGGACGAAGACCAAAGAACCCGTTTCAGTCCTGTAAGAGGAAAATAGGGTTCACTGGCCCTGTGAACCACAGATCAATTCCCATTGAAGAAGCTAGAACAGAGAAATCACATGACATTTAGAGGCAGGTGCTCTGGCGCATCCGTTAGAATCCATGGATCAGCAGGACCTCCACACAAGCTGAGGGGGTGGTTCATAAGGGAGCAATCCCCTTCCATATAAAAAGAGGGAAGCGAGAGTAGAGCTCAGTCTCTCTGTGAGAAGGCCAAAGTGAAGGATGCCAGAGCTGTCTAAAACCTGTAATGCTGACAAGAAGGTACAGGACTCTGTTTGTTTTACCTGTGGAGTTTATTTTTGTGTTTGTTAACTTGTGGTGGACAAAAATACCCATCTTAAGATATTTTTTAAAGTTATTTTTATTAATTTTTCTGTTATAAGAAATATACAGAACTATGAAAACGGGTAAATTCATAAAGTGTATACAGTGTAACTGTAAGAATTAACAAGCTTACTACATATCACTGATTAGAAATAAGTGAGCTAATTTACATTAACTTCTTTAGCCTCTGCAGCAAATGAATCCAGAAATTGGGGGTTGTGTCCATCTACCAGCCGGTGTGGATAGAGATAATGAACTGAAGACAGTGATACCAGACAGCTAGCTCCTCCTCCATTCAGTATATCTCTAGCTCCAGCAGGTGGTAGATGGCTTCTCAGCAGCTTCTGGATTCTTCTGGGACAACTCCTGGGCCCTTCTGGCTAGTTGAGTTTGGGGGTGTTTAGCTAGTGGAGCCGGCTTAGGGGGCATACCTAGTGGCCTGCCTCATCCCATGTACCCCTTCCTCCCAAGGTGTTTGTGCTGATCTTTGCCTGTGGCCTTTCTCACCAACCCCGCCCCCCCCCCCCCCCCCCCCCCCGAAAAATAAATGTATTTATCTACTCAGGTGGATCTTAATACGCTCATCCAAGAGCTATTTATCATAAATATTTATTTCATAAATCTCTCTATATAAAGCAGACACGTGTGTTTGTTTGTCCATGTCTGAACTCCTCCAGCCCCCGAAGAGCTATGGGCACCAAACCTAGCATTCAGACTCGACCTGCCGTTGCCAATGTTATTGTCTAGTTTGAAGCAGTATGGATCACGGGAGCACTCAGGTGAGGGCGACCAATACTTCCATCCATTAAATGAATAGGCTGCAGGTCGGAAAGTTCTTTCTCCGAGGACAAGCAGGCTGCTTGTTCTCACTGATGGGTGACGTCCACAGCAGCCCCAGGATCGGAAGATCTTCCTAGCAACAGAAGTTTGCTAGCTTTCGCAAGATCCGCATGCATCGCGCATGCGCGGCCGTCTTCTCACCCGCTACAGTGTGCTCCTCAGTCTCTTTTTTTCTGCAGTCAGAATGGACGTGTATCGCTCATTCGCGGCCCCAGAGAGGCCCCCGTCACGTTCTTCACTGCGGTTTTAGTGCCTTTTCGGCTTGTTCTTCGTTACTCCTTTCATGTGTTTCAAAAAAAAAGAGTTGTTTGTTTTCCGGTACTTCTTCGAAGTTTTTTCCGAGTAAGTTTCCTTTTTTTTCCGTGTGCGGCCTGTTCCGCCGCCCGTCCAGGTCTTTTTCCCCTTTGTTGGTGCCCTTTTTCGGCATCATCATGTTTGACCTTGCTGGTGCGATTTTTCCGCCCATGTCCTCGAAGCCTGCCAGCGGCTTCAAGAAGTGCATGCGGTGCCACCGGACGATTTTGCTAACTGATAGACACATATCGTGTCTTCAGTGTCTCATGGCTGGTCATCGCCCGGACGCCTGTACGTTGTGCCTGCAGCTTAAAAAGAGGACCCAGGCGGCGAGACTGGCTCAGTGGAACATTCTGTTCGGAGCCTCGTCCGGTCTTTCGGCGTCGACGGAGCCAGCGGTACCGAGGTCATCGCCGGTTTCGATGTCCGTGTCGGAGGGAGCATCAACGTCTGGAGTGCAGGTGATGGCTGTCCAGAGATCCCACGCTGGTAGCAGTGAGCCATCAAGTGGGTCTCCACCTGCTTCGAGGGCTCCTGCGGTGCAGGCCCCCTGGGACCGACCATCTTCGGACCCGGCCCTGAGGAGACATCTGGATTCAACGTCGTTCCCGGTACCGATGCTGTGCTTTGCGCGAAGGCGAAGAAGCACCGTCATCGGTCGCCTTCCCATCACGGTACCGAGAACAACGGGACACCGAAGAATTCGGTACCCGTGAAGCGTCAACGCCGGGAGGACCGCTCGCCCTCCATACAAGAGGTGTCGATGCGCTCTGCTCCGTACAGTCCGGTACTGCCTCCAGGCTCCAGACAGGTTCTCAGCTCGTCGCCGGTGCCGGCCCCACTGTTTTCCACGACAGCCACTCTGGACGAGCGCCTCGAGGCCATCCTTCCAGGTATCTTGGAAAAGCTGCTGCGTTCTTCTGCTCCGGTACCACCGGTGCCTGCACTGACTGTACCGTCGAGTCATGTGGCAGTTGGCTTTCCGCCCGTGGTGCGGACTGCGACACCGGTACCACTTGCGGTATCAGCGTCTGCTACCACCCAGGAGGACTCCCCGCCGACGTTGCTGGAAGGAGCTTCGTCGCCGCCGGCACGGGGGGAGTCTTTTCGACACCGCCATAGGGGACCGGGTTCCTCGGCGTCGAGACGGGCTCGGCTTCGGACTGAAGTTCATGAACTTGTGTCTGATACTTCATGGTGAGGCCTCGTGGGAGGCGGAGAAGGACACCAGGTATTTCTCTGACGAGGAGTCTTGTGGCCTTCCTTCCAATCCCATCCCTTCGCCAGAGAGAAAGCTTTCTCCCCCTGAGAGTCTGTCTTTCTCTTCCTTTGTCCGGGAAATATCTACGGCCATTCCCTTCCCAGTGGTTACTGAGGATGAGCCCAGGGCTGAGATGTTCGAGGTCCTGGACTATCCTTCACCACCTAAGGAGTCGTCCACTGTTCCCCTTCATAATGTCCTGAAGCAGACATTGATGGCGAACTGGGCGAAACCGTTAAGGTAACCCCCACATTCCCAAAAAGATTGAGTCCCAGTATCGAGTCCATGGGGACCCGGAGTTGATGAGGACCCAGTTGCCTCATGACTCTGGAGTTGTGGACTCGGCTCTCAAGAAAGCCAAGAGTAGTAGAGATTACGCCTCGGCACCCCTGGGCCGTGAATCTAAGACTCTTGACTCTTTTGGGAGGAAGGCCTACCATTCTGCTATGCTCATGTCCAAAATCCAATCCTACCAGCTCTACACGAGCATACACATGCGGAACAATGTGCGGCAACTGGCGGACTTGGTCGATAAGCTCCCATAGGAGCAGGCCAAGCCTTTTCAGGAGGTGGTCAGGCAGCTGAAGGCATGTAGGAAATTCCTGGCCAGGGATGCCTATGATACTTTTGATGTAGCGTCCAGGGCCGTTGCTCAGGGTATAGTGATGCGCAGACTCTCATGGCTGCATGCCTCTGACCTGGAGAATAGAGTCCAGCAGCGGATTGCGGATGCTCCTTTTCCAGGGGGATAACATTTTTGGCGAGCGCGTTGAACAGGTGGTAGAACAGCTCCACCACGGGACACCGCATTCGACAAGCTGTCCTACCGGACGCCTTCAGCATCTACCTTTTCAGGTAGACGTTTTTATGGGGGAAGGAGGAATGTTCCCTAAGCTTCTAATAGGCGTAGGTACAATCCACCTTCCCGCCAGCCTACTCAGGCTAAGCCCCAGCGCGCTAGTTCACGTCAACAGCGTGTGCCTCAACAGGCCCTGCAGCTCCCCAGCAAAAGTAAGGGACGGACTTTTGACGGGCTCCAGGCGAGCATAGCCGAGATAAAAGTGCCTGTGCTGGACGACTTGCCGGTTGGAGGGAGGTTAAAGTTTTTTTACCAAAGGTGGCCTTTCATAACCTCCGACCAGTGGGTTCTCCAAATAGTCCGGCTAGGATACGCCCTCAATTTGATCTCAAAACCTCCAAATTGTCCTCCGGGAGCTCAGTCTTTGAGCTTCCAGCACAAGCAGGTACTTGCAGAGGAACTCTCTGCCCTTCTCAGCGCCATTGTGGTCGAGCCCGTGCCACCGGGGCAAGAAGGGCTGGGATTCTATTCCAGATACTTCCTTGTGGAAAAGAAAACAGGGGGGATGCGTCCCATCCTAGACCTAAGGGCCCTGAAGAAATACCTGGTTCGAGAAAAGTTCGGGATGCTTTCCCTGGGCACCCTTCTTCCCATGATTCAGAAAAACGATTGGCTATGCTCTCTGGACTTAAAGGATGCTTATACTCGCATCCCGATACTGCCAGCTCACAGACAGTATCTTCGATTCCGTCTGGGAACACGGCATTTTCAGTACTGTGTGATACCCTTTGGTCTCGCCTCTGCACCCAGGGTGTTCACGAAATGCCTGGCTATAGTGGCGGCGTCTCTACGCAGACTGGGAGTGCATGTGTTCCCTTATCTCGACGATTGGCTGGTAAAGAACACCTCAGAGGCAGGAGCTCTACAGTCCATGCAGGTGACTATTCAACTCCTGGAGCTACTGGGGTTTGTGATAAATTATCCAAAGTCCCACCTTCTTCCAGTTCAAAGACTAGAATTCATAGGAGCTCTGTTGGACTCCCAGATGGCTCATGCCTACCTCCCCGAGGCCACGACGGACAATCTTTTTGTCCCTGGTCTCCTGGGTACGAGCGTCTCAGCGGATCACAGCTCGGCAGATGTTGAGATTGCTTGGCCACATGGCCTCCACAGTCCACGTGACTCCCATGGCCCGTCTTCACATGAGATCTGCTCAATGGACTCTAGCTTCCCAGTGGTATCAAGCTGCGGGGGAACTAGAAGACGTGATCCAGCTGTCCAGGGTTTTTCTCAGATCCCTACATTGGTGGACGATTCGCTCCAATTTGGCCTTGGGACGTCCCTTTCAAATTCCTCAGCCGCAAAAAGTGCTGACTACAGATGCGTCTCTCCTGGGGTGGGGAGCTCATGTAGATGGGCTTCACACCCAGGGATGTTGGTCCCTCCAGGAGACAGGTTTTCAGATCAACCTCCTGGAGTTACGAGCGGTCTGGAACGCATTAAAGTCTTTCAGAGATTGGCTATCCAACCAAATTATCCAAATTCAGACAGACAATCAGGTTGCCATGTATTACATCAACAAGCAAGGGGGCACCAGATCTCGCCCCCTGTGTCAGGAAGCTGTCGGGATGTGTCTTTGGGCTCACCGTCATGGCATGTTTCTCCAAGCCACGTACCTGGCAGGCGTAAACAACAGTCTGGCTGACAGGTTGAGCAGGATAATGCAACCTCACGAGTGGTCTCTCAATTCGAGAGTAGTTCGCAAGATCTTTCAAGCGTGGGGCACCCCCTTGGTAGATCTTTTTGCCACTCAGACCAATCACAAGGTCCCTCAGTTCTGTTCCAGACTTCAGGCCCACGGCAGACTAGCGTCGGATGTCTTTCTCTTGCATTGGGGGAAGGGCCTCCTGTACGTGTATCCTCCCATACCCTTGGTAGGGAAGACTTTGCTGAAACTCAAGCAGGACCGTGGAACCATGATTCTGATCGCTCCATTCTGGCCGCGACAGATCTGGTTCCCTCTTCTTCTGGAGTTGTCCTCCGAAGAACCGTGGAGATTGGAGTGTTTTCCAACCCTCAGAACGAGGGGGCGCTTCTGCATCCCAACCTCCAGGCCCTGGCTCTCTCGGCCTGGATGTTGAGAGCATAGACTTTGCCTCCTTGGGTCTTTCTGAGGGTGTCTCCAGAGTCTTGCTTGCTTCCAGGAAAGATTCCACGAAGAGGTGTTATGCTTCCAAGTGGAAGAGGTTTGCCGTCTGGTGTGACAGCCAGGACCTAGATCCTCGTTCTTGTCCTGCACAGACCCTGCTTGAATATCTTCTGCACTAGTCTGAGGCTGGTCTGAAGACCAACTCTGTAAGAGTTCATCTTAGCGCAATTAGTGCTTTTCATTACCGTGTAGAGGGTAAGCCTATCTCGGGACAGCCTTTAGTTGTTCTATTCATGAGAGGTTTGCTTTCGTCAAAGCTCCCTGTCAAACCTGCCACTGTGTCATGGGATCTCAATGTCGTTCTCACCCAGCTGATGAAACCTCCTTTTGAGCCACTGAACTCTTACCATCTGAAGTACTTGACCTGGAAGGTCATTTTCTTGGTGGCAGTCACTTCAGCTCGTAGAGTCAGTGAGCTTCAAGCCTTAGCAGCCCATGCTCCTTATACCAAATTTCATCATAACAGAGTAGTCCTCCGCACTCATCCAAAGTTCTTGCCAAAGGTGGTGTCGGAGTTCCATCTTAACCAGTCAATTGTCTTGCCAACATTCTTTCCCTGACCTCATACCCGCCCTGCTGAACGTCAGTTGCACACATTGGACTGCAAGCGAGCATTGACCTTCTATCTGGAGCGGACACAGCCCCACAGACAGTCTGCCCAATTGTTTGTTTCCTTCGACCCAATAGAAGGGGAGTGGCTGTCGGGGAAACACACCATCTCAAATTGGCTAGCAGATTGCATCTCCTTCACTTACGCCCAAGCTGGGCTGACTCTTGAGGGCCATGTCACGGCTCATAGTGTTCGAGCCATGGCAGCGTCACTGGCCCACTTGAAGTCAGCCACTATTGATGAGATTTGCAAGGCTGCGACGTGGTCATCTGTCCACACATTCACATCTCATTACTGCCTACAGCAGGATACCTGACGCGACAGTCGGTTCGGGCAGTCGGTGCTGCAGAATCTGTTTGGGATTTAGAATCCATCTCCACCCCCCTAGGCCCATTTTTATTCTGTTCCAGGCTGCACTCTCAGTTAGTTGGTTATGGTTATAGGTCAATCTCAGTTATGTCCTCGCCGTTGCGAGGCCCAATTGACCAATGTTTGTTGCAGTGAGCCTGGGGGCTAGGGATACCCCATCAATGAGAACAAGCAGCCTGCTTGTCCTCGGAGAAAGCGAGTTTGAGGACAGCAGGCTGATTGTTCTCACAATCCCGCCCTCCTCTCCTTTGGAGTTGTGTCTTCCCCTGTCTTTGCTTTATACTGGACTGGGGAGCACGCTGTAGCGGGCGGGAAGACGGTCGCGCATGCGCGATGTATGCGGATCTCACGAGAGCTAGCAAACTTCTATTGCTAGGAAGATCTTCCGATCCTGGGGCTGCCGTGGACGTCACCCATCAGTGAGAACAATCAGCCTGCTGTCCTCGGAGAATACCTGCTACAGGTTAGTAACCTCGCTTTCTTGCTGTTCTATGCAACAAACTGCTTGGGACAGGGTGAGGTCTCAGAGACTAGTGGGGAGAAACACGGATAGCAACTGTGCAGTTGTCCCTCTCTCATTCTCTAATACCCTCTTCCATAACAATTTCAGTACAAGGGGGGTTCAGAGACTGCTAGGGACAGGGTAGAGAGAAAGCATTGGGGTCAGGCTGGGAAGTGTGTGTCTGTGAATGAATTTACTACCCCACCAGGGGAACACTCCTCGAAAAGGGCAGGAAACTGAATTTTAATATGCCCTTGAAAAGAAGGCTGTGTTCTGTCAGGAAACTGGTGAAAGACAAACGGCAGGCACTTGCTAGATTAAAAGAAACAACTAATCAAGAAAATCAACCTAAACAGATTGATCGGAAAAGAAAAGTTAGTGCTAGGTAGGGATCCAGTCTCCACATTTTCTGATAGTCAGTGTCACCCTTTCTCACACACCCTTCAGCAAAACAGCCCAGTCACACATCCCCACTCACACTCACCCATTCTAATACAGCACTCAGCAAAACATCCCACTCACACTCACCCGTTCTCACACATCCTTCTGCAAAACAACTTCAATCACACCCCCAGAATAGCACCCCCCCACTCACACTCATCCCTCAGTGCCACACCCCCAATGACACTCAACAATTCTCACACACCCCGAAATAGCACACTTTCATGCACTCACCCCTCAGCAGTACACCCCTTCTCACAAACCACAGAATAGCACACCCATTCTCACACATCCCTGAGCAAAACACTCACACTCACCCATTCACACACACCGCTCAGCAAAACACCTCCACTCACACTCACCCACCCACCCATTCGCGCACACCTCTCGGCAGAAAACCCCCACTCAATCCCTCTTTACCAGTACACCTCCATTCACACTTATTCATTCTCACACTCACCCCTTAGCAGTACACTCCCACTTATACATTCGCACCCCCCCCCCCAGTACCACACCTCCATTCACATTTTTATACCTCCCTTCAATAGTTCAACTCCTCAGTAGCATACTCTCACTCACACTCACCCATTCTAACATACCCATTCACACTCTCAGCAGTATACCCCCACTCAGCCATTTTCACACACCCTTCAGGACTGTCAATGTTTAAGGCTTGCTTAAAATAGAATATATTTAAAGCAGAGCATAGTTTTTGGGCCAGTCATGCATCTAGATACTAAATAGTTTGTTTTCTATCCAGGGCAGTTGAAACTACAATGGAAAATGAAATATGGCTTGCAGATCAGCAAAAAAGGCAGGCTAAACAAAGAGTTGATGAAATGCCAGTTGAAAATCAAAGTCGACTTGTGCACCAAATGGAAAGGCAAGCTCAAATAAGGAGTATTGAAAACCAACAAGAACATGAAAAACGACCTCAGTACCAAAGACAAACACAAGCTGCTATCAGAGCCCAAGATACCAGACAGCGAAATGCTCAACGTTTAGAAAGTAATCGTAAAAGAGAAGCCACTAGAAGACTATTAACGAAGTCCAATTTACAAGGGGCAGCTTTTTCTTACACCTCAATGAACGAATATGAAGAGTCTTCTCAATTGAGCATTGGCAAAATGAACATTGTCTGCAAATCATATTGTGCATTAAAATTTAAGGCAGAATCCCCTGGTATGTGTTGCTCAGAAGGTAAAGTAAGGCTCCCTTTACTAAATGCGCCTCCAGAACCACTAAAATCCTTATCCAATGGCTGTACACCAGCTGCAATGCATTTTCTGGAAAAAATTAGAAAATACATGTTATGTTTTCAAATGACTTCATTTGGGGCACATGAAATCAAAAAGGTGGTTTTATGCCTACTGTCAAGGTTAAGAGCCAGATTTATGACCGAGTAGGATCATTATTACCATTACCTAATGAAAAGCATAAATTTCTACAAATCTATTTTATGGACAATGAAAATGTTGAAGCTATGTAATAGCCCACGTTTAGTTCTTAAAACCCTAATGCCACATGTTATTGAAGCTACAGTCTTGACAGGTTCTGCCAAAGGACAGCACGTTTCTATACCTAAAATTTCTCTTACTCCGTTTATCAGATACAGTTCAAAAGACTGCAGTTTCCAGTTCAACTAGCCTTTGCAATGACAATAAATAAGGCTCAAGGGCAAACGTTAAGTCACAGGTGTCAACTTACAAAACCTATGTTTTTCACACGGAATTATATGTTGACTGTTAACTAGTTGTTTCAAATAATTCATGTATGCTCCAAATCGAAAAACAAAAAATGTCTATCAAAATGCATTTGAGTGAGAACTTATTACAAATTAAACATATTTAATATTTACTGTGTATTCTACTTCTGTTTGTACAAATAAAAATACATCTATATACATATATCTGTACCTATTCTTTTCTTCATTTCTCACATTAAAGACATCAAACAAAATTAGTAGCCATCATAAACGAGTAAAAAATACATACTTAATACAGTGTTATTACACACAAATAAACCTTGCTTTTCTCAGTTAGAAAGTACTAACCTATTGCTGAGCAACGCCAGTGGGGACAGCTAGTTTGATAATAAAACCAGTAAAATGCTAGCTAAATTAGTGAAAGTATTGGGGGGGGGGGGGGTGGTCCCAGGGTGGTAGCTTCTTTAAGGAGTAAACAGGGCCAAGTAGTCACCAGACCAGACTTAATAACACAACACAGGAGTTATGTGCCCATCGTCCTGAGTTGGGATCTTAACATCATTGTAGGTTTTTTGCAGGAGGTGAATATGCCTAATTCCTATTCATCTGCATCAGATGAATCCAGAAACTGGTGGGTTGTGTCCATCTACCAGCAGGTGGAGATAGAAATTACTAGACTGAAGTCAGTGATACTGGATGACCAGTCCCTCTATCAGCCAGTATATCTGTATCTCCAGGAGGTGGTGGATTGTTTCTCACCAGCTCCTGGATTCTTCATACGTGGGACATCTCCTGGGCTAGTTTTAGCCAGTTGAGTTTGGGGGTGATAGGCCAGCCAGTGCCATCCTTAGGGGCATACCTGGTACTCTGGGTCCCCCTTGATCCCTTGCCAAACAAAAACAAAAAAAAAACCCCCAGAGCTGCTGGTGAACAAAAAAAAAAAAAAAAAGGGAAATGGGGGCAGAGGCCTGGTGTTCCTTGACTGGGCCTGAGGTGTGTGCTTCGGCAGCAGGCCAGTGCTAAGAGGTGCCATGCTTGTCAGGGCTGCACTTTTCCTCGGTGAGTGATTTTTTTCCTTTCTGTTTTCCCGGGATGAGCACGTCACGCACTATGGTGGCAGAGGCAGTCAAAAGATGCTCCCACTGCAGGAAGAGATCTTCAGCGGGGCTCTGTTTAACAGGCGGCTCAGAGGCTTTAGCAGGGGGAAGCACTCCCTCTCCTGAAGTGTACGTTTCCCATGCTGAGGCCCCGAGCGCATGTGCCATCTTGCCAGCTCCCTCCGACGCGGTTCCCGACAGTCAGCTGATGGCAGTTTTGGAGCGCTTCTGCAAATCTTGTTGCTTCTTCTGTGGGGGGTTCTTTGCTCTTCTCTGTCAGCTGCTCTGGGGACCTCCACTGGATCTGGGGGCTCTAGTGATGGTTTTTCTCCAGAATTTCTGCTGCTCTTGTATCAGGCATACTTATTAAAGTGGGCTTTACCTCAGCCCCAGCCTAATGCTGTTCCTATGGCCCCAGGGGCCTCTGCTAGGGACTAGGGACAAGTTTTACCCCCTTTTGCTGAGGATCCTGTTCAGAAGAGGAGGTGTGTGGCCTCTCTGTCAGAGATGGGGGTCGTTGTGCCCCATTTCCCTCTCTTCTTCACTTGCGCTTTCTGGAGGTATGGGTTTGTTGAATATTTGGTATCTTACCATGGCCAGTGGCATGAGACATGTTAATGGCTGGTATAGGGGCACTGATTCTTTTTCAGTAACTCCTCTTGAAACAAGTTTACTTCCGGGGATCCATTTTAGTCATGTTCTCCATACTTCAGGCAGATTACCCCAGGGAGCTCTTACTTATTACAATTTATTGAAAACAGGTAGGGCTGTTTGAGATGGGTTTCTTGTCGGTTTCACTTGTCTTCCAAAGTGCTCTCGTATTTATCCATCTGTGATAGCCAAGATTTTTCAGGTATTTCAGTATTTAACAGCTGAACCCGGAAAGGCATCTGCTATTGTGGTCACGGAGGAAGGCAAATTGAAACCATTCACTGTTTTACAACAAACCTATTCTCTTCCTGCAACTCCATCAGTTTGCTCATTTTCAGTTGAATCATTGCTCCTCATTGCCATGGCAAGATCTTAAGAGAGGATGTTCAAGAGACTATCGGAAGCATTTATGCTGGGATCTCAGATGCCTGTATTGTTAAGGTTCCATCACTGTTATTTAAAGGAGGCTATGCCAGACATTGACTATGCAATGCTGGCACCAACCTGGTCGACTGACCTTTCTTGTGTTTTCTCAGAAACCCAGTTACACGATTGTATTCTCTAACTGCTTAAGCGCTATGGAAGTATGATGTATAAGTTTGCCCATCGTTTATACATCATCCCTCATAGAGTTTTCATAGCTTGCTTTATATCTCAGGATAAGTGCCCTAAATGTGGAGAAACATCGGCCACTTTGGGACATATGTTTTGGACTTGTTTGGTGGTGGACTCTGTTTTGGAGTGTATTTGACATTGTTAAGGTACAGTATGATCATTTAATGCTTTTTGGTGTATATGTGTCTATGGGACCCTATTTCACCAGGCTTTAAAAAGTTCTTCAGCTATGCTATCTTTTATGGCTTGAAGACGATCTTGCTTTGTTACAGGCCTTGGGACCAACGCACCAGCAATGGTGTACACAGCTGCTAATTCAAATTTGGCTGGACTGTTATGGGATTCATAACTTGGACACCCCAGCAGGCCGTCTCTTTCAGGAAACCTGGAAGCCTCTCTGGCAGACTTTGCCTTCGAGAGCGCAAAGTTATTTGTTAAATTTTTAACACTGTTTTGTCTGGATCTGATTCTGTTTGTAATGTCA
This sequence comes from Microcaecilia unicolor, assembly GCF_901765095.1. Lineage (NCBI taxonomy): Eukaryota > Metazoa > Chordata > Amphibia > Gymnophiona > Siphonopidae > Microcaecilia > Microcaecilia unicolor. The sequence continues at coordinate 264,921,043 of NC_044036.1, read as the reverse complement.
CCTCTGTTTGCAGGAGTAAGGGGGATGGGTTCTATGAGTGGTTGGACATACAAAATTTGCTATGTATTGTTCTTTGTTCTGATATCAATAAAATAGATTTAACTATAAACTTTACCAGACTTTCTGGACTACCATTGGAAGACACCAAAACGTGTAGTAAATATTTCCTTGTCATCAAGCAGATGAAGCCATTACGTATGGGTTGTGTCCATCAACCAGCAGGGGGCGATAGAGAGCACTCAGCAGGGGGAGATAGAAAGCACTCAACTTTTCACAGTGCCTCATGGCCAGCTAGCTCCACTGCCTCTTCAGTATTCTCTATCTCCCCAAGCAGGGTGGCTGCAGCTTCTTCGACCTCCATCAGAAATCTGCCTGGGGGTGGCTCCTGGCTTGCCAGTTGTTAGTCGGGGTGTTAAAGGCTATAACAGCTTCACTTTGAAGGCACTTAGGTCAGCCCTTTCCCTGCCTTACCCATGCCCCCGTGGATGTGGACATATTAGCTTGCTTTTCCCTGTCCTTTCCCACTCAGTGGATGCAGGCACATTGGTTCGCCTTTCCCTGCCTTTCCCACTTATCTGAGCCTCCGGAGTGTTTTTATTTACCTCTTTTGCCTCTATTTTCCTCACAGCGTTAAAAATAAATATGTAAATAAAGTCGCTTCGCGCTTTAGTGCAGCGATCTTGGAAAAGAGGGTTTTTTCTTGAGATTCTTCTGCAGGACCGGAGCTGTGATACTCGGTCTAGTGAGGTAAGAGTGTTTTCTGACACCTCCGGGGTTGGCCTGCGATCAGGACGTTTTTGGCGCGAACCGCCATTTTTGAATTTTACCGCCATTTTCGGAGATGGCTGTGGAGACTGTAAAGCTCTGATCTAAATGTGGCAAGTACAAATCAGCAGTGAGGCTCTGTAATTCGTGCTGTACAGACGGTAGAGCCCGCCCAAGCATGGCGAGCGGCGATCTTTCGCGCTCTGAGCTGGCAGCGGACGCCATTTTGGATTTTCCACATGGTGCGGCCTCCGTTGCGACAGAGAGCCCTGAATCCAGGGGGGGGGAGGGGGGATGGTCCTCTGAGTGAGGCTAATAATAGAGCTGATAGCCCTGGGCAGGATCCGGGCGGTCAGGGAGCGGTTTTCTCCCCTGATTTTGTTTTAATGCTGCATAGGGCATACATGCTTAAAAGAGCTCTTCCACAGGGATCTTCGGACCCTCTGCCTGCCCCCCTGGTGGATCCTGGCCTTTTGGAGTTGGCTTTGCCTGTTTCTTATCCTCCTGATAAACGCAGAAGGGCTAATTCCCCTTCTGAGTGTGGTGCACCCCTCAGGTCCCTCTGCTCCTGAGGATGCACCACCCGCGAGCTTGGGACATTGTCCAGCTGTTGGGATCGATGACGGCCACCTTATAAGTGGTGCCATGGACGAGAGCGCACCTGAGACCTCTACAGTATTCTCTACTTCAACGGTGGTCTCAGTATCTCAGGATTATCAGTGCAGATTTTCTTGGCTCCCTGCGGCCCGTCTCAGTATGGAGTGGTGGCTCTCGGACAGCATGTTGAGGTGGGGAATGCCGCTGGCGCTCCCCGATTGGTGCCTAGTGGTGACAGATGCCAGCCTGAAGGGCTGGGCGCACATTGCCAGGGGAAGCATGCCCAGGGTCTATGGACGCCCAACGAGTCGGAGTGGCTATCGCTCCATGGTGCGACCGCACCTTGAGTATTGTGTTCAATTCTGGTCGCCGCATCTCAAGAAAGATATAGTAGAATTGGAAAAGGTGCAGCGAAGGGTGACTAAAATGATAGCGGGGATGGGACGACTTCCCTATGAAGAAAGACTAAGGAGGCTAGGGCTATACAGCTTGGAGAAGAGACGGCTGAGGGGAGACATGATAGAGGTATATAAAATAATGAGTGGAGTGGAACAGGTGGATGTGAAGCGTCTGTTCACACTTTCCAAAAATACTAGGACTAGGGGGCATGCGATGAAACTACAGTGTAGTAAATTTAAAACAAATCAGAGAAAATTTTTCTTCACCCAACGTGTAATTAAACTCTGGAATTCGTTGCCGGAGAAAGTGGTGAAGGCAGTTAGCTTAGCAGAGTTTAAAAAGGGGTTGGACGGTTTCCTAAAGGACAAGTCCATAAACCGCTACTAAACGGACTTGGAAAACTCCAAAATTCCAGGAATAACATGTATAGAATGTTTGTACGTTTGGGAAGCTTGCCAGGTGCCCTTGGCCTGGATTGGCTGCTGTCGTGGACAGGATGCTGGGCTCGATGGACCCTTGGTCTTTTCCCAGTATGGCATTACTTATGTACTTATGTACTTATGTCTATCAACCGCCTGGCGTTGAAAGCGGTGTTTCTGGCTCTTCTGGCCTTTCAAGTGACCCTGGAAGGATTGGCTGTCCGAGTGATGTCGGACAACACGACAGCAGTGGCCTACATAAATCGTCAAGGTGGCACTCAGTGCAGAGCTCTAGCCGCACAGGCCGAACAAATTTGCCACTGGGCCGAGCTGCATCTACAGTCCCTGTCAGCAGCTCACATTGCAGGTCAGAGCAACGTGCAAGCCGACTATCTAAGCAGGCATCAGATCGATCCAGCGGAGTGGGAACTAGCAGACAATGTATTCCTGCAGATATGTGCCAAATGGGGCAAGCCAGTGATGGATCTTATGGCGACCAGTTCCAATGCCAAAGTCCCGTGCTTCTTCAGCAGACGGAGGGATCCTCGCTCTGCCGGGTTGGATGCCTTGGCTCAACCCTGGCCCCTGGGCTTGCTGTATGTCTTCCCTCCGTGGCCCTTGATAGGGCGAGTGCTCCTGCGGATTCGGCTGCAGCCAGGAGAAGTGGTGCTCATCCCGGATTGGCCTAGGAGGCCTTGGTATGCGGACCTCCGACAGATGCTGTTGGAGGCTCCCTTTCCGTTACCTCTGGTTCTGCACCTATTGTCACAGGGGCCGGTGGCCATGGAGGACGCCTGCCGCTTTGGTCTTATGGCATGGCTATTGAGAGGGTGCAATTGAGAGATAAAGGCTACTCAAATAAGGTAATTTCCACTCTCCTGCAGGCCCGTGAGCGCTCCACGTCTGTGGCTTATGCCAGGATTTGGCGCCAGTTTGAAGTCTGGTGTGTTTCAAGAGCTTTTTCTCCGTTGCGGGCTCCTGTCTCGCCGATTCTGGACTTTTTGCAGGATGGTGTACACAAAGGCTTGGCCTATAATTCCCTGCGGGTGCAAGTGGCAGCATTGGCCTCCCTGCGTGGCAAGGTTGAAGGCGTGTCCTTAGCTGCTTATCCAGATGTGGCACGGTTTCTTAGAGGGAGGCTTCGGCTCCGTCCTCCCATGCGGGCAGCTTGTCCAGCTTGGAACCTGGGGTTAATATTGAAGGCCTTTCAGGGGGCTCCCTTTGAACCGCTTCGGCGTGCTTCAGAGAAAGATTTGACACTGAAGGCCGTCTTTTTAGTGGCCATTACCTCGGCGAGACGGGTGTCAGAGCTCCAGGCGCTGTCCTGTAGAGACCCTTTTCTGCAATTCTCAGAGTCAGGGGTCACGGTTCGGACCGTGCCTTCCTTCATGCCTAAGGTGGTTTCAGCGTTTCACCTAAACCAGCCTGTTTTTCTTCCCTCCTTTGTTGAGGAGGAGTTTCCAGGTTCATTTGGGCAGTTGCACCTTTTGGATGTGTGCAGGACTCTGTTGCAGTATCTGTGAATTATAAATCCTTTCAGGACCTCTGATCATCTTTTTGTGCTGTTTGCAGGTCCTCGCAGAGGGTCTTCAGCGTTTAAAGGCACTATTGCCCGTTGGCTCAAAGAAGCTATCTTTTCAGCATATCTGCAGTCTGGCCGGGCTCCGCCTGAAGCCTTTAAGGCACATTCCACAAGAGCGATTTCCTCTTCCTGGTCGGAAACTGGAGCACTGTCTCTTCATGAGATTTGCAGTGCTGCAACATGGGCTTCTAAGCTCTCTTTCGCCCGACATTACAGGCTGGATGTGGCTGCCAGGAGGGATGCACGTTTTGGAGCACAGGTGCTGGCGCGTGGTGTGGCTTGTTCCCACCCTATTTAGGGATTGCTTTGTTATATCCCATACGTAATGGCTTCATCTGACTTGATGACAAGGAAGGGAAAATTAGGTCCTTACCATGATAATTTTCTTTCCTTTAGTCATAGCAGATGAAGCCATGAGCCCTCCCTGTATGATTGTCTGTATTGCAGTGATTCTGATTTTAGGTGCTGTTCTTGTTTCCTGAAGTTATATTCCTTCCTTGGTGAGTCAGAAAACAGTCTTCAGGATTCTTGTTACAGTTATAGGAGGATGAGTTCATTCCCTGCAGTTCATGTTTTGGGAGGATGAGTTTATTCCCTCCAGGAGGATGCAAGTATTCCCTCCGTTTATACAAAGTGGAGGACGAGTTTATTCCCTCCAAGAGGATGAGTTCATTCCTTCCTTTTTTGAGTTCATGCCCTTGTTAAGGGGCCATCGTTCGCTGTGAGGAAAGTTCATGTTATTCCCATTGCGGTTTGCCATACTGCTTTGGAAGCTTCAAATACTGAAGAGGCAATGGAGCTAGCTGGCCATGAGGCACTGTGAAAAGTTGAGTGCTCTCTATCTGCCCCTGCTGGTTGATGGACACAACCCATACGTAATGGCTTCATCTTCTATGACTAAAGGAAAGAAAATTATCATGGTAAGGACCTAATTTTCCCATATTTTTAAAAGTATGGTTAAGGAATAGCTGCCTAAGGTGATGCTGCTTTATTATTTTCCAGCCCCTATAGTAAATGAAACTGGTGAAGATGTGTCTGCTGAGATGGATGTTTCAAAGGATAGTTTGAATTCATGGGGCTATTCATCAGATGCAGCTACTTTTAATAGTGACATTTGCATGGGAGTTGGTGAGAGACTTTTCTTTCAACATAGGAAATGGTTTTTCAGAGGACAGCAAATTTGGGACTTTCCAGATGTAGCTAGATCAACATAGAGAAAATGGAAGTGGTTTTTATTTCTTAGATCTAGAGCCCCTCAGATTAGGACTTGGTTTCTTTTGAAATTTAATACTGAAAAAACAAGCCTCTAGCAGAAACATAAAGCTAGTGCTTAATTGGTAATATGGAGAAAAAGCCCTCAGAAACCATAGGTAAATTGCCTAAGGTTTTGTGTGTGGTTATGAGATGTACGTTTGAATCTATAACACACGGTATGGTTCTATCATTGGGCAAAAAACTCCACACAACACGGGCATTACATCTTCTGCCTCAAAAAGTGAATAATCAAAGTGAATTGCTCCTCAAACAGTCGTATGAATCTATGAGGTCACTTTCTGATGACAACCCTTATCACAGCAGCAAAATAGAAGAAACTTGCACTTAGCTTTAAATGAAGCACTCGTCGTCGTCCGTTCAACGGGGACCACCGTTTCACCTAGAAACACGGCTTCTTCAGGAACGGAGTGCTTTGGTGTGATGCTGAGGGTCTTAAACTGACAAAGTTGACCACAGAGATATTATTAGACAGAAACAAAAATTTCACACACAAAAATCGCACAAAAAAATGTGTCAACCCACGGACAAGCATACTTAAGTGGAAGCTTTGAACATTTCAAAATGGCGTCTCGGCGTCGACGTACAAACAGCTGATTTAAATATTTGAGTCATTCCGTGTCAAGTGGACCGGGGTCCCCACCTCACCATCTCAGATTTTGGTGAAATTTGGTACATAGTTTCTTTATGATAAAAAACTAAGCTGTGCAAAATTTTAGTTCAAAAGACTAAAAATTGGAGGTTCTAGGGGACCTCAAATAAATGGTTGCAAAATGTCGCCTGAGCAAAAATGACATTTTGGGCCAATTTCCAGAAGCTGTAAAACTGGAAGTTTTAGTGGTACAAGGGGGATATTTGGAGAACCTGCACTACTTTTAGGGCTTAATGAACTGGCAAAACCCCAGGTTCCTAGTCCTCTTACGTTTTGAATGGTTTAGGCTCAAACATTGCCAAAAAAACGGCAAAAATCAATTTACAGCGATGTTGAGTCTGCTGTAGTTTCTAAACTAGTTGGCCTTTTTGGTAGGTGTACTAAATGCACGGCTGTAGTGAGGCCTTCCAATTTGCAGCACTTTCCTTCAAGTGGTTGAAAAATTATAAGCGTTCAAAGTTGGTATAAAAAGCATTTTTGCCCATTTTGGGCTATCTTTGATGCCCTTGATCTCCAGTGGGACAGCTTCAATATTCTTTCTTTTAGCACCATTAGAAAGAGCAGATTTCCTTCTAGCAGAATATGTAGTTTTCATTTTGGAGTCTCTTCATATAATGTTTGCAAAAATGCCCTCAAATGTTTGCGGGCAGCAGCCTGTGATTTCTTCACTACACCCTTGATACAAGTGTAGTAAAAGTGATTCTTCTTTCAAAAAGCACCAATTTTTTAAAATAAAGAACACATTATGTTATAAAACTGTATTCAAGAAAACTAAAAAACAGGAATGTTTTTTAGGATGTGGAAGGATGAGGCCAGGTTTCATAACAGGTTTAAAGAAAACTGCAGTCAGTTAGGATGACCGACTTGGCCAATTATGATTGGTGGACCCTGTTGCAAGGCGTCTGAGTGTCTGTTGCTGGTGTTTCTTCACCCTTGCTACAGTTTGACCTCTTAGTGAACTGTAGGCATCAAAGTAAGCCTAGCAACAGACACTCAGGAGCCAGGAGGTACCAGAAGCATACAATTGGGAAATGAAACAAACAATTCTGCCTTGCAACAGGGTTCACCAATCATAATTGGCCAAGTCTAACTGGCTAAAGAAGTTTTCTTTAAACATTATGTTATAAAACTGTGTTCAAGTAAACTAAAAAACAGGGTGGAAACCATTGTATACATACATCTTGTTGAAGAAACTCACACCTGCACCGACAGGCTCATTTATATTGAATTAAATGCCACAAATGAAGATATTAATTACTTTAGACTGAAGTAAAATTTTACCCATTGAAAACCTGATTGCAAGAATAAATGCGTTTGTTGAACTGATGCTAATGGTCATCAATGGATCCAGAAAGATCAGATGAATTTCCACTTTGCTCAGTTGGCTGTTCAAGTACATCAGAGTGTCATTTACTGACATACAATAAAAATAAAGGTTTGAAATTAATTGAAGAGCTTCTGCCTGATCAACAGAAGTTGTTACAAGAGCGTTCTGGTCAACTTTTAGATGCTGGATCAACTATTTGCCTTCATCATGAATCCTTACTGTTGAAAAAGTTTGAATTTTTGTAAAGAACCTGCTGTAACCCATTTTCCAAAGGTGGTCATAATGCAAAAAGGGGCTTAAGAGTGCTGGATGACACACTGGCAGCCCAGCTAAAGGCCTTAACAAGCAAAATATTTGTGCCGTGTCAGAAACTATGTCCATCTTGTCGAAAAGACATCAGTAACAGAGCTGCTGATTCTTTATCATCATCAGCAACAGCAGATGATGAACACTGTGACATTTCTGGCAAGTTGAACACAAGTTTGACATCTCTTGGTATTTCTCCATTAAAGTTCAAAAAAGTCAGCAAGCGTGATGTACGAGGCTACACCAAGCGCAAAATCAGGCGAGTGCAAAATACTTTGAGTCATCATCTTGCAGTTGCTGGTGGCTTAGACCTAAATGAGTTTGAAACTCAACCTTCTACCAGTCAGAAATGTGACAAATGTTCTGATTATGATGACCTGCTAAACGAGTTGAAAAACAAAGTCCAAGTTTCAGCAAATCATGCAGAAAAACTGCAAATACTAACTTTAGCACCAAACAGCTGGTTTATTGAAAGAACTGCCTCAAAATTCATGGTTTCAACTAGAATGGTTAAAAAAGCAAGAAATCTGAAATCAGTTTGTGGAATTCTGGCAAAACCAGACAAGAAGAAAGGTAAAGTTTTACCAGAAGAAACAGAAAAAAAAATTCTTGGCTTTTTTGAAGATGATGAATTCAGTAGACTGTGCCCAGGGAAAAAAGATTTTGTCTCTGTCAGAACTGGCACTGAAAAAATTCAAATGCAAAAGCGCTTGCTGCTTAGCAATCTAAAAGAAATGTATGTTGCATATCGTACTCGAAATGGGCCAGAAGTGGGTTTTTCCAAATTTTGTGAGCTAAGGCCAAAATGGTGTGTCACTGTTGGCTCATCTGGTATGCATTCAGTGTGTGTTTGTGTCATTCATCAAAATGTGAAGCTTATGCTTGCTGGAAACCATCTGCTGAACGAAGATTACAAAGCACTGATGGCTAAAACTGTGTGCAATTTGGAATGCAAAGAATGCATGCTTCACAGGTGTGAAATATGTCCAGGTAAAGATGTGCTTGAAAATTACCTGACAGAAGTGTTCAGTGATGCTGACCCAGGTGAAACAATCGAGTTTAAGCAGTGGGTTCATACAGATCGCACCACACTGGAGACCAAACAGATGTATGTTGATGATTTTTGTATCTGAGCTTGCATTGAAAGTTTCAAACCTGTCAATTCACCATTACATTTCCAAACATCAGACACAATACTTAAAAACTGTTAAAGAAAACCTAAATCCTTGTGAAATTGTTGTTCTCTTGGACTTTGCTGAAAACTACTCCTTTATTGTCCAAGATGCTGTTCAAGGTTTCCACTGGGAAAACAGTCAAGCTACACTGCATCCATTTGTTGTGTACTTCCGTGATGCTTCAAGTGAAATTCAGTGCATAAGTGTTTGCATAATAAGTGACAGCTTGCGGCATGATGCAGTTGCTGTACATGCATTCTTGGAAAAATTAATCGTGTTCTTGAAAAGCAAAATTGGAGAAATAAAATATGTAACATACTTTAGTGATGGCTCAGCTGCACAATACAAGAACTTCAAAAACTTTGCCAACTTGTGCTATCATCAAACAGAATTTGGAATAAGTGCACAGTGGAATTTCTTTGGCACAAGCCATTGCAAGTCACCATGTGATGCCATAGGTGGTACAACAAAGCGACTAGCTGCTCAGGCTAGTTTGCAACGACCTAAAAATAGCCAAATTCTCACAGCACAAGGCTTGTTTGAATTTTGTGATCAAAATAAAATAAAATCAAGTTCATTTTTGTTTCCAAGGATGAAATTGAATCTTAAAGATCTGCACAAGAGGAAAGATTCAGTAAAGCTTCCACAGTTGCTGGAACTTGTGAAAATCACCAGTTTATTCCCATTGACTTGAACCAAATTTCAGTCAGTAGAGTGTCAAATGATTCCTCCTCATTTGTTGTCAAACTTTGTCAGTCAGATGACCCAGTGAGTGTACCTGGCATAAATGTGTCTCAACTTCAGCCTGGGCAGTATGTTGCCTGTGTTTATGACAACAAATGGTGGATTGGCAATGTCTGTGACACATCATTTGAAGAACATGATGCCTTGGTCAACTTTATGCATCCATGCGGGCCTGCACGATCATTTCATTGGCCTAGCAGAAGAGATTCTTGTTGGATTTCTGAATAGCATATTCTAGCAGTTCTTCCAGTACCAGCAACTACAGCACTTGGACGACAGTATACATTTCCAGAAACAGCAGTGAAACTTATCAGTGAAAAATTCTTGTCACTTCAGCACTGAGGTTTTACTTGGGAACCATTAAGACACCCCCATTAGGCTTGAGAAACTAGGCAAAGACAACCAAATGAGGCTTGGGAACCTCAAAGTAAGATACCCACCTTCAGGCTTGGGAACCTGTGCCAAGTGGCTGGACTTGCCTGGCTATCGGGCGTAACCTCTTGGCGATGAGGTTGCCACTTCCTATTGAATTGGTAGTGGCGTAGCCACCATGGACCAACGCATGCTTAAAGCAACTGAGTGACTTATACAGCAATTAGAAACATCGATGGGCCCTATATCCGTTTCATCTATCATTCAACAATACTGGCCAAAAAACACTTTTTTTGCAATCCTTATATGGAGAGACTCCAAATTGAAAACTACATATTCTGATAGAAGGAAATCTGCTCTTTCTAATGGTGCTAAAAGAAAGAATATTGAAGCTGTCCTACTGGAGATCAAGGGCATCAAAGATAGCCCAAAATGGGCAAAAATGCTTTTTATACCAACTTTGAACGCTTATAATTTTTCAACCACTTGAAAGAAAGTGCTGCAAATTGGAATGCCTCATTACAGCCGTGCATTTAGTACACCTACCAAAAATCAACCTGAAAGGCCAACTAATTTAGAAACTACAGCAGCCTCAAAATCGCTGTAAATTGATTTTTGCCGTTTTTTTTGGCAATGTTTGAGCCTAAACCATTCAAAAAGTAAGAGGACTAGGAACATGGGGTTTTGCCAGTTAATTAAGCCCTAAAAGTAGGTTCTCCAAATATCCCCCTTATACTACTAAAACTTCCAGTTTTACAGCTTCTGGAAATTGGCCCAAAATTTCATTTTTGCTCAGGCGACATTTTGCAACCCTTTACTTGAGGTCCCCTAGAACCTCCAATTTTTAGTCTTTTGAACTAAAATTTTGCACAGCTTAGTTTTTATCATAAAGAAACTATGTACCAAATTTCATCAAAATCTGAGATGGTGAGGTGGGGACGACCTTTAAAATTGGTCCACTTGACACGGAATGACTCATTTACGTGATCATGACGTAATGGGCATTAGTAAAAATTGTACCAATCAATGAAATTGTTAAGCCCGTTTGGTTCCACGGTGTCAAGTTCAAAGATCCACTTGGCCTCCCTTCTCAATAGTTTGAGTTTGCGATTCCCACCTCTGTGAGAGGTCTCAATCTGATCAATAGCGAAGCATCGCAAATCTTCAAATTTGTGGTTATGCGCAATGCAGTGTTCCACAATGGGTTCCTTAATAGCTGATCTCCGGATGTTAGATCTATGTTCCAGAATTCTGATCTTCAGTGATCTTGTTGTCACGCCTACATAAACTTTGTTGCAGGGGCAACTCAAGGAATATACAACATGATCAGAAGAACAATTGGTGAAATGAGACAACCTGTACATTTTACTGGTTTTAAGATTGACGAATTGTTGGTCTGTACAGTGATACTACATATCTGACAGTGACCGCACTTGAAATGGCCAAGGACTCGTCTGTGTTTACTGATAACAGAAGGTGTTAAATCTGCAGGGCTGACAATTTCCTTGATATTATTTGTCCTAGCAAAAGCAATGCGTAAATTGATATTTTCAAATGTACAAGTAGATCTCATAATCTCCCATCTACTCTTGACTATGTTTGCAAGGTGAGGACTATGTTCATTAGCTAAGTTGTCATCCTACACACCTCAAGAACAGCCTTTCTTTTTCTCAGATGCTCAGATTGAGACGCATCTGTACTGACTTGTCCACATTCAAAATACAGGCCAACAACTTGAGGTCAGATTTATTAGACAGGGGTTACTCCAAGTCAGTTCTCAAAAAGGCTTATCGAAGGGCAAAATACAATGACAGAAATTTACTATTGTCCAGCACTACGAAACGTCAAATAGAGGATAATACACTCACTATGGTGATGCAATATAATGAATATAGGCCTCACCTTGCAAACATAGTCAAGAGTAGATGAGAGATTATGAGATCTACTTGTACGTTTGAAAATGTCAGTTTACGCATTGCTTGTGCTAGGACAAATAATATCAAGGAAATTGTCAGCCCTGCAAATTTAAGACCTTCTGTTATCAGTAGACATAGACGAGTCCTTGGCCATTTCAAGTGCGGTCACTGCCAGATATGTAATATCACTGTACAGACCAAACAAATTGTCAATCTTAAAACCAGTAAAATGTACAGGTTGTCTCATTTCACCAATTGTTCTTCTGATCATGTTGTATATTCCTTGAGTTGCCCCTGCAACAAAGTTTATGTAGGCATGACAACAAGATCACTGAAGATCAGAATTTTGGAACATAGATCTAACATCCGGAGATCAGCTATTAAGGAACCCATTGTGGAACACTGCATTGCGCATAATCACAAATTTGAAGATTTGTGATGCTTCGCTATTGATCAGATTGAGACCTCTCACAGAGGTGGGAATCGCAAACTCAAACTATTGAGAAGGGAGGCCAAGTGGATCTTTGAACTTGACACCGTGGAACCAAACGGGCTTAACAATTCCATTGATTGGTAAAATTTTTACAAATGCCCATTACATCATGATCACGTAAATATTTAAATCAGCTGTTTGTACGTCGACGCTGAGGCGCCATTTTAAAATGTTCAAAGCTTCCACTTAAGTATGCTTGTCCGTGGGTTGACATATTTTTTGTGCGATTTTTTTTTTTTTTTTTGTGTGTGAAGTTTTTGTTTCTGTCTAATAATATCTCTGTGGTCAACTTTGTCAGTTTCAGACCCTCAGCATCACACCAGAGCACTCCGTTCCAGAAGAAGCCGTGTTTCTAGGTGAAACGGTGGTCCCCGTTGAACGGACAATGACGAGTGCTTCATTTAAAGCTAAGTGCAAGTTTCTTCTATTTTGCTGCTGTGATAAGGGTTGTCATCAGAAAGTGACCTCATAGATTCATACGGCTGTTTGAGGAGCAATTCACTTTGTTATTCACTTTTTGAGGCAGAAGATGTAATGCCCGTGTCGTGTGGAGTTTTTTGCCCAATGATAGATAGAACCGTACCGTGTGTTATAGATTCAAGTGTACAGCTCATAACCATGCACAAAACCTTAGACAATTTGCCTTTGGTTTCTGAGGGCTTTTTCTCCATATTACCAATTAAACACTAGCTTTATTTTTCTGCTAGAGGCTTGTTTTTTCAGTATTAGGTTACACTATTTTTACTCTAGCAGATACTGCGTTTGTTCTGGCTTCTTTTGAAATTTCCCGGTAAATGTGGAGGAGTGGCCTAGTGGTTAGGGTGGTGGACTTTGGTCCTAGGGAACTGAGGAACTGAGTTTGATTCCCACTTCAGGCACAGGCAGCTCCTTGTGACTCTGGGCAAATCACTTAACCCTCCATTGCCCCAGGTGCAAATAAGTACCTGTATACAATATGTAAGCCACATTGAGCCTGCCATGAGTGGGAAAGCGCAGGGTACAAATGTAACAAAAATAAAATACGATTTGAAAATGTGAAATATATGTTCTTTGAGCTGTCTCAGTTGACTAATTTTTTTGAGTGATACTGTCTTTGAGTGCTACCAATGATGTAACCTAGAGTATCAATAGATTAAGCCTTCACCCTGATGTTGGATATGTATTTGTTAGCTTTGTGCCTCCTTTTTCTTTATATAAGCAATATTTTTTTCATTTTGTACTCTTATTGGGTAACTCAGTTCCCCTTATCTAGTAAACGTTGAAATTGAGGCATACGATTATAATTGTATTTTCTTTTTTTTTCTTCCTCATATGCTTGTAAGTTAATTTGAAATAGCATAAGGATTTAAGCCTTTCCCACATTATAAATTATTGTGTATGTGTAAAATACAATTTGCTGTGCTCCCTGTCTTGTAAACCATAAAATGAATTATTCCTTCTCTTTAATTCACAGGTAGATTTCTGTTTCAAATGCTGTGACAATTTCATGTAACTTTTCTCAAACATCTTTTTCTAAATCAGTGAGTCAGGCATATGTTACCGTGGACTTCAGCCGTGATTAATCATGGTAGAAATGAAAAGGATAAATATAAATTGAACCCCTTGAGCTTTTGTCATTCACCACTCTATTGCTGAGGAAGAAAATGAATAATACAGTTGTCTGTCGGGGTTTGCTTTCTTGTGGAACATTAACATTTTATTAGGTGTTCAGCCAATCAAATTGCTGTTTGCTGAATTACTAGAACAGCTTGTACCCTTATTCTGTACACTTATCTGTAAGCTGACTGTTTTCATGCAGTGTATCAGCAACAAACGTATTTCAATGGGCATGGGTTTTACAACATTATAAATCACTTATTGATACAGGAATAACTGATGCATTGGAATAGCTATATATTAAGGATCATGTTGCATAACAAATTTATTTCCTACTTATTCTGGTAAAAATTTATTTTCTGTAGAACCATCATACTTCATTTAGGATCTACCCACCATTCTAAATCATGCCAACTTGTGGACTGTTGTGCTCTGTTAAATAGCAGCACTGCCATTGAACCATCGGCAAGTTAATTATCAAAACAAATTGTATGTAGCAATAGTACTTTTTTTCCTTGGAAGCCTGAAAACTTACAGGGTTTTTTTGTTTGTTTTTATAAACTACTAAATGTTGCTACAAATAGCAAGATAGAAGAAGATTCGGTAAATCCAGTAGCTGGGAACTAAGACCAGTGCCAGGCAGATTTCTATAGTGTGTGTCCCGCAAATGGCAAAAGAGAGATGAAGATCAAGTCTACATATATCACTTTATTATCATATGCTACAAGTGAGGGTGCTTTTCATTTCAAGGGGGAGGGGAAGATATTTTAATATTGAAATTAGTAAGTTGAATACTGTTGGCATTGTTGAAAGACTGCATAATATTTAACTGCCTGTGGGGCTCATTTTCAAAGCACTTAGACTCACAAAGTTCCATAGGTTTCTATGTAAATTTGTAAGTGCTTTGAAAATACACCTCTGTATGTGGTTGGTATGATGATAAATTGCCAACCAGTGTTTGATCATGAATCACTATAGCCTTCACAGAGGGGGTGGGGTATGGCTCTGGCCAGCCACCCCATTGGGCAGCTTGAATGGACCGTTCAGGTATTTTTCTGCCATTATTTATTGTGGTACTGTGTTAATTTTATGGATTAAATAACTTTTTGACAAAGGCTGTTGAGGGAAATAAAGAAAAACTGATATTTAAATATAAGATGCTTTGTGTTGGTCTTCCTCTGTTGCTATTATGATTCCATGCCTTATTTGATTGTACAAAGCATTTTAATAGTTTCATAAAGCATTCAGTGTAAGTAGGAATATGTTAACATTGGCCAGCTCCTCTTTGTTTGAAACCATAAAACGTAGGTCCTCAATTCCAGTCCTCGAGGTCTGCAACCCAGTCTGGTTTTTAGGATTTCTACAATGAATATTTATGAAATCTATTTGCATTCATTGCTTCCTATTTTATGCAGATAGATCTCATACGTATTCATCATGGAAATCCTGAAAACCAGGCTGGGTTGTGGACCTTGAGGATTCTGCTGTAAAAGGTGCAGGCCTATTGTGTCACAGCTCCTGCTGTGACTTACGCCCCAACTCACCTCCCGATGCTGTGGGGGCATCGGGGTGGGTCCCACATTGCTCCCTGGTGCTCATTCGAGTGGTGGCTTGCTCTCCTGGTATGGTGCACTGTTTGCCTTTCCCCTAGGGTGTGTGCTGTGAAGAGACATCTCTTATAGTCTTACTTGCAGCATGGCTGTGAGTTCCTGCGGGGAGCGTCACGTCCTACCCCATGGTAGTTAGGGAAGGCCCGGTCTTTCACAACTAGGTCTTCAGCCTTGCCATATTGTTCCTGTTTCTTGTCTATATGTTCCTGCCAGGCCCCAGCTTTGCCTTGTCTCCGAGTTCCGGCCAAGCTCCAACTCTGCCTTGTCTCTGAGTTCCGGCCAAGCTTCAGCCTTGTCTTGTCTCAAGGCTCCTGCCTTACCCTGCCTCTAGACTTTACCCTGTCTTAGACCTGGCCAGCCTTGCCTTGGACTCTTGTCCTTGTCCCTAACTAGCCCGGTCTTGCCTAGACCTTGCCTTCTTTGTCTTGTTCGTTGCCTTGTCTAGTCCCATCCGGATCCAGTTCTTGCCTTTCCTTTGTCTTTCCTGTCTGGACCCAGTTTTTACCTAGTTTCTTGTCGTGTCTTGTCCTGTCTGGGTTCCAGTTCTAGCCTCGCTGCCTTGCTTTCCTTGCCTCATCTGGATCCAGTCCTTGTCTGTCTTGCCTTGCCTTGCTCAGCCTTATCTAGTCCTGCCTTGCCTTGTTTTGCTCTTTCCTTGTCCTACCTATCCTCTTTGTCCTTGTTCCAGTCTTCCCTCAATTCCTTGCCCAGACTCGTGCCTTGTGCCAGCCCAACCTTGTCTGGGTCCGGCTGTAGTCCAAGGGCTCACTGTCCCTGAGGTGGTGACACTATGCAGATGTGTTGACCCATAGGACTTAACATTAGCATTTTTAATTTGCTTAAAGATTCAAAGCAGATCACAATAAAACAGGCTTCATAAAGACAGAAAAATTTGGTCATTCAACAAATCTTAAACATTACTAATATCCAGATAAATTGGACAGACATAATTGCTGGTCCTTTCTGACCATCCAGTAATGGAAATGGTGATTTTTTTTTGTGGGGGGGGGGGGGGGGGGGGGGGGACGAGTTAGTAGAGAATGAACCTCATTCTTTATCAGAACTAAGAGTTAAGGAAGTTTCTTGGAGCAGCGTAGAAGATATTTGAGACCCATAGCAAGAGTGAGGAGATTAGCACGACCTGTTGGGGCATACAGAAAACTGTGTTTAGGGGATAAATATTAGCCTACACAATATCAGGAAGCAGAGAGACACGGGTAACTTCACAAAGGAGTTATATAGAGAGCACAAGGAACATGTCATATGGTTGAATAGACACAGCACAAAAGCTTGCTGGAGTTCAAGGGAAAAAAATGAAACCTTGACTCAGCAAGCATTCTAGTATTCACTTCTACAAATATCAGCTGTACAAATGGGTGAATAAAACAGGTAATCTGTTTGCACACCTTGTAAAGCCCAGGCAATCAAAATCCTTTGTCACTTAAATTAGCAATCAGAAATGCTTGCAGCAAACTGATCTGTAAGGAATCTTGAAGGTCTTCCAACAATACTATGAGGAGCTCTATGCTCTGGGCCCCTACAATACAGGAAACAGGGATGCATTTTTCAGAGGCTTGCAGGTACCCCCATATAGCAGAAGAGCAACTGAGACATAAGTGGGACAGAAATCTTGCAGGTAATTAAAAAGTTAAAATTGACCAAGGCTCCTGGCCCAGATGGCTTAGGGGCAGAATATCATCAAAATTCTGGCAAAACTGGTGGCAGTACCTCTGGAAAAAAATGGGTATGGAATCAGTGCACAGGAAGTAGTTTGCACCCCATCAAAATGATGCCTGTGTGGTAGTCCTTCCAAAACGTGGCAGAGACAAAGAAATACTGAGATCTTACAGGCCCACATCATTATTAAACCAGGATCAAAAAAACATAAACAGCAGTGTTGCTGAATAGACTGAATCATATCATCCAAGATGTGATCCATGAAGATCCAAGAGGGTTTTGTACGAGAGTTCTATATCTGTGCAAATCTTCTCAAAGTGTAGGTGACTCTGCAGACCAGGCATGTGAATGCTCAGTAACGTGATACTGGCTAGCTTGGATGCTGAGAAAGCATTTGATATGATCACCCAGGAATATCTAACAAGGAAGGTTTGTGGACTGAGTGCAGATACTTTGTATCTAGCCAACAGCTCAAATTCTGAGTAATGGAGAACAGACAAAAAGTACAGAATTAAAGGGGCACAAGGCAAGGATGCCCCCTTCTGCACTCCTCTTTTATACTTTCATTAGTATAAAGAATTAGTCTGTATGTGGAGATATGCTACTGTTCGTAGATAACGCTATGGAGAACATGGGGAAATCTGTCAAAATTAATCAAACAATTTGACAGCTTTTCTGGCTTGAAAATAAATGGACAAATCTGAAGCTCCGAGGCTACAGAAAGCAGATGATGGAAATCAGTGGGCTGGCTTTCTGCTGGGGTGGGCAAAAGGAAGTGTAAAATGTTTGGGGATCAACATCAACAGGGACTCTGGAGTCATGTGTAGGCAAAATGTAATAAAGTACAGCACGTTAAAGCTCTTTTTGAGCAGTGGAAAGATTTAGCCTTAATATTATTTAGGCACACAGCAATGAACTAAATGGTCCTTTGGTCCAAAAGTTTTTATGTACTGCAAACGTGGCCTATATGGATTAGATAGATGGAAAGAAGACAATATACAATACAAGCATCATTAAGAAGTGTATATGAAGGGCCAGAGGGGCTTTGTGTTGGAGTGGAGGAGTGGCCTAGTGGTTAGGGTGGTGGGCTTTGGTCCTGGGGAACTGAGGAACTGAGTTTGATTCCCGGCACAGGCAGCTCCTTGTGACTCTGGGCAAGTCACTTAACCCTCCATTGCCCCATGTAAGCCGCATTGAGCCTGCCATGAGTGGGATAGCGCGGGATACAAATGTAACAAAAATAAAATATATACCAGGTTAATTTCAGAAAGAAGACAAAGTTAGGACTGCAGGTGTAAAAAACCTAAACCTCAATGTAGCAGCCCTGCTACATTAGATTCATGAAGGTTACCCTAAGACAGTGTTTCCCAAACCTGGTCCTGGAGGCACCCCAGCCAGTCAGGTTTTCAGGATATCCACAATGAATATTCATGAGAGAGATTTGCATGCACTGCCTCCACTGCATTCAAATCTCATGGATATCCTGAAAACCTGACTGGCTGGGGTGCCTCCAGGACCAGGATTGGGAACTACTGCCCTAAGAAAAGTAAACTTGTGCTGAATAGCTTAAGCTCCTTCCATAAGAAGGGCCATAGAAGTGGGGAGGATAGCAGTGAATTGCCTTTTCGTGTGTCCTCTCACAAAGGCATGCAAATGGTAGAGGTGAAAGAGGGGACAGAGTAACTCCTTTTTTGCATTTTATTGGTAATTCTGACATCTTCTCTGGGATGGACTCACCCCATTTCCAGGAATGGTATGACAAGGGATGCAGGGATGGGGGTCATTACTGGAGCTAAATAAAGGGGACCTCCCTTAATTTGACAGGTTGACGAGTAAGTGGGTGATAGGGAATATGATTAATAATTAGGTCTGCCACCTCTGTTGAGCAGCGGAAGCTATGGCCTTTCTACTATCCTGGAAAGAATTGCATATCCCCTTTAAATACCCAATTACCCCAACCCTGTATCTGCTCATGACAGTTTTAAACAGTCTAGGCAGTAGCAAACACTCCAATTAGAAAGAAACCCAGTATTCAGTAGATATAGTAAGATAGATTATTAGGATCAGCATCTCACCCAAAGGCAGTACAGGCAACCAGGTATTTATATGGTAGAACAGCACTTCACGACATGTCTGTCTCCAGCCTTCTGAAGTCTTCTCTGCTCTAATACCCTCTGGGCTGCCCTTTTTATACCATTTTGACCCTATTCATTCCAATGGACCCTAGCTTTCTCACCAGAGCTCTTGGCCCTTATCAGTTGATAAGAAATGACTTCACATGTTCTCAAGCTCCAAGTATAAACAAATCATGTTTAGGACATCATCTGCGAAGAAATAACGTCACAGGTCATTTTGCCCTCTTCAGCTCCCCCCTCCCTTTACTTGCACCTGACCCTCTACCAACTTGCATTAGCCAAAACATCTTAGCTCATGATTTCTCGCAGGTGCCAGTCCCAGGATTGTTGACAAGAGCAAATGTCCCCTCCCTTGCCAGCTCTCGGGGAACTCACTTCAGCTTGAGCTGCAGTGAAATGTATTTTGTGTCAGAGATGATTTTTGATTTTAAGAGGCCTAGCTCTTATCCTGAGCCATTGGCCTGTATTTTACTGAGAGCAAGGGCTAGCATATTTCTACAAATACCAGTATATGCAGGCCACACCCAGTATATGTGGGTGATTGACAGCGTTACCCCAAGCAAAATTTCAATGGACAGTAGGCAAGGAATTTATACAAACCACTACCAAATTAATAAGTTGTCTGTCATAGGTTAATTAAGAGTTACATAAATGTGGCCTGTCTAGCCCCACTGATGGCTGCACAGACTCAAGATGTGTGGGGAGGGTTGACATTCATGTTGCAGGTCTTTTTTGAAAATATTCTTCTTATAGCGATATGAGCAGACTTGCAGGAGATAGTATAAAATACTCCACAAATCCTACATAACACAGGAGTAAAGGGGAGTGGGGGGGGGGGGGGGGGGAATATGGATGCGCTCTTTTCTGGAGTGCCCCAAATTGACAAATTTGTAGCAAAGGCGTTTGAGATTAATACATGATGGTTGATCAGGTAGAATGGATTTATGCTTTGGAAAATGCAAGATTCTCTAATCTCTGTGTTATTAATTTCCATAAAATTGTATAGCGTTTAAGCGCTATTTGAAGGCGATTTTATTGATTACAGAGGAGTCTATTCTTCCAATAACTCAGGCCTATTATTTGTCATCAGCTAAAAAAAAAAGCCACTTTTTAAATTTTTTTTATTTATTTTTGTTACATTTGTACCCCGCGCTTTCCCACTCATGGCAGGCTCAGTGCGGCTTACATATTGTATACAGGTACTTATTTGTATCTGGGGCAATGGAGGGTTAAGTGACTTGCCCAGAGTCACAAGGAGCTGCCTGTGCCTGAAGTGGGAATTGAACTCAGTTCCCTAGGACCAAAGTCCACCACCCTAACCACTAGGCCACTCCTCCACACATTTCTTTTTGTTGTTACTACAATTTCATTAAAACAAAAACAAGGTTTCCAAAAAGAAAAGGGTGTCTTGTTTTTGGGTTATTGGACTAGGATTTTTCCAGATCTAACTAACCAAGAAACCAGAAAAGGAGAAAAAGTTTTCTGTTACTTAGACCAGTTCTCCAGTTGGAAGCACTTTTCTTTCTAAAATACCCTTGTTAAGTGTATTATAAAGTTGCAGTCAGTGAAATATATTTTCTTTGATCCTGTACAACTTTTTGGCTTTTATGTTTGTCTTTTTATTGAAGCGTCAAAAAAAGTACAACAAGCAGTCATATGCTTTTAGTGTTACAACTTATTATCCAACTCTCCTCCTCACTCACCCTCCTTCCACCCATCCCTCTAGTGACTCAAGCTGAGGTTTAAGACTAGATATGGCTTTAGAAGGTAAAGTGAGCCAAAAAGGTTCCCAAATGTCACAAAACCAGCGGCCCGGCACACTATCCAAAATTGTAATCCCTTATCTAATCGCGTCTGAACCAGTGAGACTTATCTCCAGCGTGACAATGTTGGTCCGGAATCCGTCAGCCAGGTTAATAAAATTGCCTTGATACTGAAAAGAACAATTTGCTTAAAGTAACTCTTGAAGTCCATAGGTGGTGGACTCGTGTACGTATAACATTTAAAAAGGAGTAATGGGTCATAGGTGACTGTACAGTTCCAGTAGTTATCCATTGCCCGTAGAACTCGCTTCTAGAGCTTGCTTATTACAGGGCAAGACCAAAACATGTGGCCAAGTGTAGCTGATGAGGCTCCACATTTAACACACTTTGCACTCTGTACTAGAGTTGCCCTGTACACACAAAGCGGTGAGAAGTGAAGTCGTAGCATAAATTTATAAAGCATTTCTCTCTGTTGCATGGACAGTCGTTAAGAGTGAAGATGATTGATATAATGTTTGCAGTGTTCTACTGTTATAGTACACTGTAGATCTTGAGACCAGTGAATTGCCAAGAGTTGATATTCCAGCTCGGGCATAGTGTCTTTCAATACTGATGATGGTAGTTTAGAGTTACAGATTGTTGTGATCCCAATGTGTAAGCCTCCGACAATGTATCTGCCACATCTTCTGTTAGATCAGACCAGGTTAGGGAAGAAACATAATGTTGAAGTTGTAAGTAAGTTGAATAGGTTGAAATGACCTGAGTTTCCCTCCTCAGTCACAACTTGAGCTAAATATCCCCTCCTCAGTCACAACTTGAGCTAAATATTTAAGTCAGTTCAAAGTCCATTAGGCAGACACACTTTTACCCTGTCCCGGAGGGAAGGCTGGGTTATTTTAAATGGGCAAATATGAAGTTACCTTAGATGAGAAATGATATCTCCTGTATATCCACCGCCACACCTCCCTCAAAGTTTTGAGCATGGGGTAATTTTGGAAAACATTAGAAGGTAACTTGCTTGAGGTATGTAAAATATGGCTAAAGTGTTTCCCAGGAACTAGCTCTGTTTCTTTAGATGTAATGGAGAATTCCTTGTCATCAAGCAGATGAAGCCATTACGTATGGGTTGTGTCCATCAACCAGTAGGGGGAGATAGAGAGCACTCAAATTTCACAGTGCCACATGGTCAGCTAGCTCCACTGCCTCTTCAGTATTCTCTATCTCCCCAAGCAGGGTGGTTGCAGCTTGATCAAGCTCCTTAAAAAATCTGCCTGGGGTGGCTCCTGGCTTGCCAGTTGTTAGCCGGGGTGTTAGAGGCTATAGCAGCTTCACTTTAAAGGCACATAGGTTAGCCCTTTCCCTGCCTTACCCTTCCCCCCAGTGGATGTGAGCACATTAGTTTCACTTTTCCCTGCTCTTTCCCACTGTTCTGTACCTCTGGAGTTGATTTGATTGCCTCTTTTGCTGTTTTCTCTACTTTCCTCACTGTGTTAAAAAAAAAAAAAAGCAAGAGGTTTTCTTCAGTTTCTACAGCATGACCGGAGCATGTATACTCGGTCCAGTGTGGTAAGAGTGTTTTCTGACTCCTCCGGGGAGGGCCCGCGATCGGGACGGTTTTGGCGCGAAGCCGCTATTTTGAATTTTCCGCCGTTTTTCGGCGATGGCTGCAGAGAGTGTTTAACCGCTGTTCCAAGTGTGGCAAGCGCAGATCAACAGTGGGGCTCTGTAAAACGTGCTGTTCAGGCGTAAGAGCCGGCCCGAGCATGGTGAGCGATGATTCTTCCCGCTCGGTGGAGCTGGCAGTGGGCGCCATTTTGAAAGCACCACATGGCGCGACCCCCGCTGAGGCGGAGGGTCTGGAGACCGGAGGGGGCCCTCAAATTGAGGCTGGCCAAAGAGCTACTAGCCCCGGACTGGAACCGGGTGCCCAGAGTGAGTTTTTCTCCCCTGACTTTGTATTATTGCTTCATAATGCATATATGCTTTAAAGAGCTCGGCCACAGGGGTTTTCTACGGCCCCCCTTACTGCCTCTGCGGTGGATGCAGACCTGGGATTGCCCTCTGAGGCGTTTTTCCCTGATAGCTGGCCGCAAGAGAAGCACAGAAGGGTAAATTCCCCTTCAGAGAGTGGTGCACCCCCCTTCCCCCCCCCCCCCCCCCCCCGTGGTCGGGATGTGGTGACTCTGGGGGTCTGGCAGGCCCTTGTGGCCAGAGGAAACAGAGGAAGGTGCAGAAGGGCCACTGGATCCAGATGATCTGTCCGCGGTGAGGATTTTCCACCACAAGGAGCTGCCAGCGCTTATTTCAGATTGTCTTACAGGTCCTCTCTATTGAAGATCCTGGGAGTGGCGTGGCCTCCTCTGGAAATCCGAGGATGGCAAGTACCAAAAAGCCTGCTCGAGCCTTTCCTTTGCATGATCCTTTGCATGACTCCAAGAGCTTATTTCAGCTCAATGGGCTGACCCCGAAGGACCTTTGAAAGTTTCCAGGGCTATGGGGCAATTATTCCCTCTGAGTGAGGAGCATTTGGCTCGCTTTGCAATGCCTAAGGTGGATGCCCTAGTCACAGCTGTGACAAAGAGAACTACCCTCCCGGTTGAAGGAGGTGTTGCCCTGAAGGACATGCAAGACCGTAGACTGGAATCAGCACTTAAACGGTCCTTTGAAATTGCTGGTCTTACTATTTGGCATGGTTGCAACAGGCAGTGGAACAGCCCGGTGATGGAGCGGAGCCCTTGTCTGAAGTGGCTCCGCGAATGGAGTTGGCCTTGTCGTTTTTGGCTGACACCCTTTATGATATTGTCAGAGCTTCGGCTAAACAGATGGCTGTAGCAGTGGCGGCTCGCCGTCTTCTGTGGCTACAGCATTGGGCGGCGGACATGGCCTCTAAGCAAAGGTTGGTGAAGTTGCCCTTTCAAGGCCTTCTCCTGTTGGGTGAGGAGTTGGAGAAAATTGTGAAAGGCCTGGGAGATGCTAAACCCCAGCGCTTACCCAAGGATAGGCCGCGGCCTCCCTCCAAGGGTCAGGCGGTTCACTCCTCTTATAGACCTCGCTTCTGTGAAGCTAGAAGGCACCGCCCGGGGCGTGCTGCTGGGTCCACTTCTCGTGGCCGGTTTTCAGCAGAGGAACTCCTTTTGCTCGGATAAACGTTCCGCAGCAGCAGGCTCAAGACCTGGAGTTCAAGGGCGACCCTCTCAATGAGGGTGCGCCGGCCCCCTCCTCGATTCCTGTTATAGGAGGACGTCTTTCCCTCTTTCTCGAGGAGTGGGCCAAGATTACCTCAGATCAGTGGGTCTTGGACCTGATCAGAGAAGGATACCAAATAGAATTCAATGCCCCGGTGAGAGACGTGTTTGTGGAGTCTCGATACGGTTCTGCCGCCAAATGGGCGGCGGTAGAGGAGACCTTACAAGGCTTGATTCACATTGGGGCAGTTTCCCCCGGTGCCTCCCACCGATTTCAGCTGTGGCCGCTACTCCATTTACTTTGTGGTACCGCGAAAAGGTGGATCTTTTCGCCCTATTCTGGACTTAAAAGAATTAAACAAGTCCCTAAGAGTGTGGCATTTTCACATGGAAACCCTGCGCTCCGTCATTGCGGTGGTACAGCAAGGAGAGTTTCTCACGTCTCTGGACCTGAAAGAAGCTTACTTGCACATTCCAATTTGGCCCCCGCACCAGAGGTTTCTGCGGTTTGCGGTGATGGGAAAACATTTCCAGTTTCGGGCCTTGCCTTTTGGCCTCGCCACAGCTCCCCGAACCTTTTCCAAGGTAATGGTGGTAGTAGCTGCTTTTCTCAGGCGAGAAGGTATCCGGGTTCACCCGTACCTAGACGACTGGCTCATCAGAGCGGACTCCGCAACAGAGAGCCATCAAGTAACAGCCAGAGTGGTCTCAGTACTTCAGTCTCTGGGCTGGGTCGTCAATATAGCCAAAAGTCACCTGACCCCCTCTCAATCTGTAGAATATTTGGGGGTCTGGTTTGACACAGCTTCGGGGTTTGTTTTTTTTCCCGAGCAAAGGCGGTGCAAGCTTCAGAACCAGGTCTGTCTGCTCCTGAGGATGCCTCGCCCCCGCGCTTGGGACATTGTCCAGCTGTTAGGGTCGATGACGGCTACTTTGGAAGTGGTGCCCTGAGCGAGAGCGCACCTGAGACCTCTGCAGTGTTCCCTGCTTGAATGATGGTCTCCAATTTCTCAGGATTATCAGTGCAGGTTCACGTGGCTCCCTGCGGCCCGGCTCAGTATGGAGTGGTGGCTCTCAGACAGCATGCTGCGGCAAGGAATGCCGCTAGCGCTCCCTGATTGGTGCCTGGTGGTAACCGATGCCAACCTGAAGGGCTGGGGTACACATTGCCGGGGAAGGCATGCCCAGTGTCTCTGGACACCCGAGGAGTCGGAGTGGTCCATCAGTTGTTTGGAGTTGAAAGCGATTTTCCAGGCTCTTCTGGCTTTTTCACTTGACCCTGGAAGGATTGGCTGACAGAGTTCTGTCGGACAACACGACAGCAGTGGCCTACATAAATCAACAAGGCGGCACTCAGTGCAGAGCACTGGCCGCGCAGGCCGCGCAGATTTGCCACTGGGCCGAGCTACATCTGCAGTTTCTGTCAGCAGCTTACATTGCAGGTCAGAGCAATGTGCAAGCTGATTATTTAAGCAGGCATCAAATCGACCCAGTGGAGTGGGAACTGGCAGACAAAGTGTTTCTTCAGATCTGTGCCAAGTGGGGGATGCCCATAGCGGATCTTATGGCCTCAAGTGCAAATGCCAAAGTCCCGTCCTTTTACAGCAGACGGAGAGATCCTCGCACGGCGGGGTTGGATGCCTTGGCTCAACCCTGGACTCAGGGCCTCCTGTATGTGTTCCCTCCGTGGTCCTTGATAGGGCGAGTGTTCCTGCGGATTCGGCTACATCAAGGAGAGGTGGTTCTCATTACCCCGGATTGGCCCAGGAGGCCGTGGTATGCGGACCTCCGGCGGATGCTGGTAGAGGCTCCCCTTCCTTTGCCTCTGGTACCGAACCTGTTGTCACAGGGACCGGTGACCATGGAGGACGCCTGCCAATTTGGTCTTACGGCATGGCTATTGAGAGGGCGCAATTGAGAGACAAGGGTTATTCCAGTAAAGTCATTTCCACTCTCCTTCAGGCCTGCAAGCGTTCCACTTCCGTGGCTTATGCCAGAATTTGGCACCAATTTGAGGCTTGGCGTGCTGCTAAAGCGATTACACTTATGCGAGTTTCTGTTTCGCCGATACTTGACTTTTTGCAGGATGGTTTACAAAAAGGCCTTGCCTATAATTCCCTGCGTGTTCAAGTGGCAGCCTTAGCATGATTCAAGGGAAGGTCTCTGGCCTCTCCCTGGCTGCTTATCCGGATGTGGCACGGTTTCTTAGAGGGGTGCTTCGGCTCTATCCTCCCGTGCGGGCTCTGTGCCCGGCCTGGAACCTGGGGTTAGTTTTAAAGGCCCTTCAGTGTTCGCCCTTCGAGCCGCTAAGGTTAGCTTCAGAGAAGGATGTGACCCTAAAGACGGTCTTTTTGGTGGCCATTACTTCTGCGAGACGGGTGTCTGAGCTCCAGGCGCTGTCCTGTTGAGACCCTTTTCTGCAATTCTCAGAGTCCGGAGTTATGGTATGTACGATGCCTTCCTTCCTGCCTCAGGTAGTTTCAGCGTTTCATCTAAACCAGCCTATTTTTCTGCCCTCCTTTATTACGGAGGAGTTTCCGGAATCTTTTGGGCAGTTGCACCTTCTGGATGTGCGCAGGGCTCTGTTGCCGTATCTGCGCATGTCAAATGCTTTTAGGACCTCTGATCATCTTTTTGTCCTGTTATCAGGTCCGTGCAGAGGGTCTCCAGCGTCTAAAGCCACTATAGCACGTTGGCTCAAGGATGCTATTTTTTCAGCCTATCTGCTGTCTGGCCGGCCTCCGCCTGAAGCCTTTAAGGGACATTCTACAAGAGCGATTTCCTCTTCTTGGGCTGAAACTGGGGCACTCTCTCTTCAAGAGATATGCAGTGCAGCGACATGGGCTTCTAAGCTCTCTTTTGCCCTACATTACAGGCTGGATGTGGCTGCCAGGAGAGATGCTCATTTTGGAGCACAAGTGCTGGTGCGTGATGTGGCTTGTTCCCACCCTATCTAGGGATTGCTTTGATATATCCCATTCGTAATGGATTCATCTGCTTGATGATAAGGAAGGGAAAATTAGGTTCTTACCTTGGTAATTTTCTTTCCTTTAGTCATAGCAGATGAATCCATGAGCCCTCCCTCAGTGATTCATTGTGTGATTGATGTTGTTTTATGTTCAGTTTTTTCTGTAGATATGTTCCCTCATTGGGAGAAGTTGGAAAACAGTCTTCAGGATTTCTGTTCTGTTACAGGAGGTTGAGTTCGTCCCTCCTTTGTGTTATTGCTCCTGTTCTGGGGCGTTCATCCGCTGTGAGGAACGTTCATGCTATGCTAGTTTGCGGTGTAACACTGCTTTGGAAGCTTCAAATACTGAAGAGGCAGATGGAGCTAGCTGGTCATGAGGCACTACGGTTTTTCAGTGCTCTCTATCTCCCCCTGCTGGTAGGTGGACACACCCCATTATGACTAAAGGAAAGAAAGTTACCAAGGTAAGAACCTAATTTTCTCATCTTGTCTTTGCAAGATATTGGGTATGGACAGCATCTTCCTATGTTTCAATAGGGTTTTTTTCTTCTAGTGGCTTTACACTAGCTCCTTATTTCTTCCTTCAGGTCTTGCAGGTTTGAGCTGTTTTTCTGGTGCCTCGGGTGGTGCCAATATCTTCGGGGCTGTGAAGGTCAACCCTTGGGGTATCTGATCTGGCACTTATTCCCCTCGGGTTTATGTCATCCTTAGGGATGCATGGTACCTTTATTGTAACTGCAATTCGCAGCACTTGGTCCCTAGAGGCTGGCACCACCTTTTATGCACTGAGACCCTGATTCAGACAAGTGTTGGTCTGGTGGGACACTATTTGTTTTGATGCGGGGCATCCCGGTAGCGACACTAGGCAGCTGTCTGGTAGATTTTTTTTCTAGCATCCGGGTATGTGGCAGGAGACTTCTTCTTCATTAGTGGTCCGCATCGCAGGGGCAGCATTGTACTGGGGGGCATGGGAGCTCCCTCTGTTCACATTGTCACTGCTGTGGGTCAGTGATGCTCTGCTTGGATCCGATTTTTTGGACATGGAGACTACTTTCTTCTTGGGCATTAACCCGGGTGACGTCTTGGAGCATTGCTTCTTGCTGCTTCCTGGGCTGTTAGGCCTTGCTCCGCCTTTGGCGTAGAGTCTTCTCCATCTTTGATGGGTGAGTCTCGTTCCATTTTTGGGCGTTGGGCCTTGCTCAATCTTTGGATGTCGGGCCTTGCTACATCATTGGCGTCTACTATTGCCCCGGCTTGAATGTCAGTGCATCTTGTCTCTAGTCAGTGAGCGTTGCTCGGTGTGTGGACTATGCATTTTGCTTGTTGAGCACAGCTCCATCGAACTGTCAGCCCATCAGGCCTGCTCCGTTGTTGGACGTTGGAGCTTTGCTTTCAGCATCGGCCTTCGGCAGGGGGTATTTGATCTATTGTGATGCTGTCTTTATCTGTCAGATGCTCATCTTGCTCTGTCTGTGGACATCAAGACTGCCAGCGACTTGGGGCATCATTCTGCCTACGTCATTAAATGGTGCACCTTGTTGTCCTGAGACTTGGCAACACTTGATGCAGTTTGGGATATCGAACCTTGCTCCGGCTGAGGCTGTTGAGCCTTGCTCCGGCTGTGGCCGTAGAGCCTTCCCTGTTTGTGGACATTGGTCTTCCTGCTCCTGAAGCCATCTGCCTTTGGTACATCTCTGGGCATCGAATTGTACTCCTTCTGGTGTCAGGCTGTGGTTCGTCTCTGGACATGGAACCATGCTGCGTCCGGGGACGTTGGTTCTGGTTACTTCTCTGCCCGGCAGGCCTTGTTCCTTCTCTGGTCATTGAGAATTACCTCAGCTGATGCTTGGACATTGGGTCGCTCTAAGTCCCTGGACGTTGGGCCTTGTTCTGTCGCTGACTGGCAGGCATGGCTCCATCTCTGGACGAAGACTCTTGCTTCTACTCTGCAGGTCACCCAGTTCATTCCTGGAGCACTGCATTTCACTGGTTCTGAGTGGCGGGTCTGGCGCCATCTATGCTGGTAGTACCTACTGTGGCGGTGGATCTGGGCCCCGTCTCTGGGTGTCGAGACAAGCATCAGTACTTCCCCATCTGTGGTTGATCAGTGGGTCTCCGTCGCTTGATATTAAGCATCGTTCGGCGGCCTTTCCTTGTGCACTGGTTGCTGAGGCGTCACCATCTGGGGTTACCAGACTGGCTCAGTCCCCAGTGGTTTATCTCCTGTGGTCCTTGGCTACCACTTTTCGCTCAGTCCGGCCACATGATCTCGCTCCTTTCTTGGCTGTCGACTGGCCATGGCCTGCAGGTATTCTGGGGATCCGTCTTCAGGGGCTGCCTTCTTGTGGTACTGGAGGAAGGCCTTACCCGTGTTTAGGTTTCAGCTTGCTCAGCTGTTACAGGTCTGCCTAGTCTCTTTTGGGAGGTTGTAATTGGTCTGTTCCCTGGTTGTCCAGCTTGGCACGGTCTCTAATTCTCTGGTCTCCCCAGATTTTGCTGGTAGGACCTTATTGGTCCCTGACGGTTTTGCCAGGCTTGGTTTCTTCTCCGGCCTGACTCTTTCTTCTCCAACATGCCGGGCTCCCTTTTCAGCTGTTGGGCATGACTCCTCTGTAGAGCCTAGCTTTGTCTCTGGTGGGTGGTCCTTCCTAATTACCAGACGGCATGCTGGAGCAGCAGTCTGCGGCTGTGGGCTGGCATTGGCTGCGAGGCCTTGAATCTTTGCAAGATGTTGGGCGGTGATTTCCCTCTCGTTTGAAGATTGACTGACTGGTGACCTCTTTCTGTTCCCTGGCGAGTGTGCCCTGCTGCCTCTGTATCTCAAGTAGGTTGTTCTTTCTGCTGCTCCAGCTCTGCAGGTTTGCCTTCTAGTCTGGGCATTGTAGCGGGGAGAGTGACAATAGTCACCTCTTTCGTACAGGCTGGGCATGTCTTGGACTCTCGGATTTTCCGGGTCTCTGCTGTTTTGTGGATTATCTAGCTTTCTCTTCTCTGTGTTGCTATCTCTGTTTGGTCGACAGAGGCTGGACTGTCTTCCGCTGTGGTCACATCTCAGTGTTCCTGTCTCGAGAGTTCGGAGTTTGCTTGTCTCTGGGTGTCGTACTTTTCGGTTTCCGGCTTGAACCTTCGAGCCCTTCCTGTTGGGGACCTTCTCTCTTCCTGGCTCTAAGTGAGCGTCCCTATTCTTTGCATTAGGGGGAGTCTTTTGTCTCTGTTTGGAATGCTGAGACTGCTTGGGGGCTCGTGCCTGTTCTGTCCCTGTCTCGGGCTCTGACATTGGCAATCAGGCATTGGATTCTTTCGGGGATTGCACCCTACTTGGGACTGCTTTGGTACATCCCACTTGTCTCTGGATTTATCTGTGGGACGCTATGGAAGGTAAAATTAGTCCTTACCTTATAATTTTCTTTCCATTAGTCCCAACAGATCAATCCAGAGGCCCGCCCTTTGTTGTTCTTACGTGAGTATTTTGCCTCGTGTATGAGGCACTGTTCGCTTTCTGTTTCTGGTCCTTTAGGTTCCATCATTTGTTCTTTGAAACCATCGAACAAACGGGCAAATAAATAATAGAACGGTGGAGGACTGGCATGCTGCAATTCGCCTCTCTGACAGTTTCCCTCCCGCTGTGGCGGTGGAGGATGACGCTACACGGATTTTATAGCGGCATGATAGGGCTTACCTATAATAAAGGTGGAGGATCAGCATGTTACAATTTGCCACTCCGACGTTGTATTTTCCCCTCCTGCTGTGGCGGTGGAGGATGAGCTATACAGGGATTATACAGGCAGGAGAGGAATTTCATTTTTTTTCCACTGCTTTGGTGTCAGCAATGCTGAAATTAAGGTGGCTGCACATGTCCACATATACTAATCTCTGAAGTTCTCTCTATCTCCACCTGCTGGTAGAGGGACATATCCCACTCGTCTCTGGATTGATCTGTTGGGACTAATGGAAAGAAAATTTTCAGGTAAAGACTAATTTTACCTTAACTGTCTTGAAATTTGACCCACATAATTTAAGTTGCATGGGCATTTAAATAATAAATAACATTACAGGAGGAGCAGGTAGTTTTAGCATGTAAAGGATATGATTTGCCAGTATGAATGTCACAAAAAACCCCAGTAATGTTCCACATTACCATACCTACAGAGCAAGCACCACAAGCCTTATGAACACCCTTCTCATCCCTCCCGCTTCCCTTACGATTCCAAACTTTAGATGTACATAAAATGTCACTTAAATTAGAATTTTTTATAAGCAAACACAACCTTCACATCCTGAAGACAAGGATGCACGTTTAACCCAGGTAAACATTTTTTTACAGCCTTAACCATTCTTGTAGTGTAAACATTATAATGTGTCACGAATGTCATCACCTCTTTATTAACAGTGTCATTAGATCTAGGAGTTAACAACCGCTCTCTGTGATTAAACAGAGCCCTTTTCCCAGCCTTTCTTACCAAAGCATTAGGATACTCCCTGGAAATAAATTTGCCACTTAGCTTGGGTAACTGTTGTTTGAATTCTTGAGTAGATGAACAGATCTTACCGTATTTCAAGAACTGAGAAAAAGGGTTATTGGATTTACAATAGATAGGGTGCATACTTGAATAATGCAGCAAAGTATTGCGATCCATAGGTTTTATGAAATGCACCTCTATCCAGAGTAACCCAAATATCTAAAAATGAAATACCAGAGGTGCTGCTATGGATCTCAAATCTCATAGTGTTGTGACAACCGTTTAAATATTGTACAAACTGATGTAATTCTTCCAACATCCCTTTCCATAAGGAAAAAAATGTCATCTATATAACGCCACCAACAGATGACATGCTTATACCAACAGGAAGTATAGACCCACTTAGTCTCAAACCAAGCCATAAATAAATTGGCAATGGCCAGAAAAAAGGCAGCCCCCATGAAAATCCCAGATTTTTGAATAAAAAAACTGATGGTCATAGGTGAAATAATTCTGAGTGAGAGCCACTTCCATCTGGTCCAGGAGAAAATCTACTGGAACCAAATAAGGACGCTCCATTTGTCCCAACACAGATTCCACCACAGACAAAGCTTCAGTCTGCAGAATACAAATGTATAAAGACTGTACTGTACGTGATGGGAGAGGTTATCCCACCAACATTCCAGGTTATGATCCTACACTGAGGCACTGACATTCAGATTTCACCAGAGTACCGATTACAGTGATTTCTTTGATCTGGGGAACTCAGCCTTCCCCCCCCCCCCCCCCAGTCCCTGCAAAACACCCATTTCTCCTTGAGCCTGACACCAATTATAACATTGAAAGCCACACTTTTCAGTTAGTCACCAACCCCCACCCACCTTACCCAGTATTATATAGAAACTAACAACCTCTGAGCACCATGTACATACTCCCTTTAGTGCCCTCCCCATAACATAGAGTCCCTAGGGACCAGCAAATAAAAAAATACTTTGAAATCCTCAAACCCCCTTCCTTCCCACTTAAATTCCCTCCCTTTCCAGAAGTAATCTCAAGACCCCACATCCCTGACAGTCTGTCTGCTGTGGCAGAGAACAAATCACAAAATGTTAGGGTCCCCAATCTCCCCTGGCTACAATATGTGTCCAGAGCAATGAAATGTTCTAATAAGATATTCACATCTTAGGTCACTATACACTTGTAAAAGGTAGTTGTGCAGAATGTCGTATAGGCAATGAGCGTTATTTTAAAAGATCCCTTTTGTAATCCAACATATTGCGATGAAATATGATCTTCATTCTGAAGGCCAATCAGAGGTGGCAATCCTTCACTCCCTCACCCTGCAAGAGTATTGAGGCATTCTTGTGCAGCAAGCACAGTTTCATAGATGATCCACTTCCTGGCCATATTCACCTTTAGAGGTGCAGGATAAAGGAGCATGAAACGGACTTTCCTTGTCATCAAGCAGATGAAGCCATTACGTATGGGTTGTGTCCATCAACCAGCAGGGGGAGATAGAGAGCACTCAACTTTTCTCAGTGCCTCATGGCCAGCTAGCTCCACTGCCTCTTCAGTATTCTCTATCTCCTCAAGCAGGGTGGCTGCAGCTTCTTCGAGCTCCATCAGAAATCTGCCTGGGGGTGGCTCCTGGCTTGCCAGTTGTTAGCCGGGGTGTTAGAGGCTATAGCAGCTTCACTTTGAAGGCACATAGGTCAGCCCTTTCCCTGCCTTACCCATGCCCCCGTGGATGTGGACATATTAGCTTGCTTTTCCCTGTCCTTTCCCACTCAGTGGATGCAGGCACATTGGTTCGCCTTTCCCTGCCTTTCCCGCTTATCTGAGCCTCCGGAGTGTTTTTATTTACCTCATTTTCCTCTGCTTTCCTCACAGCGTTAAAAAAATAAAAATAAAATTAAAGTCGCTTCGTGCTTTAGCGCAGCGATCTTGGAGAAGAGGTTTTTTTCTTGAGACTCTCTGCAGGACCGGAGCTGTGATACTCGGTCTAGTGAGGTAAGAGTGTTTTCTGACTCCTCCGGGGTTGGCCTGCGATCAGGACGTTTTTGGCGCGAACCGCCATTTTTTAATTTTACCGCCGTTTTTCGACAATGGCTGCGGAGACTGTAAAGCACTGTTCTAAATGTGGCAAGCACAAATCAGCAGCGGGGCTCTGTAATTCGTGCTGTACAGACGGTAGAACCGGCTCGAGCATGGCGAGCGGCGATCTTTCGCGCTCTGAGCTGGCAGCGGATGCCATTTTGGATTTTCCACATGGCGCGGCCTCCTTTGCGACGGAGAGCCCTGAATCCGGGGGGGGGGGGGTCCTCTGAATGAGGCTGATAATAGAGCTGATAGCCCTGGATAGGATCCGGGCGGTCAGGGAGCGGTTTTCTCCCCTGATTTTGTTTTAATGCTGCATAGGGCATACATGCTTAAAAGAGCTCTTCCACAGGGATCTTCGGACCTTTTGCCTGCCCCCCCCCCCCCCCCCCCCCGGTGGATCCTGGCCTTTTGGAGTTGGCTTTGTCTGTTTCTTATCCTCCCGATAAACACAGAAGGACTAATTCCCCTTCTGAGTGTGGCGCTCCCCCCCCCCCCGTGGTCGGGCAATGAGGATTCTGAGGGGTCTGGCAGAACTTCTTGGGCTGAGGAGCCAGAGTCGGGTGCAGAATTGCCACAGGAGCTTGATGATCAGTCTGCGGTGAGGATTTTCCACCGCGAGGAGCTGCCAGCGCTTATTTCAGATGCCTTACAAGCCCTCTCGATTGAAGATCCTGGGAGTGGCACAGCCTCCTCGGCTAATCCAAGGATGGCTAGTACCAAAAAGCCTGCTCGAGCCTTTTCTTTGCATGACTCCATGAAAGAGCTTATTTCGGCTCAATGGGCTGACCCCGAGGGACCTTTGAAGGTTGCCAAGGCTATGGGGCAGTTATACCCTCTGAGTGAGGAACATTTGGCTCGCTTTGCAATGCCTAAAGTGGATGCCCTGGTCACGGCTGTGACAAAGAGAACTACCCTGCCTGTTGAAGGAGGTGTTGCCCTGAAGGATATTTAAGACCGCAGGCTTGATTCAGCTCTGAAGCGGTCCTTTGATTTGGCAGGTCTCACTGTTCGAGCGTCTGCATGCAGTTGTTATGCTGCTAGAGCCTGCCTGGCTTGGTTACAGCAGGCAGTGGAACAGCCCGGTGATAGAGTGGAGACCTTATCTAAAGTGGCTCCGCGGATGGAGTCGGCCTTGTCCTTTTTGGCTGACGCCCTTTATGATGTGGTCAGAGCTTCGGCTAAGCAAATGGCTGTAGCAGTGGCGGCTCGCCGCACTCTTTGGCTACGACATTGGGCGGCGGACATGGCCTCTAAGCAAAGGTTGGTGAAGTTGCCCTTTCAATGCCTTCTCCTGTTTGGTGAGGAGCTGGAAAACATTGTTAAAGGCCTGGGGGATTCCAAACCTCAGCGCTTGCCCGAAGATAGGCCGAAGCCTTCCTCTAAGGGTCGAGCGGTCCGCTCCTCTTACAGACCTCGCTTCCGTGAAGCTAGAAGGTACCGCCCGGGGCGTGCTGCTGGGTTCACTTCACGTGCCCGCTTTCAGCAGAGAAACTCCTTTCACTCGGACAAACGTTCCGCAGCTGCCGGTTCAAGGCCTGTAGTAAAGGTGCGACTCTCTCAATGATGGTGCGCCGGCCCCCTCCTCGTTTCCTGTCATCGGAGGAAGACTTTCCCTCTTTTTCGAGGAGTGGGCCAAAATCTCCGCAGATCAGTGGGTCTTGGACCTGATCAGAGACGGATACCGAATAGAATTCGATGCCCCAGTGAGAGACGTGTTTGTGGAGTCCCGATGCGGTTCTGCCGCCAAACGGGCGGCGGTAGAGGAGACTCTGCACAGTCTATGCCAGATAGGGGCTGTGACCCCGGTGCCTCCTGCCGAACAAGGTCTAGGCCGCTACTCCATTTACTTTGTGGTGCCACGAAAAGGCGGGTCTTTTCACCCGATCCTGGACTTAAAAGAGCTAAACAAGTCCTTAAGAGTATGGCATTTTCACATGGAAACCCTGCGCTCCGTCATTGCAGCGGTACAGCCAGGAGAGTTTCTCACGTCTCTGGACCTGAAAGAAGCTTACTTGCACATTCCAATTTGGCCCCCGCACCAGAAGTTTTTGCGGTGTTGGGAAAACATTTCCATTTTTGGGCCTTGCCTTTTGGCCTTGCCACAGCTTCCCGAACCTTCTCCAAGGTAATGGTGGTAGTAGATGCCTTTCTCAGAGCAGACTCAGAAAAAGAGTCATCTAGCTACAGCCAGAGTGGTTTCAGTCCTTCAATCTCTGGGCTGGGTCATCAATATGACCAAAAGTTACCTGACCCCCTCACAATCTCTAGAATATTTGGGGGCCAGGTTAGACACAGCCTCGGTCTATGTGTTTCTGCCCGAACAAAGGTGGTGCAAGCTTCAGAATCAGGTCCGTCTGCTCCTGAGGATGCACCGCCCGCGAGCTTGGGACATTGTCCAGCTGTTGGGATCGATGATGGCCCCCTTGGAAGTGGTGCCATGGGCGAGAGCTCACCTGAGACCTCTACAGTATTCTCTACTTCAACGGTGGTCTCCAGTATCTCAGGATTATCAGTGCAGACTTTCTTGGCTCCCTGCGGCCCGCCTCAGTATGGAGTGGTGGCTCTCGGACAGCATGTTGCGGCGGGGAATGCCGCTGGCACTCCCCGATTGGTGCCTAGTGGTGATAGATGCCAGCCTGAAGGGCTGGGCGCACATTGCCAGGGGAAGCATGCCCAGGGTCTGTGGACGTCTGACGAGTCCGAGTGGTCTATCAACCGCCTGGAGTTGAAAGCGGTGTTTCAGGCTCTTCTGGCCTTTCAAGTGACCCTGGAAGGATTGGCTGTCCGAGTGATGTCGGACAACACGACAGCAGTGGCCTACATAAATCGACAAGGTGGCACAGTGCAAAGCTCTAGCCGCGCAGGCCGAACAAATTTGCCACTGGGCCGAGCTGCATCTACAGTCCCTGTCAGCAGCTCACATTGCAGGTCAGAGCAACGTGCAAGCCGACTATCTAAGCAGGCATCAGATCGATCCAGCGGAGTGGGAACTAGCAGACGATGTATTCCTGCAGATATGTGCCAAATGGGGCAAGCCAGTGATGGATCTTATGGCGACCAGTTCCAATGCCAAAGTCTCGTGCTTCTTCAGCAGACGGAGGGATCCTCGCTCTGCCGGGTTGGATGCCTTGGCTCAACCCTGGCCCAACTGTATGTCTTCCCTCCGTGGCCCTTGATAGGGCGAGTGCTCCTGCGGATTCGGCTGCAGCCAGGAGAAGTGGTGCTCATCGCCCCGGATTGGCCTAGGAGGCCTTGGTATGCGGACCTCTGACAGATGCTGTTGGAGGCTCCCTTTCTGTTACCTCTGGTTCCGCACCTGTTATCACAGGGTCTGGTGGCCATGGAGGACGCCTGCCTTTTTGGTCTTATGGCATGGCGATTGAGAGGGCGCAATTGAGAGATAAAGGCTACTCAAATAAGGTAATTTCCACACTCCTGCAGGCCCGTAAGCGCTCCACTTCCGTGACTTATGCCAGGATTTGGCGCCAGTTTGAAGTCTGGTGTGCTTGAAGAGCGCTTTCTCCGTTGCAGGCTCCTGTCTCGCTGATTCTGGACTTTTTGCAGGATAGTGTACACAAAGGCTTGGCCTATAATTCCCTGGGCGTGCAAGTGGCAGCATTGGCCTCCCTGCATGGCAAGGTTGAAGGCGTGTCCTTAGCGGCTCATCCAGATTTGGCACGGTTTCTTAGAGGGGTGCTTCAGCTCCGTGTTCCCGTGTGGGCACCTTGTCCAGCTTGGAACCTGGGGTTAGTATTGAAGGCCCTTCAGGGGGCTCCCTTTGAACCGCTTCGGCGTGCTTCAGAGAAAGATTTGACACTGAAGGCCGTCTTTTTAGTGGCCATTACCTCGGCGAGACGGGTGTCAGAGCTCCAGGTGCTGTCCTGTAGAGACCCTTTTCTGCAATTTTCAGAGTCAGGGGTCACGGTTCGGACCGTGCCTTCCTTCATGCCTAAGGTGGTTTCAGCGTTTCGCCTAAACCAGCCTGTTTTTCTTCCCTCCTTTGTTGAGGAGGAGTTTCCAGGTTCATTTGGGCAGTTGCACCTTTTGGATGTGTGCAGGACTCTGTTGCAGTATCAGCGAATTACAAATTCTTTCAGGACCTCTGATCATCTTTTTGTGCTGTTTTCAGGTCCTCACAAAGGGTTTTCAGCGTCTAAAGCCACTATTGCCCATTGGCTCAAAGAAGCTATCTTTTCAGCATATCTGCAGTCTGGCCGGGCTCCGCCTGAAGCCTTTAAGGCACATTCCACAAGAGCGATTTCCTCTTTCTGGGCGGAAACTGGAGCACTATTTCTTCATGAGATTTGCAGTGCTGCAACATGGGCTTCTAAGCTCTCTTTCGCCAGACATTACAGGCTGGATGTGGCTGCCAGGAGGGATGTGCGTTTTGGAGCACAGGTGCTAGCGCGTGGTGTGGCTTGTTCCCACCCTATTTAGGGATTGCTTTGTTACATCCCATACGTAATGGCTTCATCTGCTTGATGACAAGGAAGGGAAAATTAGATTCTTACCATGATAATTTTCTTTCCTTTGCTCATAGCAGATGAAGCCATGAGCCCTCCCTGTATGATTGTCTGTATTGCAGTGATTCTGATTTTAGGTGCTGTTCTTGTTTCCTGAAGTTATATTCCTTGGGGAGTCGGAAAACAGTCTTCAGGATTCTTGTTACAGTTATAGGAGGATGAGTTCATTCCCTCCAGTTCATATTTTGGGAGGATGAGTTTATTCCCTCCAGGAGGATGCAGGTATTCCCTCCGTTTATACAAAGTGAAGGACGAGTTTATTCCCTCCAGGAGGATGAGTTCATTCCCTCCTTTTTTGAGTTCATGCCCTTGTTAAGGGGCAATCGTTCGCTGTGAGGAAAGTTCATGTTATTCCCATTGCGGTTTGCCATACTGCTTTGGAAGCTTCAAATACTGAAGAGGCAGTGGAGCTAGCTGGCCATGAGGCACTGAGATAAGTTGAGTGCTCTCTATCTCCCCCATGCTGGTTGATGGACACAATCCTTACGTAATGGCTTCATCTTCTATGACTAAAGGAAAGAAAATTATCATGGTAAGAACCTAATTTTCTCTTTTTTAAGTGCTGGAAATGGCACGTGATGGGGGCAGGCACTACTGCTGGGCTCCTGCAGTTGCCCGATGGCAGTGCCAAAATTGTGAACGGCAAAGCAGTGGTACAGGTACCACCGCTTTATTAAAAAAGGGCCGTAAAATTAGTAAGTGTATAATTTTATGATAATTGTGCTTTGCTTGCTGCTTTTTATGTAAGTATCCTAATAGTGAATTTCATTCTAGACTCCCTCCTTCTGGCCGTTGGGACTGGATTAATTTTAATAGCATTATGAAAATATTCCATTAAACTCTCATAGCCATGCCTGACAGAGAGTGAGAACCAAAGTATGCAAATCTTTCACACACATTCATTATGGCAATCTTTAAAAGACACAGCTAGCTAGGTGTGCCCTCGGGAGAGGGTAGGACAATGATGGCCTAGTTTGAATTGAGTTTCTGATGTTATACAGGCATGCCACGTTCTTATAATATTACTGCAGCTCCATACAAATTTTTACAGTGATATTAGAAGCCCAGTCTTCTCTACTAAATTAATATTGTGAAATGAGGTGCAAGTGATGTATTAGGAAGACATTACTAAAATTGATAC
Organism: Microcaecilia unicolor; assembly: GCF_901765095.1. Taxonomy (NCBI): domain Eukaryota; kingdom Metazoa; phylum Chordata; class Amphibia; order Gymnophiona; family Siphonopidae; genus Microcaecilia; species Microcaecilia unicolor. The sequence goes on along the minus strand of NC_044036.1, from coordinate 264,881,866 downwards.
TGTTCACAAAATCACAGCTGCCTCTTGTGATTACAGTGATCATTTACAGTAACATTATCTACCAAAACAAAAATCACTAGAGGTCTTCCTTTGTTGGAGTTAATCCATTGACTTCAATATTCATGACAAAATAACATATTTATGATTGGTGTAAATGTGTTTTTTATAAAATCTAACCCAAGATGTAACTAGTTGGGGGGAACGGGGGTTGGTTGATAGCCTAGTTAAGTTTATTGAATGAATATTGCAAGAAGTTGTTTTGAGTACAGTCACCTGCCTCTTTTTTTTTTTTTTTTTTTTTTCTTCCCACTGAATTGATTTGATGACTTCCCCTCTGCTGAGCAGCTGCTGCTCTGATTAGGACAGAGTTCAAGTAACAATCAGGAAGGGTTTTGTTTAAGACTGTTCTCTTTGTCTGTTGCAGGTGTATTAAAAGAAATAACTCTAAGAACCTGCTCAGCTGTATGAACATTGGGGTTGTCTGGTGATCAGGAGCTTATGAAGAGATTCTGTCACACAAAACAGTGCGTAAAGACGACTATAAGAAAAAGGGAAGAACAAGACAAAAAGAAGCTGAATTTCTGTAGCACATGATGGTAGGTAATTTTCCTGCATTCCCACATTCTGAACCTCATGTTTAATGTTGTGAATGCAAGGAGTAAGATTTCAGAGAATCTTTATGTGATGTAATACTTGCTTGATAGCACTCTACAGTGTAAGTAAAGTGAATGGAATTTGATTTATTACAGAGGCCTTAAAACCACAGAATGGAGCCTTGTGAGTCTGCAGCACATGAATTATTAAATACAAATGAGAGGATGTTCATAAAAGAACATTTTCTACTTAAACCAGCATTAATAAGCTGTTGCTGTCTGCAGGGTGACCTTGAACTGTGGTTTGCATAACAAAAATATGGCACTTCTTTTCCCTGAGGTTATTTTAACATTTTGTTTCATTTAAAGCCTATTGTTTACCAAACTATTAATGTGAACATACTTTTGTCTGTATGTATATACATTAGAGTATAAATCATGATGGAAAAAGTGTTGGCTCACTATATTAACAATTATATATTAGTAAGTTAAAAACAAAAAGGGTTTTGTACAATTCTAACATTGCAATTTAAAGTTTTTAAATTGTAAGAGAAAACCAGTTAAAAATATTAATTCACAGCTGCCTCTTCCACATGTACAATTTGAATTTTATATTTGTTCACCTTTCTAAATCAAAATGCAAGGCACTTTAAAATTGGGACAAAAGATTGTGACATATGTGACAGGAAGACAGCATAAATCCTGTGATTACTGCTTAACAAACAAACGGGACACATACCTATGTGGTGGCAACCAGAAATATCACCACTGTGGTTTAACTGTAAGAAATAAATTAGGTATGTGTCCCGTTTGTTTGTTAAGCAGTAATCGCAGGATTTATGCTGTCTTTCTGTCACATATCTCACAATCAAGAGAGGGATGTGGATTTATTTCCTGAGTATTGGCCGATAGTTACCTATTATATTTTGATATCATGTTTCATTAGTTAAAAAAAAACATTCAGGGATGACTGGTGATTTTTTTTTTAATTTTATTGAGTATAGAAAACACAAATACAGTCAAATGCTGAATAAAGCACATAAATTTCAATCAGTACATCTTGCTGATCAAAGAACACTTCATACCATAACTCTTTGGCATTATGCTAAAAGAAAAGACAAACGTATCGATAGCAAAATTAACTCCTTCCTTGTCATCAAGCAGATGAAGCCATTACGTATGGGTTGTGTCCATCAACCAGCAGGGAAAGATAGAGAGCACTCAACTTTTCACAGTGCCTCATGGCCAGCCAGCTCCACTGCCTCTTCAGTATTCTCTATCTCCCCAAGCAGGGTGGCTGCAGCTTCTTCGAGCTCCATCAAAAATCTGCCTGGGGGTGGCTCCTGGCTTGCCAGTTGTTAGCCGGGGTGTTAGAGGCTATAGCAGCTTCACTTTGAAGACACATAGGTTAGCCCTTTCCCTGCCTTACCCATGCCCCCGTGGATGTGGACTTGTTAGCTTGCTTTTCCTTGTCCTTTCCCACTCAGTGGATGCAGGCACATTGGTTCGCCTTTCCCTGCCTTTCCCACTCATCTGAGCCTCCGGAGTTCTTATTACCTCTGCTTTCCTCACAGCGTTAAAAAAAAAAAAAATGGAACAGAGGTTTTCCTTTGATTCTTCTATGGGACCAGAGCTGCGATTCTCGGTCCGGTGAGATAAGAGTGTTTTCTAACTCCTCCGGGGTGGGCCCGCGATCGGGGCGTTTTTGGCGCGAAACCGCCATTTTGAATTTTCCCGCCGTTTTTGGCGATGGCTGCAGAGAATGTAAAGCGCTGTTCCCGGTGTGGCAAGCGCAAATCAGCAGCGGGGCTCTATAAATCGTGCTATACAGGTGTAAGAGTCGGCCTGAGCATGGCGAGCGATGATTCTTCCTGCTCAGAGCTGGCAGTGGATGCCATTTTGAATTCTCAGCATGGCGCGGCCTCCGTACAGACGGAGAGCCCGGGGGGGGGGGGGGGGGGGGACCTTGAATTGAGGCTATTCAGGGAACAGCTAGCCCCGGACGGGATCTGGGTGCCCAGGGCGAGTTTTTCTCCCCTGATTTTGTGTTATTATTGCATAAAGCATACATGCTGAAAAGAGCTCTCCCTAAAGGGTCGTCTAAGGCCCCTTCTATTGTCCCCCCGGTGGATTCTGGCCTGGGACTGCCCGCTGAGGCTATTTTCCCTGATAATTGGCATAAAGAAAAGCGTAGAAGGGCTAATTCCCCTTCAGATTGTGGTGCACCTCCTTCCCCCCCCCCCCCTCCCCCCGTGGTTGGGCTGTGAGGATTCGGAGAGTTCTGGCAGGCCTTCGTGGTCTGAGGAGCCAGAGTCAGGTGAGGATTTTCCACCGTGATGAGCTGCCAGCGCTTATTTCAGATGTCCTACAGAGCCTGACAGTGGCACGGCCTCCTCTGTGAATCCTAGGATGGCTAGTACCAAAAAGCCTGCTCGAGCCTTTCCTTTGCATGACTCCATCCAAGAGCTTATTTCCGCTCAGGCGGGCTGACCCCGAGGGACCCTGCGCTCCGTCATTGCTGCTGAATAGCCAGGAGAGTTTCTCACGTCTCTAGACCTGAAAGAAGCTTACTTGCACATACCAATTTGGCCCCCGCACCAGACGTTTCTGAGGTTTGCGGTGTTGGGAAAACATTTCAAGTTCCTGGCCTTGCCTTTTGGCCTCGCCACAGCTCCCCGAACCTTTTCGAAGGTAATGGTGGTAGTAGCTGCTTTGCTCAGGCAAGAGGGTATCAGGGTTCACCCATACCTAGACGACTGGCTCATCAGAGTAGACTCTGTAACAGAGAGCTATCAAGCTACACCCAGAGTGGTCTCAGTACTTCAGTCTCTAGGCTGGGTCGTCAATATGGCCAAAAGTCACCCGACCCCCTCGCAATCTCTAGAATATTTGGGGGCCAGGTTCGACACAGACTCGGGCTATGTATACCTACCCGAGCTAACGCGGTGCAAGCTTCAGAATCAGGTCCGTCTGCTCCTGAGGATGCACGCCCGTGAGCTTGGGACATTGTCCAGCTGCTGGGATCGATGACAGCCATATTGGAAGTGGTGCCCTGGGCGAGAGCGCACCTGAGACCTCTACAGTATTCCTTACTTCAAAGATGGTCTCCAGTTTCTCAGGATTATCAATGCAGACTTTCTTGGCTCCCTGCGGCCCGACTCAGCATGGAGTGTTGGCTCTCAGACATCATGCTGCGGCAAAGAATGCCGCTGGCGCTCCCCGATTGGTGTCTAGTAGTGACAGATGCCAGCCTGAAGGGCTGGGGCGCACATTGCAAGGGGAAGCATGCCCAGGGTCTATGGACACCCGAGGAGTCGGAGTGGTCCATCAACCGCCTGGAGTTGAAAGCGGTGTTTCAGGCGCTTCTGGCCTTTCAGGTGACCCTGGAAGGATTGGCTGTCAGAGTGATGTCGGACAACACGACAGCAGTGGCCTACATAAATCGACAAGGCGGCACTCAGTGCAGAGCTCTAGCCGCGCAGGCCGAACAAATTTGCCACTGGGCAAAGCTGCATCTTCAGTTTCTGTCGGCAGCTCACATTGCAGGTCAGAGCAACGTGCAAGCCGATTATCTAAGCAGGCATCAGATCGATCCAGCAGAATGGGAACTAGCAGACGAAGTATTCCTGCAGATATGTGCCAAATGGGGCAAGCCCGTGATGGATCTTATGGCGACAAGTTCAAATGCCAAAGTCCCGTGCTTCTTCAGCAGACGGAGAGATCCTTGCTCGGCAGGGTTGGATGCCTTGACTCAGCCCTGGCCTCCGGGCCTACTATATGTGTTCCCTCCGTGGCCCTTGATAGGGCGCGTGCTCCTGTGGATTCGGATGCAGCCAGGAGAAGTGGTCCTCATCGCCCCGGATTGGCCCAGGAGGCCTTGGTATGTGGACCTCCGACAGATGCTAGTGGATGCTCCCCTTCCTTTACCTCTGGTACCGAACCTGTTGTCACAGGGCCTGGTAGCCATGGAGGACGCCTGCCGCTTTGGTCTTATGGCATGGCGATTGAGAGGGCGCAATTGAGGGACAAAGGCTATTCAAACACAGTCATTTCCACTCTTCTGCAGGCCCGCAAGCATTCCACTTCCGTGACTTATGCCAGGATTTGGCGCCAGTTTGAATCTTGGTGTGCTTCAAAAGCGATCACACCCATGCGGGCTCCTGTCTCGCCGATTCTGGACTTTTTGCAGGATGGTGTACAAATAGGCTTGGCCTATAATTCCATGCGGGTGCAAGTGGCAGCGTTGGCCTCCCTTCGTGGTAAGGTTGAAGGCGTGTCTTTAGCTGCTCATCCAGATGTGGCACGGTTTCTTAGTGGGGTGCTTCGGCTCCAGCCTTCTGTGCGAGCACCCTGTCCAGCTTGGAACCTGGGGCTAGTTTTGAAGGCCCTGCAGGCTTCTCCTTTTGAGCCGCTTCGGTGAGCATCGGAGAAAGATTTGACACTAAAGGCCGTTTTTCTTGTGGTCATTACTTCGTCGAGACGGGTGTCAGAGCTCTAGGCGCTGTCCTGTAGAAACCCATTTCTGCAATTCTCAGAGTCCGGGGTCACGGTTCGGACCATGCCTTCCTTCATGCCTAAGGTGGTTTCAGCGTTTCACCTAAACCAGCCTATTTTCTTGCCCTCCTTTGATGAGTTTCCAGAATCTTTTGGGCAGTTGCACCTGTTGGTTGCCAGGAGGGATGCGCTTTTTGGAGCACAAGTGCTTGCGAGTGGTGTGGCTTGTTCCCACCCTATCTAGGGATTGCTTTGATATATCCCATTCGTAATGGATTCATCTGCTGCTGATGACAAGGAAGGGAAAATTAGGTTCTTACCTTGGTAATTTTCTTTCCTTTAGTTACAGCAGATGAATCCATGATCCCTCCCTGATTGACTTTGTTTTGTGTTCAGTTTTTCCTGCAGACATGTTCCCTCATTGGGAGAAGTTGGAAAACAGTCTTCAGGATTTCTGTTCTACTAGAGGAGGTTGAATTCGTCCCTCCTTTGTGTTATTGCTCCTGTTCTGGGCATTCGTTCGGTGTGAGGAAAGTTCATGTTATGCTACTTTGCGGTTTAACACTGCTTTGGAAGCTTCAAAATACTGAGAGGCAAATGGAGCTAGCCGTCCTAGAGGCACTATGGTTTTCAGTGTTCTCTATCTCCCCCTGCTGGTAGGTGGACACAACCCATTCGTAATGGATTCATCTGCGGTGACTAAAGGAAAGAAAATTACCAAGGTAAGAACCTAATTTTCCCATTTCCTATACCCTCCCAAATAACCTCCTCACCCCTAAACTGAACCCCTTCAACTTCTACCCCTACCCCCAAGAGAAGTGCCGTGAGAGACTAAGAGGACTTAAACCAGATGTTCTTATACAGACAGTCCAGCTCTCCATTGTACAAAAGGATCCCTAGTACATATGAAAGATAACATTTTGCTTTTACACAGTGCAGTCAGCTTATTCATCCGACACACAAAGTCCACCTTGGCTATTAGATAGTAACACGTAGGTATCTGGGATTGTTTCCACAGAGCTGCTAAGGCTAGGCGGGCTGCTGTCATAATATTAAAAGTCAGCTTACAGTATTTCCTCGGCAAGTCCACAGCCTTAATATGCAGAAGTCCACAACCCATGCTGGCTGGAGTCGATATACCTAAGATATCTTGGAGGAGAGCAAAAACCATTGTCCAAAAGATCTGCACCTTCGAGCAGTTCCTTCAAATATGTATGAAAGTCCCTTGCAGTCCACAGTTACGCTAACATTGATCAGAAGAGAAGGGATAAATTTTATGTAGGTGTTCTGGGGTGAGATACCACATATATAGCATCTTATATCCATTTTCTACCATATTGCTTGCTATAGACACCTTAAGCAACCTACTTTCCTTAGCCTCAGCAGCAGATGAATCCAGGGACTGGTGGGTTGTATCCGCCTACCAGCAGGTGGAAATAGAGACACTGAAGAGATAGCAGTGACCCTGGACGCCCAGCTCCCTATCACCTCAGTATATCTCTTTCTCCAGCAGGTTGTGGACGGATTCCTCCCGGCTCCTGGATTCTACTTGAGGAGGCTCCTGGGCTAGTCTGCCAGTTGAGCTTGGGGGCGTGTGGCTGAACGGTGCCCACCTTAGAGACATACTTGTTTCGCAAGTCCCTGTCCTACCCTGTCTCCTCTGCTCTCTTAGCTCCCTGTGCTGCAAAAAAAAAAAAGTTTCTCCTCACAGCTCTGCAGCTTACAGCCAGCTTAAAAAAAAAAAAAGCAGACGGGCTCGTCTGGTTTTCTGAGCAGCTGTCAGACTGTAGGGAGCTGGAGTACAGTAAGCTCCTTTTGAGAGTCGTTGCCGCTTGAAGCAGTTCTCTGCTTCGACAAGCGATTTTTTTTGTTTTGTTTTGGAGGTGTTTCGCTTCGGCTCGGGGGGGGGGGGGGGGGCGGCGGACCGTGCTATGGCGGCGGAAAGTGTCAAATAGTGTTCCCGTTGCAGCTCTCACCGTTCCACAGCGGGCGGTTGCATAGCTCGATGCTCCAAGGTCGTGCCTGACTTGGAGGGGTCTGGGGAGATTGTAAAAGTCGTGTCGGCTTTTCAGTTCAATCAGCCAATTTTCCTTCCGGAGATCGGATTTTCTGCAGAAATTTTCTCTTCTAAGACGGTTGGATGTTTGCCGCTCCCTTGTCCGCTATCTTCAGATGACGAATGACTTTCAGTGTTCAGATCATCTTTTTGTCCTTTTTTCAGGCCCTAGACGGGGTTTACCTGCTTCCAAAGCAACCATTGCTCGGTGGCTTAAAGAAGCCGTTCTTTTGGCTTACCTTCTGAAAGGTCAGATTCCTCCTGACGGTTTGCGTGCCCATTCGACTCGCGCTCAGACTACTTCTTGGGCGGAAACAGGGGTCCTTTCTCTGAACGACATCTGTCGAGCGGCCACTTGGGCTTCTCACCATTCTTTTATTAAGCACCACAGATTTGATGTTTCAGCGTGGGAGGATGTGCTTTTTGGGGCGATGGCTTCCCACCCTAATTAGGGGATTGCTTTGATACATCCCACCAGTTCCTGGATTCATCTGTTGCTGAGGCTAAAGAAGATAAAATTAGGTTTTACCTGATAATTTTCTTTTCTTTAGTCGCAGCAGATGAATCCAGGATCCCTACCCTGTATTGTTCTAGCGGCGCCTTTCCTTCTTCAGATGAGGCATCTGTTTTCTGAAATTAAGGTGAAATGAATGAGAAGAAAGAAAAAGAGTTACTACAGTTATTGATGATGTTTTTTCTACCAAGTTCAAGTTATGGGTTCGGCTGTTGCCACATAGTTGTGAGGAGTGTTCTTGTTTCAAAATTTTATCCTTATCTTCTGCTTTGCGGATGCGACCTATACTGAGGTGATAGGGAGCTGGACTTCCAGGGTCACTGCTATCTCTTCAGTGTCTCTATCTCCACCTGCTGGTAGGCGGATACAACTCACCAGTTCCTAGATTCATCTGCTGCGACTTAAGGAAAGAAAATTATCAGGTAAGACCTGATTTTACTATATATTTGTTCCCAATCCTATCGCGTATAAGCCCTCCCCAAAATACCCTCCCATCTGCATGCATATTGTGGGAGCATCTTATAAAAGCAGAGCTAGGTAAATCTGGGAAATACAGCCTCTTCCACTCCCTCCCTGCATTGCCCGCTCCATGAGAGTGGTTTCCTGGCTAAGTTATTTAAGCGCCTGACTACAGAAGAAGTGGGAAATTTGTCCATATTGATAAAAATCATCCTTATGTATACCATTGGTATGTATACCATTTACGTATACCAAATTCCTCCGCTAAATCAGAAAAAGGGATCACCCGTCCGTCTTCTACCAACTGACCCTGCTGTGACAAACCCATGCCTGCTCAACGAGCATAGCGAATATCTGATCTCTCTGGCTCAAAACCCTCTGCAGCCTGTATAGGTGTATTCTGAAAGTAGGATCGCCCAGGAAAGAAGTGCTGTCGAAAGGCCTCCAAATCTGTATAGCTAGAGCAATAATTGGACTGAATGACTGGTGATTTTAAAGCATGCAGTGCCACAAATGTTTCGTATCTGTTTTTTGTTAAGGCCTCAAACTGGTCTGCTTGTTCTTTTGTCGTCATTTTGAAGTTTGCAGATTGATTGCCCTGTTGTTTCCTGGGACTTCAAAATTGGATACAGTAGATATTGTTGTGTCGCTTGAGGGCTTACAATGTAAAAGGTCCTTTTACTAAGGCGCACTAACAAACTTAGCACGCCTGCTAAATGTCATATAGCCCATAAGAATATAATGGGCTGCTGGCATTTAGCATGTACTAATCGTTAGCACGTCTTAGTAAAAGGCCCCCTAAGTTTGGTGTCTGAGGTGATGGACTAAGTGATTCTCCCAATGCCACCAGGAGCACCAGTGGGTGAACTAGGGATGTGTAGCAGGTTAAGAACTGGCTTTCCCAATTCTTAACCTGCTACACTAACTGCTAAATACAAACCAGCATTTTTTTTTTAATTAATACAAATTAGGTTTTTTGCTTCAGACCAGCTGACATAAAGAGAACACTAGGGCAGCTTTGTTTGTGACTTCAGCAGTGATGTTTTGTGAGTTGATAGGGAATCAATAGTGGGTTTGGTGAATTAGATTATTTAATAAAATATAACATTAGTCTAGAATAGGGGTGGGCAACCTGCATCTCGTGGGCCAAATGTGGCCCATCATTGAATTTTATGTGGCCTGTGAGACCTTGGGAAGTATACATGGAAAACATCATTTAACTAGAGTTTTGTTAATTGTAAATATTGTATTTTGCAAATATTTTCAGAATAGTCTCTCTAGCAGTTTTCCATCATGTTTTAATTACATTTTTACTTATGTTTTCATGTCTTGAATTTTTTTTTTGTTTTTTATTTGACTTAAGAACATAAGAGTAGCCATACTGGGTCAGACCAATGGTCCATCTAGCCCAGTATCCTGTTTTCCAAACAGTGGCCAAGCCAGGTCACAAGTACCTGGCAGAAACCCAAATCATGGCAACTCTCCATTCTACAAATCCCAGGGTAAGCAGTTGCTTCCCATGTCTGTCTCAATAGCACACTATGGACTTTTCCTCCAGGAATTTGTCCAAACCTTTTTTAAACCCACATACGCTAACTGCTGTTACCACCTCCTCCGGCAAAGAGTTCTAGAACTTAATTATTTGAGTGAAAACATATTTCCTCCTAAAAGTATTTCCACGTAGAGGTCACGTGATGCATTAGAGAGAGGAAGACGTACTTCCATGCTCTCTTAGGCCCCGTTGCCCGATCCCGATAAAAAACCCGACAGAAGTTGAAATTAGGGTCCTCAGGATACCTTCGGAGGCGTGAGACCGGCCAATGGATAAATTCGTTGAGCCCCAGTCGAAAACGATGCCCGGGAGAGGAGCGAAACGGGAAAAAGAGAAGCCGCAAGTGACTGGTGGTGAGGAGGAGCAGACCAAGCGCGAGGGGCTGACTTTTACGGTGGAATAATTAAAACAACTAACGGAGGCAATGGGACTGGCGATCGAGCCCAAATTGGACCGTTTGACGACCCAAGTAGCAAACCTGGAATCGCTGCTAACTGAAACGACGCAGCGGACCAGAGAACTCGAGCGCCGGGTCTTGGACCTCGAAGATGCCAGTGGCCCTTCCGCAAACCTGATCAAAAAATTGACTACCTCCGTTGACCAGTTAGCTGCAAAAGTTGATGATCTCGAGAATAGGTCACGGCGAGCTAACCTACGAATTGTGGGCTTTCCGGAAGCAGTTGGAGACCGGAGTCTGGTGTTGGAGCTAGAGAAGTGGCTGAAGGCAGAGTTCGTGTTATCTGATAACATGGGGCCGCTGTGTCTTGAAAGGGCCCACCGCGTGGGACGATACCAAGATGGACGCCAGTCTCCGCGAGTAGTGATAATAAAGATCCATAACTACTTACACAAAGCCGAAATTTTGCGAGCCTACAGATTGAAGCGGGATACAACAAAATACGAAGGGCAGTTAATTCGTATTTTTCAAGACTACTCCAGTATTGTGTTCAATTCTGGTCGCCGCATCTCAAGAAAGATATAGTAGAATTGGAAAAGGTGCAGAGAAGGGCGACTAAAATGATAGCGGGGTTGGGACGACTTCCCTATGAAGAAAGATTAAGGAGGCTAGGGCTATTCAGCTTGGAGAAGAGACGGCTGAGGGGAGACATGATAGAGGTATATAAAATAATGAGTGGAGTGGAACAGGTGGATGTGAAGCGTCTGTTCACGCTTTCCAAAAATACTAGGACTAGGGGGCATGCGATGAAACTACAGTGTAGTAAATTTAAAACAAATCGGAGAAATTTTTCTTCACCCAACGTGTAATTAAACTCTGGAATTCGTTGCCGGAGAAAGTGGTGAAGGCGGTTAGCTTAGCAGAGTTTAAAAAGGGGTTGGACAGTTTCCTAAAGGACAAGTCCATAAACCGCTACTAAATGGGAAAAATCTACAATTCCAGGAATAACGTATAGAATGTTTGTATGTGTGGGAAGCTTGCCAGGTGCCCTTGGCCTGGATTGGCCGCTGTCGTGGACAGGATGCTGGGCTCGATGGACCCTTGGTCTTTTCCCAGTATGGCATTACTTATGTACTCAGCCTCCCTCCAGGAGAAGAGGAAGCAATTCAATCAGATTTGCTGTCGCCTGCACGAGCTTCACACCAACTTTGTTACTCTACCCAGCATTGCTAAAGGTGAAACATGGAGGAGGTTGGAAATCATTTGATAACGCAATGGAAGCAGCAAACTTTCTGCAGCGGCTGGAGAGCAACCAGAATGAAGCCATGGTGGACCTGAAGAAGAGCTGAGCGATCGGGATGAATCTGCTGAGGACTCTAAGAACTGTTTGCAGTGAGGTACCTGGGTTCCAGGACCTAAATTGTTAAGGGTTAGACATACAGTGGGGGAAATAAGTATTTGATCCCTTGCTGATTTTGTAAGTTTGCCCACTGACAAAGACATGAGCAGCCCATAATTGAAGGATAGGTTATTGGTAACAGTGAGAGATAGCACATCACAAATTAAATCCGGAAAATCACATTGTGGAAAGTATATGAATTTATTTGCATTCTGCAGAGGGAAATAAGTATTTGATCCCTCTGGCAAACAAGACCTAATACTTGGTGGCAAAACCCTTGTTGGCAAGCACAGCGGTCAGACGTCTTCTGTAGTTGATGATGAGGTTTGCACACATGTCAGGAGGAATTTTGGTCCACTCCTCTTTGCAGATCATCTCTAAATCATTAAGAGTTCTGGGCTGTCGCTTGGCAACTCGCAGCTTCAGCTCCCTCCATAAGTTTTCAATGGGATTAAGGTCTGGTGACTGGCTAGGCCACTCCATGACCCTAATGTGCTTCTTCCTGAGCCACTCCTTTGTTGCCTTGGCTGTATGTTTTGGGTCATTGTCGTGCTGGAAGACCCAGCCACGACCCATTTTTAAGGCCCTGGCGGAGGGAAGGAGGTTGTCACTCAGAATTGTACGGTACATGGCCCCATCCATTCTCCCATTGATGCGGTGAAGTAGTCCTGTGCCCTTAGCAGAGAAACACCCCCAAAACATAACATTTCCACCTCCATGCTTGACAGTGGGGACGGTGTTCTTTGGGTCATAGGCAGCATTTCTCTTCCTCCAAACACGGCGAGTTGAGTTCATGCCAAAGAGCTCAATTTTTGTCTCATCTGACCACAGCACCTTCTCCCAATCACTCTCGGCATCATCCAGGTGTTCACTGGCAAACTTCAGACGGGCCGTCACATGTGCCTTCCGGAGCAGGGGGACCTTGCGGGCACTGCAGGATTGCAATCCGTTATGTCGTGATGTGTTACCAATGGTTTTCGTGGTGACAGTGGTCCCAGCTGCCTTGAGATCATTGACAAGTTCCCCCCTTGTAGTTGTAGGCTGATTTCTAACCTTCCTCATGATCAAGGATACCCCACGAGGTGAGATTTTGCGTGGAGCCCCAGATCTTTGTCGATTGACAGTCATTTTGTACTTCTTCCATTTTCTTACTATGGCACCAACAGTTGTCTCCTTCTCGCCCAGCGTCTTACTGATGGTTTTGTAGCCCATTCCAGCCTTGTGCAGGTGTATGATCTTGTCCCTGACATCCTTAGACAGCTCCTTGCTCTTGGCCATTTTGTAGAGGTTAGAGTCTGACTGATTCACTGAGTCTGTGGACAGGTGTCTTTCATACAGGTGACCATTGCCGACAGCTGTCTGTCATGCAGGTAACGAGTTGATTTGGAGCATCTACCTGGTCTGTAGGGGCCAGATCTCTTACTGGTTGGTGGGGGATCAAATACTTATTTCCCTCTGCAGAATGCAAATAAATTCATATACTTTCCACAATGTGATTTTCCGGATTTAATTTGTGATGTGCTATCTCTCACTGTTACCAATAACCTACCCTTCAATTATGGGCTGCTCATGTCTTTGTCAGTGGGCAAACTTACAAAATCAGCAAGGGATCAAATACTTATTTCCCCCACTGTACATTTAGTAGTACACATAGCATGGGGGGGCCTTAGGCATGGCAGTGACCTCGTAACCCGTGGGCAGAACGGGAAGGTTGAATGTAGAGTGGGGGAGGGGGGAGATTGGGGGGCAGGGGGAGGAGGGAGGGGAAGGGGGGGACTCTTTAGGACAGGATGACAAGGTAGTAGGAGAACGAGGGACAAATAGCGAGCCACTGGAGGATTAGTCCTCCTGGGGAGAAGGGCTGGGCTCTCCGGGAGTACAAAAATAGTGCAATCTCTGAAGGTCTCATCAAATAAATTTCGGTGCATAGGGTGCCGGTCCGAGTGATATCTTGGAATGTTGCTGGAATTTCATCACCGATAAAGCATTCCAAGATATTAAATCAGTTGAAACATCACAAAGCCTCCATTGCATGCCTGCAGGAAACAAAGTTGACGGACAGAGCATGAGAAATTAAAACAACAGTGGGTGGGGGAGTTGTACTATTCTTCATCAGGAGCTAAAAGGAGTAGCGATACTGATTAAAAAGGGTTTGTTCTGTGAATCCAGACTGGTATTCAAAGACCGGGAAGGTAGAGTGGTACTGCTTCAGCTGAGAGTGGGCGGGGAAAAATTTTACTTGTGTGCAATATATGGTCCAAATGAGCATTACACCGTTTTCTTTCAAACTCTAATCACTTTAGGGCTTCAGTATTCGGATGCCCCCTGGGTGTGGGCGGGCGATTTTAACCAGTCCATGAATCCCTTGCTATATAGATCCTCGGGAGGGGGGGGGGGGAGAGAGAGAGAGTTCTTCCGGTTTTCTGCCAGTCATTAGGGCTGGTGGACCCTTGGCATCTGTTGCACCCTTCCACAATAGACTATACCCATCAATCGAGGGTCCACTGGTCCTGGTCTAGGCTGGATTACGTATTGGTACAACAGTCTCTCTTTTGTAGAGTTACCCAAGCAGAGGTAGGCCCTCTGGAAATCTCAGATCACTCGCCGATCTGGGTAGATCTAACATTTGCTATCCCAGGGGAATCGGGCTACCCGTGGAGGTTCCCCTCCTTTCTGCATAGGGATCAAAGGTTTATGGGTTATGTACAAGAACAATGAGCCCAGTATGTAGCAAACAACCAAGGCTCTTGTGACTCGCCCACAGTCTTTTGGGAAGCCTCGAAGGCGGTCATTTGGGGAGGGATAATAGCGTATATGAGTGCCAGGGCGAAGAGACTCTCGGCAGGGATAATCCGATTAGAACAGGACCTAAGGCTAGCAAAAAAAAGATATATACAGAGTCCCTCCCCAGGAGACCCGAGAAACGTGGATCACCACGAGTGTGGCCTTAAATTCATTGATTCATGAGCAAACTCAGAAGCGATTGTGGTTGAGAGGCTTAAACTTTCAGAGTTATGGGAATAAACCGGGAATGTTATTGGCCCAATTAGCGCGGACACGCATTCAAAGGAAACTGATCACATCTATTACCTCTTCAAAGGGGACCCAGGTTTGCAACTCTGAAAGGATTGCAAAGGCATTCTATACTCATTTTTCTGAGGTGTACTGGGGGGTGGGGGGAGAGATTTTATTGATATGCCAGCTGATGACTTCCTGGAAGATGCAGACCTTCCCCGACTCTCGCAAGCTAACCGGAGACTCCTCTCGGTACCAGTGCGGACACAAGAGATACAACGGGTTATTAAGGCTCTGCCATTGGGCTCTGCGCCAGGACCTGATGGGTTCTAGGCAGAATACTATAAAGTCTTGCCAGCACAGTCTTGCGCAGCCCTAATAGAATATTACGAGGCAGTGGTGGAGAGGGGGTTCTTGTCGGCTAGAGAAAATGAGGCACTGATCACATTGATTCCTAAACCTGGTAAAGCTAGTGATAGAGTAGATTCATACCGCCCCATATCCCTGATCAACGTGGACCTGAAGATTCTAGCAAGAATTTTAGCAGACCGCTTGGCACCATGTATGGACTCGTTAATAGGAGCTCACCAAGTGGGGTTTCTTAGGAATAGACACTTGGTACTTAATGTACGGAAAGTGCTTCTGTCGATCGCTCAGTGCAGAACCAGGGAGTCAGATCTATTGTTGGCAGTCTAGATGCCGAAAAGGCATTTGATAAGGTAAGATGGGAGTACTTATTCCAAGTTCTAGACTATGTAGGTATGGAGGGCTGGTTTGTACAAGCAGTAAAAGTGTTATACACAGACCCCACAGCGAGGATATTAGTTAATGAAATAAAAACTCCCCCATTGAATATCCGAGTGGGAACGAGACAGGGATGCCCCCTCTCCCCATTATTATTCTTACTATATTTAGAACCGCTGTTGCGCACTCTGGAGGTGGACCCGGATATTACCGGAGTGCAACTTTCACCTCACCCAGTAAAGGTCTTGGCATTTGCGGACGATATGTTTTTGACTTTGACCCAGCCGCAGCGGTCCCTCACTAGAGCGCTCTCAGCTATTCAAGAATTTGGTTGCTACTCTGGGTTAACCTTGAACCTTCAAAAATCGGTAGCTCTCCCAAGTAAACCTGAAATAAAGGCAAAGTGGGGGGTGGGGGGGGGGCGGGGGCCCTTGGGGTTGCAGTGGGCGGAGGAGGAGGTGACCTATCTAGGGGTGCGAATCCCAATAGATCTGAATTCACTGTATGTGAGCAATATGGCCTACCTGAAGGGCCGAGTGGCTAAGACCTTACATGGATGGCGAGCCCTTCCCATCTCTTTGTTGGGGAGGGTGGCACTTTATAATATGGTGTTGCTTTCAGTCTGGATTTACACTTATCAAACACTTCCCCTGTTTCTGACTTGGAAGGATAAGCGATGGTTGCATAAGCAACTAAACTACTTTTTATGGCAGGGAAAGGGAGCGCGGATGACCATGTCCAGAGCAGTACTCCCTAGAGATAAGGGAGGGCTAGGATTGTTAGATCTTCGGCTTTTTTCAGTGGCAAGTGGTATGCGCCACCTTTCAGATTGGTTTCGGAGTACCCAGTTTTTTTCCCATACACCAACTGAAACACAATGGATGGGCTCCCTGCATTTTTCCAGCTGGCTTCACACACCGGCGGGCAAGGCGCCAAATTTGGGGGCAGTGTCACCGATCTTCCGCCCGCTGCGACAAACATGGAGGTGGCTATGCAAATTTTTCACACTAAACAAAACAGTGTCGCCATTACTACCCATCAGAGGTAATCCGGATTTCCCAGTGGGGGATACCTCTAGAGCCTTCAGAGATTGGACTGATAGGGGGGTACTCTATTTGAGCCAGGTGGTAGATGAACGGGGTGTTATGAAACCTTATCATGATCTTTGCAGGGAATTTAAACTGAAAGAACGAGATAACTTTGCATACATATAACTTAGTCATTATGTGAACTCTTTACCTAGAACGTCCCTGACTGGGGATGCTTGGGAATGTTGGAATGCTATGTTTGGACTAGATGCACAGTCTCAGATTCCGTTGAAGTACTTTCATGCACACCTAAGAAAACACTTAAAACCTAACAACTTTGTCCAGGTGGCACAGAAATGGAGTGCAGAACTGGAAAAGCAGATAACTCCGGAACAAATTCAAACTTGCCTCTCACGAACTTCCCGGATGGCAGTGAACGTGTGCTGGTGGGAAATTCAATATAAGTTTGTCTTTCGACTTCACATCTCACCACAGTGAGCACATCGGGCCACTTTGCGAAGCACTGATAATTGCCCCAAGTGTGGAGGAGGAGACGCACATCTGGGACATATGTTTTGGACATGCCCAGAAATTCAAAAATTTTGGAAAGCTATGGTGACACATGTATTGGATATGTGGGGAGTCAGGTGGATTGCTTCCCCAAAACAGTTGTTTGGTGATTTTACTATCGAGGGGCGAATAAGGCCTGGACTAAAAGCATTCCTCCAACGGGCAACTCTGATGGAGAAAAAGGTGATTTTACAGCACTGGCTTGGTCAGGAGTGCCCTTCAATTGCTCAGTGGCGCTCCACAATGATTCATGTGTGTTCCTTGGAGCGTAGAGGTAGCCTCGATTTAGCGGCCAAGAAAGGAGATACATTCTATAAAACCTGGGCACCATTTTGGGATACGTTAACTCCAGTGGCTCGGAGTAGGGTACTAAATGCCTGAAGAGGGAAGGGAAAGTGGGGGGGAGGGTTGGGGGGGGGGGGAAGGAGGAAGTTAGGGGTATTGTTGGGAGAAAATATGTATACAAAGTTGTTATTCTTTTTATGAAAAGTGGATTACCTTGTATGTATAATTGGAAACTAACTATAGTGTCCATGCTCTGTAAGGTTTGGCTTGAGTTAATAAAAAGGAATATTTAAAAAAAAAAAAAAAAAAAGTATTTCCACGTAACTTCCTTGAGTGTCTCCTTGTCTTTGTACTTTTGGAATGAGTAAAAAATTACTTCTACTCGTTCTACACCACTCAGGATTTTGTAGACCTTGTACCCCTCCTAATTTAACTCTTGACAGCTAATATAGGGGCCCTTTTATTAAGCTGTATTAGGTGCTAATGCGGCCTAATGTGGGGCGTATAAAGCGTACCACATTAGCACATACATATTGCAAAACTAAGCACCCGGGTTATTTTTGGGAGGGGCGTGTTGGGCTGGAGAATGGGCATGAATTCGTTAATTAGTGTGCTGACATCACTCACAGCATGTCCATAACGTGGGAATTTTTTTTAATGGTCACACACTAATGCTAACATTAATGCATAGCCATATATTCAACAAATAGGAAAACGCCTTTTTTGATGGCCATGCTAAAAATGGGCTTAGCATGTAATGGGGCAATTCTGGTCACCACATCTCAAAAAAGATATAGTGGAATTAGAAAAGATACAGATAAGAGCGACAAAAATGATAAAGGGGTTGAGACGAATTCCCTATGTGGAAAGGCTAAAGCAGCTAGGGCTCTTCAGCTTGGAGAAAAGATGGCTGAGGGGGGAGGTATGATAGAGGTTTATAAAATAATGAGTGGAGTGGAACAGGTAGACGTGAATCGCTTGTTTACTCTTTCCAAAAATACTAGGACTAGAGGACACATAATAAAGCTACAAAGTAGTGATTTTAAAACAAATTGGAGAAAATATTTCTTCACTCAATGTGTAATTGAACTCTGGAATTTGTTGACAGAGAATGTGGTAAAACCAGTTAGTGGTTTGAATAACTTCAAAAAGGTCCATAAGCCATTATTAAAATGGACTTGGGGAAAATCCACTGCTTATTTCCAGGATAAGTAGCATAAAATATATTATACTATTTTGGGATCTTATAACCTGGATTGGCCACTGCTGGAAACAGAATGCTGGGCTTGATGGACCTTCGGTCTGTCCCAGTATGGCAATGCTTATGTTCTTATTCTTATGTAAGGTCGCAATAAGCCCATTTCTTAGCGCAGCTTAGTGAAAGGGCCCCATAGAAATTAAACAAGCTGATATTTTACATGAACCATTATAAAGAAGCATGATATTTTGGTTCAGTAATCATTTATTATCCATATAGATATAACAGCATAATTAATAATTTCTCAGATTGAGAGGCATAATCGAATGCGGACGCCCAACTCCATGGGCGACTATCTCCGAGGACGGGTTCATGAAGGGGCGGGACAGACCATATTTTCGAAAAAGATGGGCGTCCATCTTTTGTTTTGATAATACGGTTGGTGCCGGGCAAATGAATCAGATTTGGGTGGATTTGAGATGGGCAGTATCAGTTTTCAGCGATAATGGAAACCAAAGCCGCCCAGCTCAAAAACGAACAACTCCAAGGCATTTGGTCGTGAGAGGGGCCAGGATTCGTAGTGCACTGGTCCCCCTCACATGCCAGAACACCAACCGGGCACCCTAGGGGGCACTTGTAAAAAGTAAAAAATTTTTTTTAAATACCTCCCAAGTCCATAGCTCCCTTACCTTGGGTGCTGAGCCCCCCAAATCCCCCCAAAACCCACTCCCCAGAACTCTACACCATTACCATAGCACTTATGGGTGAAGGGGGGCACCTAGATGTGGGTTCAGTGGGTTTGGGGTGGGGGTTTGGCATTTACCAGCACAAGTGTAACAGGTAGGGGGGAGGTGGGCCTGGGTCCACCTGCCTGAAGTCCACTGCACCCACTAACAACTGCTCCAGGAACCTGCATACTGCTGTGATGGAGCTGGGTATGACATTTGAGGCTGGCATACAGGCTGGCAAAAAAAAGTTTTTAAAGTTCTTTTTTTTGTTGGGAGGGGGTTAGTGACCACTGGGTGAGTCAGGTGAGGTCATCCCCGATTCCCTTCGGTGGTCATCTGGGCAGTTGGGGCACTTTTTGGGGACTTGTTTGTGAAAAAAAAGCGTCCAAAAAAAGCGTCCCAAATTCTCGCTACTGCCGCCCTTCTTTTTTCCATTATCGGCCGAGGGCGCCCATCTCTCCTCGGCCGATAAACACGCCTGAGTCCCGCCTTTACCATGCCTCCGACACGCCCCCGTCAACTTTGTTCGTTCCTGTGACAGACTGCAGTTGGAGGCGCCCAAAAACGGCTTTCGATTATACCGATTTGGGCGCCCATGAGAGAAGGGTGCCCATCTCCCGATTTGGGTCAAAATATGGCGTTCTCTTTCGAAAATAAGCCAGATTGTGTTTTAAATGTAGACATATAAAAATGACTGCTGAAGAAGGGTTATTTTCAGTCTTCTTCATGTATTCTCCAAATACTCTCTCAACTGCCTTTTTGTAAGGGAGTTCACAAATGCCTCTCTGTAATTGGTCTAGCAAGGGTTTTGTGATGTGTAGCACTAATAGTTTGCCATTCACCATAGCAGAAAGGAGTTCCTTATATTTTCACAGCAATGGAAATCCACAGAGGTTAAATTGACAGTAATATTCAATGCTGTATTATTGAGAGTTGCTTCAGTAAACATAAATGTCAACTTCATCGTTACTACAAGTCCCTATTCATCAGGAATTCATGTTTAAACCGTAGGTGAGAAGAAACCTTTTTATCTGCACCGATAACATTTTCCCTAGTATGTATACCCTAAATGAACTGTATTTACGTGTCTTTACAACTGCAGTGTGGTTGATGAGGATTAGTTTTTAAATAGCATAGCAATTATTCACCATAAAATGATTTCTATATATTCCAACTAACCTAAACAGCAAAATGGGTTATATTATTTTATATGTACAAGCAAATATAACATTCTACCACTTATAAATAGCCATTCATTTTTATTAAAAAATTAGGGCTTTGTTTACTATGGTGCGCTAGCGTTTTTAGCGTGTGCACAAAATTAGCATGTTCTAACTGTGTAGGCGCCCATAGGAATATTGTGGGGAATATCGTGGGCGCCTACACAGTTAGCGCATGCTAATGGTTAGCGTGTGCTGAAAGCGTTAACACCTCTAGTGCGGCTTAGTAAACGGGGCCCTAAGTATGTATTAAAAATATGATCTATATTCAGTTGTTGAGGATCTTTGTTCTCATTGATGCACAGTGATCTGGAGGATTTATTTGTGTTTGTCCTAAGCTTTCACTGTCATTGTTTATATTTACATTGCAAAAATCGTTGAACAATTGGGCTGAAATGAACATCATCCTCCTTCCTTTATGCACAACCCATGGTGGCAAGGATACATATCTGTGTGATGATCCAGTGTGTGACTGACTTACCTGTATTCTCTCTCCCCCACACTCATTGTTCAAAGGCACATACACGTAACATTCATCTCTCTGTGGCCTACAGCTTTCCCACTTTCTAGCTCTCTATCTGTCCCTATCTCCACCCCATTTTTCACACACTTGCACTTCTTTCTCTATTGTTTAATCCTCTCTTATTGACTGTTACTGTTATCCTCTTCAATATGGCTGTGGACAGCAGGTCTAATGGCAATAGCTTTGAGACTGCCATATTTTCAGAAGATTTGGGGATCTATACAGTTGAGTGTGTAGACTTGTTCATTGGGATTATGTCAAGGTATTTGTGATCAAAAACAAAGAATAAAGACTCGATATCTGCTTTAAGTCCAGGCTAATAGCACTCCAAATTCAAAAATCTGCTGTTCAATACAGACAGAAATATCACAAATACCTTTTTTAGCCTTTTTATATATATAAAAGGGAGCCCTCAGCCAAAACACCACTTTCTTTTGTAAAAAGGCAATATATTTCGTTGCCAAGTGGTATAGCACTTCATTCATCGGGCCTCCCTTTCATTTTATTTCTATATGTGCTATCGCCCCACACATTACTGCTTTAAAAATAAATGTGAATCAAAACGTGAGCTTATCTGAATAATGCAGGGAGGCCTATTAATTGTGAAACGAAAAGACATCATCACGTTCTCGGTTTTAGCCTTGCCCGAGATTATTTCTTGTTGCTTGCATTTTCTCTTTGCCTCTAGAAGTTCCTCTGTAATCAAAGGGGATAGTTTTTTTTTAACCGTCCTAGATCTCAAAGAGGCGTATTTGCACATTCCCATTTGACCTTCGCACCATTTTTTTCCGGTTTGCAGCGCTGGGCCATGCTACCAATTCCAAAGCCTTCTCTTTGTCCTGGCTACAGCACCTCACACGTTTTCCAAGCTCATGGTGGTAGTGGTGGTGTTCCTCCAGAAGGAGGGAATTCAGGTTCACCCGTATCTGGACTACTGACTGATATGGGCATTGTTGGAGTGAGAGGGCCAGGAGACCACAGCCAGGGTGGTGGATCTGTTATAGTCTCTGGTACCCTCTCAGACGCTGGAATATTTTGGGGTGTGCTTCAATACGGTCCAGGACTGAGGGTTCTTGCCGATCACTTGGGTAGTCAAACTGCAGGCACAAAGTCAAACTGTTCTCAGTGCGCCGTACCCGTGCATGTGGGACTACATGGAGGTCCTGGGGACCATGACGGCGGTCATGAATGTGGTTCCCTGGGTGAGGGCGTACACTCTGAGTCAGTGGTTGCCTGTGTCGCAGGATTATCAAGTGAGGCTCCGTTGGACTCCGCAGTCCAGGCACAGCATGCAGTGGTGGCTCCAGGATGTCAGTTTGCAGAAGGTGATGCATTTAGCATCCCTGCAATGGATTCTAGTGGTGACAAATGCCAGCCTGTCAAGCTGGGGAGCATGTTGCCTTCAGTGCAGTTCGTAGGGTCATTGGACTGAGATGGAGGTGCAATGGCCCATCAATTGCCTGGTGTTCCTGAGTCTGGTACAGGGCAAGCCAGTCTGGATACACTCTGACAACACTACGGCGGTCATGTATATCAGTCACCAGAGGGGACACTTGCAGTGCTGCGGTAGTGATGGAGGCGCGCCTTCTCTGTGCATGGATGGAGTGCCACCTGAAGCTTCTTTCTGCTGCTCACATTGCCGGACGCCACAGTGTGAAAGCGGACGTCCTCAGCAGGACTTCACTGGACCTGATGGAATATCAGCTGTCATCGACCGTGTTCCTTTCCATCATGTAGCAGTGGGGCATGCCATAGATGGATCTGATGGCGACTTGGGTCAGTGGCAAGGTGGCACAATTTTTCGGCAATGAAGCTGGGTCTGAAGATCTGGACACACTGCTGCAACCCTGGCTGACGGAAGACTTCTGTACATCTTCCTGCCGTGGCCGCTGATAGGGAGGATTCTGGATCGGATCCTGCGTCATGGGGGGGCTGGTGATTCTGGTGGCTCCAGACTGGCCCAGGCAGCTGTGGTATGCAGATCTCGTCCATCTGCTCATGAACAATCCGTTCCCTCTGGTTCTGGATCTCCTTTTTCAGGGTCTTATTCCTATGGAGGAGCACTCATGCTTTGGTCTTACAGCCTGACTCTTGAGCAGTCGTGATTAAGAAAGGGTAAGCAGAGGGGGTAATCACCACCCTTCTGCAGGCCTGCAAATACTTGACTACTACAGCGTATGCGCGGGTCTGGCAAATGTTTGAGTCATGGTGCTTCAGACAGGGAGTGTCATTTGTGGCAGCCTCATTTCCACAGACCCTAGTGTTTTTGCAGGAGTGGAAAGGCCTGGTGTTTAATTAGCTTCGGGTTCAGGTGGTGGTTCTGGCTTATTACAGCGGGAATGTAGACCATTCTTCGCTGGCCGCTCATCTGCATCTTGTGAGTTTTTGAAGAGGGTTAAAGGTCTCAAGCCCCCTCCCTGCCTGGAATGGAACTTTAATTTGGTTCTAAACTCTTTACAGCAGACTCCCATTGAGCCCTTGCAGAAAGTGTCCTTGAAAGACCTGACACTTACGGGGTTGTTTCTAGTAGCTATGTCCTCGGCATGTCTTCTGTTGGAGTTTCAGGCCTTGACTTGTCGAGATCCTTTTGCTCTGGTTTTCAGACTTGGGGGGTTACTATCCAGATGGTTCCTGCCTTCTTACCTAAGGTGGTGTTGGCGTTTTATCTCAGTCAGCCACTGTTTCTCCCATCTTTTTCAGTGAGGATTATCCGCAGGATTTTGTGGTCCTGCTGTGCTTGGACATCCGTCAGGTGCTACTACAGTATCTGCAGATAGCAAATTAATTTTGCGGTTTGGACCATCTGTTTGTACTAATGATGGGGCCCCGGAAGGGTCTCGTGGCTTCCAAGGAAATCTTGGCATGATGGATTAAGGATGCAATTATTTTGGTGCATGTGCTAGCAGGTTGCCAGGTCCCGGTGGCATTCTACACGTGCTGTGGCAACTTTCTGGGCGGAGTCGTGGTTTTTTCCCCCCTGGAGGACATCTGTTGGGCAGCCATTTGGACCATTCTTTCTCTAAACATTATTTGGATGTGGCAGCACCCTGGGATACTCAGTTTGGTGCGGCGGTTGTTTCAGTGGTGGTCATAAGATCTTCCCCCCAAATGAGGGATTGCTTTGCTACATCCCACTAGTTGCTGAATTTATCTGCTGCTGATGCTAAGGAAGGAAAAATGCCTTACCTGATAATTTTCTTTCCTTTAATCACAGCTGATTTAAACCAGCATCCTTCCCTCGTTGCTTTGTTGTTTGGGAAATTTTGCCTTGTTCAATCTTGCTCACAGGGAGGAAGTGTTGCTGGGATTGTGCCTTGGCACTATGTTTTTCCCTTTTTCTTCTTTTACATGTGTTTACGAAAAACAAAAGAAGTAGACAGTTTGGCTGTCATATTTGGCATTGGTCTTGGAAGCCAGGGTGCAAGTGGTGTGGCTGAGTAGAGGACTAGTGGATAGGCATCAGAGGCTGAGCAGGTGCTACCTGGTGGGTACTGGGGCGAGTTGGGGCCTGTCTCGGTTGCTGCTTTGGTAGGCAATATACTGGCTTTCTGAGGAGCTATCTGTCCAATATTGTGTTTTGAGTCCATGATCGCTGTCTCCACCTGCTGGTAAATGGACACAACCCACTAGTTACTGGATTCATCTGCTATGACTAAAGGGAAGAAAATTATCAGGGAAGTAACAGTGTTGGGTCTGCTGCGCAATGATAAAAACTGGAGTGAAGACAATAAGGAGATCTACTTTGTCACCATTTAACTTTCATAAGGGCAGCAATGAGAATGTGGTTTAAAAAAATAAGCTACAAGGAGCAGCTACAGGTACAAAATTAAATTGGGTATAGATGATTCTCCGAGGACAAGCAGGCTGCTTGTTCTCACTGATGGGTGACGTCCACGGCAGCCCCTCCAATCGGAACACTTTCTAGCAAAGTCCTTTGCTAGCCCTCGCGCGCCGATGCGCACCGCGCATGCGCGGTCGTCTTCCCGCCCGAACCGGCTCGTGCCGGCCAGTCTTCTTTTGTGCGCGCTTGGTACGGTCGTGTTTCGCCGTTCGCGCCCCAAAGTTGACCTCGCGCGTCGTTTATCGACTTCATTAAAAAAAAAAAAAAAAGGTGTCGGAAGGAGACCTTTATGGTTTTCTCCCTTCCCGTACTTCCAGTCTTTGCCCCGGTAAGTTTTCTTTCGTCGTCGGGGTAGGCCCTATTTAGGCCTCGGTCGAAGTTTTTCTTCCCCCTATTTTTGCGGTGCCTTTTTCGCCATTTCGAGTTTTGATCTCGCCGGCGCGATTTTTCCGCCCATGACATCGAAGTCTTCCAGCGGCTTCAAGAAGTGCACCCAGTGCGCCCGGGTAATCTCGCTCACTGACAGGCACGCGTCGTGTCTTCAGTGTCTGGGGGCTGGGCACCGCCCGCAGGCCTGTAGTCTGTGTTCCCTTTTACAAAAGCGGACTCAGGTAGCGAGGTTAGCCCAGTGGAACATTTTGTTCTCGGGCTCTTCGTCGGCATCGGCACGGGGAGTATCGACTGCTTCGACGTCGTCAGCGCCTGGACCTTCATCTTGGCCCCCGATTGCATCGAGTGCATCGAGGCATCGGCCCTCTGCATCGGGGCGACATCGGAAGGCTGCGTCGGCGTCGGTATCGAGACCTCCTCGGCTGCTGATGTCGTCGGACGGTGGTGCTTCGTCTGGAGTGCAGGTGAGGGCTGTCCATTCCCCTGCTGGTGGCGGTGAGCCTTCGGGTGGGTCTCCCCCCATTCCGAGGGCTCCTGCGGTACAGCCCCCCCGAGACCGACCTCCTTCGGTCTCGGCCCCGAGGAAGCGACGGCTGGATTCTACGTCCTCCTCGTCGGTGCCGGGAAGCTCCGGTGACATGCTTCGTCCCAAGAAGTCGAAGAAGCATCGTCACCGGTCCCCTTCCCATGTCGGCACCGAGAGCTCTGGGTCGCCGAGGGAGTCGGCACCCAGTAGTCATCGGCACCGAGAGGACCGCTCGCCCTCTGTTCAAGAGGTGTCGATGCGCTCCCCTTTGGACAGCCCAGAACAGCCTCCACACCCGGAACAGCCTCTGACATCGACGCCTGCATTGGCTTCCATGCCCTTTTCTACAGCCGCTCTGAACGAGAGTTTCCGGGCCGTTCTCCCAGAGATCCTGGGAGAGCTGTTGCGCCCTACCCCTCCGGTACCGGGGGTGCTTGCGCCACCGGTACCGTCGAGCGAGGCGCCGGCTGGCCCATTGTCCGGGGTGAGGTCTCCGACATCGGTGCCGCTTGCGGTACCGACTGCGGTAGCCTCCCAGGAAGGCTCCCCGACTACGTCGGCGGAGGGAGCTTCGCCGGTGCGGGCGAGGGAGTCTACCTCTCCTCTCCCACCATGGCCGTGGTTCCACGGAGTCGAGCCGGGCACGGTTGCAGACACAGGTCCCGTGAACTTGTGTCTGACACCGATGGTGAGGCCTCGTGGGAAGAGGAAGAAGACATCAGATATTTCTCCGACGAGGAGTCTGAGGGTCTTCCTTCCGATCCCACTCCCTCTCCTGAAAGACAGCTTTCCCCTCCTGAGAGTCTGTCTTTCGCTTCCTTTGTTCGGGAGATGTCTACGGCCATCCCCTTCCCGGTGGTTGTGGAGGACGAGCCCAGGGCTGAAATGTTTGAGCTCCTGGACTATCCTTCTCCACCTAAGGAAGCGTCCACAGTACCCATGCATCATGTCCTCAAAAAGACATTGCTGGCGAACTGGACCAAGCCATTAACTAATCCCCACATTCCCAAGAAGATCGAGTCTCAGTACCGGATCCATGGGGACCCAGAGCTGATGCGCACTCAGTTGCCTCACGACTCTGGAGTTGTGGATTTGGCCCTAAAGAAGGCCAAGAGTTCTAGAGAACATGCTTCGGCGCCCCCGGGCAAGGATTCTAGAACCTTGGACTCCTTTGGGAGGAAGGCCTACCATTCTTCTATGCTCGTGGCCAAAATTCAGTCCTACCAGCTCTACACGAGCATACACATGCGGAACAATGTGCGGCAGTTGGCGGGCTTGGTGGATAAGCTCCCCCCTGAGCAAGCCAAGCCATTACAGGAGGTGGTCAGGCAGCTGAAGGCGTGCAGAAAATTCCTGGCCAGAGGGGTGTATGACACCTTTGATGTTGCATCCAGGGCCGCTGCTCAAGGTGTGGTGATGCGCAGACTCTCATGGCTGCGTGCCTCCGACCTGGAGAATAGAATCCAGCAGCGGATTGCGGACTCGCCTTGGCGTGCGGATAATATTTTTGGAGAGAAAGTCGAGCAGGTGGTAGAGCAGCTCCACCAGCGGGACACCGCTTTCAACAGGTTCTCCCGCCGGCAGCCTTCAGCCTCTACCTCTACAGGTAGAAGATTTTTCGGGGGAAGGAAGACTGTTCCCTACTCTTCTAGCAAGCGTAGGTACAATCCTCCTTCTCGACAGCCTGCGGCCCAGGCTAAGCCCCAGCGCGCTCACTCTCGTCAGCAGCGTGCGACTCAGCAAGGCCCCTCTGCTCCCCAGCAAAAGCAAGGGACGAGCTTTTGACTGGCTCCAGCAGAGTGTAGCCGACGTCCAAGTGTCAGTGCCGGGCGACCTGCCAGTCGGAGGGAGGTTGAAAGCTTTTCACCAAAGGTGGCCTCTCATAACCTCCGATCAGTGGGTTCTCCAAATAGTCTGGCAAAGATACACCCTCAATTTGGCCTCAAAACCTCCAAATTGTCCACCGGGAGCTCAGTCTTACAGCTTCCAGCACAAGCAGGTACTTGCAGAGGAACTCTCCGCCCTTCTCAGCGCCAATGCGGTCGAGCCCGTGCCATCCGGGCAAGAAGGGCTGGGATTCTATTCCAGGTACTTCCTTGTGGAAAAGAAAACAGGGGGGATGCGTCCCATCCTAGACCTAAGGGCCCTGAACAAATATCTGGTCAAAGAAAAGTTCAGGATGCTTTCCCTGGGCACCCTTCTCCCCATGATTCAGGAAAACGATTGGCTATGCTCTCTGGACTTGAAGGACGCCTACACGCACATCCCGATACTGCCAGCTCACAGACAGTATCTGCGATTTCAGCTGGGCACACGTCACTTCCAGTACTGTGTGCTACCCTTTGGGCTCGCCTCTGCGCCCAGAGTGTTCACCAAGTGCTTGGCTGTAGTAGCAGCGGCACTTCGCAGACTGGGGGTACACGTGTTCCCATATCTCGACGATTGGCTGGTGAAGAACACATCCGAGGCAGGAGCCCTGCAGTCCATGCAGATGACTATTCGCCTCCTGGAGCTACAGGGGTTTGTGATAAATTATCCAAAGTTTCACCTTCTCCCAGTGCAGAAACTCGAATTCATAGGAGCTCTGCTGGATTCTCGGACGGCTCGCGCCTATCTCCCAGAGACGAGAGCCAACAACTTGTTGTCCCTCGTCTCGCGGGTGCGAGCGTTCCAGCAGATCACAGCTCGGCAGATGTTGAGATTGCTGGGCCACATGGCCTCCACAGTTCATGTGACTCCCATGGCCCGCCTTCACATGAGATCTGCTCAATGGACCCTAGCTTCCCAGTGGTTTCAGGCTGCTGGGGATCTAGAAGACGTGATCCACCTGTCCATGAGTTTTCTCAAATCCCTGTATTGGTGGACGATTTGGACCAATTTGACTCTGGGATGTCCTTTCCAAATTCCTCAGCCACAAAAAGTGCTGACCACGGATGCGTCTCTCCTGGGGTGGGGAGCTCATGTCGACGGGCTTCACACCCAAGGAAGCTGGTCCCTCCAGGAACGCGATCTGCAGATCAATCTTTTGGAGTTACGAGCGATCTGGAACGCTCTGAAGGCTTTCAGAGATCGGCTGTCCCATCAAATTATTCAAATTCAGACAGACAACCAGGTTGCCATGTATTACGTCAACAAGCAGGGGGGCACCGGATCTGGCCCCCTGTGTCAGGAAGCCGTCAGCATGTGGCTCTGGGCTCGCCGTCACGGCATGGTGCTCCAAGCCACATATCTGGCAGGCGTAAACAACAGTCTGGCCGACAGGTTGAGCAGGATTATGCAACCTCACGAGTGGTCGCTCAATTCCCGTGTAGTGCGACAGATCTTCCAGGTGTGGGGCACCCCCTTGGTAGATCTCTTCGCATCTCGAGCCAACCACAAAGTCCCTCAGTTCTGTTCCAGGCTTCAGGCCCACGGCAGACTGGCATCGGATGCCTTCCTCCTGGACTGGGGGGAGGGTCTGCTGTATGCTTATCCTCCCATACCTCTGGTGGGGAAGACTTTGTTGAAACTCAAGCAAGACCGAGGCACCATGATTCTGATTGCTCCTTTTTGGCCGTGTCAGATCTGGTTCCCTCTTCTTCTGGAGTTGTCCTCAGAAGAACCGTGGAGATTGATGAGGGTCGGAAAACACTCCACACAGGACGAAGGGGCGCTTCTGCATCCCAACCTCCGGTCCCTGGCTCTCACGGCCTGGATGTTGAGAGCGTAGACTTTGCCTCTTTGGGTCTGTCAGAGGGTGTCTCCCGCATCTTGCTTGCTTCCAGGAAAGATTCCACTAAGAGGAGTTACTTCTTTCTATGGAGGAGGTTTGCCGTCTGGTGTGACAGCAAGGCCCTAGATCCTCGCTCTTGTCCTACACAGACCCTGCTTGAATACCTTCTGCACTTGTCTGAGTCCGGTCTCAAGACCAACTCTGTAAGGGTTCACCTTAGTGCAATCAGTGCATACCATTACCGTGTGGAAGGTAAGCCAATCTCAGGACAGCCTTTAGTTGTTCACTTCATGAGAGGTTTGCTTTTGTTAAAGCCCCCTGTCAAGCCTCCTACAGTGTCATGGGATCTCAATGTCGTTCTCACCCAGCTGATGAAACCTCCTTTTGAGCCACTGAATTCCTGCCATCTGAAGTACTTGACCTGGAAGGTCATTTTCTTGGTGGCAGTTACTTCAGCTCGTAGAGTCAGTGAGCTTCAGGCCCTGGTAGCCCAGGCCCCTTACACAAATTTCATCATAACAGAGTAGTCCTCCGCACTCACCCTAAGTTCTTGCCAAAGGTTGTGTCGGAGTTCCATCTTAACCAGTCAATTGTCTTGCCAACATTCTTTCCCCGTCCTCATTCCTGCCCTGCTGAACGTCAGCTGCACACATTGGACTGCAAAAGAGCATTGGCCTTCTATCTGGAGCGGACACAGCCCAACAGACAGTCCGCCCAATTGTTTGTTTCTTTTGATCCCAACAGGAGGGGAGTGGCTGTGGGGAAACGCACCATATCCAATTGGCTAGCAGATTGCATTTCCTTCACTTACGCCCAGGCTGGGCTGGCTCTTGAGGGTCATGTCACGGCTCATAATGTTAGAGCCATGGCAGCGTCGGTAGCCCACTTGAAGTCAGCCACTATTGAAGAGATTTGCAAAGCTGCGACGTGGTCATCTGTCCACACATTCACATCTCATTACTGCCTGCAGCAGGATACCCGACGCGACAGTCGGTTCGGGCAGTCAGTGCTTCAGAATCTGTTCGGGGTTTAGAATCCAACTCCACCCCCCTAGGCCCATGTTTGTTCTGTTCCAGGCTGCACTCTCAGTTAGTTGGTAAATTTTTTAGGTCAATCTCAGTTATGTCCTCGCCGTTGCGAGGTCCAATTGACCATGGTTGTTGTTTTGAGTGAGCCTGGGGGCTAGGGATACCCCATCAGTGAGAACAAGCAGCCTGCTTGTCCTCGGAGAAAGCGAATGCTACATACCTGTAGAAGGTATTCTCCGAGGACAGCAGGCTGATTGTTCTCACAAACCCGCCCGCCTCCCCTTTGGAGTTGTGTCTTCCCTTCTCTTTTTGGCTTGCTACATATGAGACTGGCCGGCATGATCCGGTTCGGGCGGGAAGACGGCCGCGCATGCGCTGTGCGCATCGGCACGCGAGGGCTAGCAAAGGACTTTGCTAGAAAGTGTTCCGATTGGAGGGGCTGCCGTGGACGTCACCCATCAGTGAGAACAATCAGCCTGCTGTCCTCGGAGAATACCTTCTACAGGTATGTAGCATTCGCTTTTGGGTACCAATAACATAGGAAAATGTGGGAGGGAGGTTCTTGAAGCCAAATTTAGGCAGAAAGCTGAAGTCCAGATCCTCCAGGGTAGCATTTTCAAAGATGCTGCCCGTTCTATGCGCAGGACCCAAAAGGCAGGCAGAGCTCCAAAGTCTCAATGTGTGGTTGAGACGATGGTGCAGGGATGAGGGATTTAGATTTGTTAGGAACTGGGCAACATTCTGGGAAAGGAGGAGGCTATTCTGAAAGGATGGGCTCCACCTTATCCAGGATGGAACCAGGCTGCTGGCGCTAACTTTTAAAAAGGAGATAGAGCAGCTTTTAAACTAGAATGGAGGGGGGGGGGGGGGGGTCGCCTAGGAGCGCATGGTTTGGTGTGGAGTATCCTTGAAGGATACTATTGAAACAGGACATTTAGGGAATCCCAGTAGAGAGGTTTCAACAATGCTGAAAGTAAGCCAAGTGTGCTTAATGAGAGATCAGGATAAAGGGTTCACATTATCCCCTTCAGCTTCTAAGCAGCTTATAGATGAAAGGAAAAAACACAATTTGAAGTGCCTGTTTACAAATGCTAGAAGCCTAAAAAATAAGATGGGAGAGTTGAAATATATAGCACTAAATGATGAGGTAGATATAATGGGCATCTTGGAGACTTGGTGGAAAGAGGACAATCAATGGGTCACTGTGTTAATGGTACAAATTGTATCGCAATGATAGGATCAAATTAGAGGGGGGGTTGTGCTATATGTTAAAGATGGAATTGAGTCAAATAAAATAAACATTCCACGTGACACAGATAGCAGCAGCATGGAATCATTATGGATAGAAATTCCATGTGTGAAGGGAAGGAGTATTATAGGGCTGTACCACAGGGACAGAACAAACAGATGGCTAAAGAAATATTTACAGAGATTAGGAAAGCTGGCAAATTGGGCAACGCTGTAATAATGGGTGATTTCAATTACCCCGATATTGACTGGATAAATGTTACATCAGGGAGTGCCAGGGAGATAAAATTTCTAGATGTCATAAATGACTGCTTCTTAGAGCAGCTGGTCTAGGAACCAACAAGAGGGGGAGTTATTTGGATCTGGTCCTTGGTGGCGTGCAGGGCATAGTGTGAGAGTTGGCAGTGTTTGGTTCCCTGGGAAACAGTGATCATAACATGATCAAGTTTAATCTTCTGGAGAGCAGCTTATCCATGTGCATCCTGGGCCATAGGCGTAGACTGGGGGGGCGAGGGGGGGCAATGCCCCCCAAACGACGACGAGGCGCCGCCGCGCCATTAGTTTAAGAAAAAAACACATGCAGGCACGCGCTCCTCTCCATCCGCTTGGCTTCCCTGCCCTCTCTGTCTGCGTCCCGCCTTCCTCTGACGTCAGAGGAAGGCGGGACGCAGACAGAGAGGGCAGGGAAGCCAAGCGGACGGAGAGGAGCGGGTCCGTCTACCCCTCTCTCTTCCTCTCTCCCTCCGGCACAGGCAGCAGTCTTTTTCAGCGTTCCTGGCAACGGTAGCGATGTACACGCTGCCTTCGGCTCTGCCCCAAAGCCTTCTCTTCAAGTTCCTGTTCCCGCATAGGTGGGAACAGGAACTTGAAGAGAAGGCTTCCGGGGCAGACCGAAGGCAGCGTGTACATCGCTACCGCTGCCAGGAACGCTGAAAAAGCTGAAGACTGTTGCCTGCGCCGGAGGGAGGGAGGGAGGAAGAGAGGGGGTAAACGGAGTCACCATCTTGGACCTCGTGGGGGGGGTGGGGAGCAGAGGGAAGATGGATGCTACTTTGAGGGGTGGGGAGCAGAGGGAAGGAGCAAGAGATGGATGGGACTGGGAGGGGTGGGTAGCAGAGGGATGGACCAGGAGATGGATGGGATTGGGAGAGGTCAGGCACAGCAGAGGGAAGGAGCAGAAGATGGATGGGACGGAGGGATGGTGAGCAGAGGGAAGGAACAGAAGATGGATGGGACTGGGAGGGGTGGGGAGCAGAGGGAAGGAGCAAGAGATGGATGGGACTGGGAGGGTGGGGAGCAGAGGGAAGCCTACTGGAAAGAAGACACTGCATAAAACAGAAGACACTGCGACCAAAGTGAATAGAAAAACTAAATGATCAGACAACAAAGGTAGATAAAAGTATTTTATTCATAATTTATTAATTGAAATGTGTCAGCTTTTTGAAATGTGCATCTGTGATATTTTGCCTGTAAATTTCAATTCCTTCCTCCATATTAGCATATTCATTTGCATATGTATATATGCAAATGATATGCTAATATGCTCCGCCCATTCCCCCCCACCCCCCCACCCCATATGAAACAATCAAACTACGCCTATGTCCTGGGCTTTGTCACCCCTGTTGTCTTTATTTATTTTTTTTAGAGGATAGAATTCAGTCAGGGCCATCGAGATGTTACCCTTCTGAATCTCGACCTAAGGGTCGATAGTAACACGTATACTGTTCAACATTTAAATTTCATCCCAGGGGGGAGCCGGTTGATATTGTATATCTGGATTTTCAGAAGGCGTTTGACAAAGTGCCGCACGAAAGACTCCTGAAGAAATTGCAGAGTCATGGAATCGGAGGTAGGGTATTATTATGGATTAAGAACTGGTTGAAAGATAGGAAGCAGAGAGTAGGATTGCGTGGCCAGTATTCTCAGTGGAGGAGGGTAGTTAGTGGGGTCCCGCAGGGGTCTGTGCTGGGTCCGTTGCTTTTTAATGTATTTATAAATGACCTAGAGATGGGAATAACTAGTGAGGTAATTAAATTCGCCGATGACACAAAATTATTCAGGGTCGTCAAGTCGCAGGAGGAATGTGAACGATTACAGGAGGACCTTGCGAGACTGGGAGAATGGGCGTGCAAGTGGCAGATGAAGTTCAATGTTGACAAGTGCAAAGTGATGCATGTGGGTAAGAGGAACCCGAATTATAGCTACGTCTTGCAAGGTTCCGCGTTAGGAGTTACGGATCAAGAAAGGGATCTGGGTGTCGTCGTCGATGATACGCTGAAACCTTCTGCTCAGTGTGCTGCTGCGGCTAGGAAAGCGAATAGAATGTTGGGTGTTATTAGGAAGGGTATGGAGTCCAGGTGTGCGGATGTTATAATGCCGTTGTATCGCTCCATGGTGCGACCGCACCTGGAGTATTGTGTTCAGTACTGGTCTCCGTATCTCAAAAAAGATATAGTAGAATTGGAAAAGGTACAGCGAAGGGCGACGAAAATGATAGTGGGGATGGGACGACTTTCCTATGAAGAGAGGCTGAGAAGGCTAGGGCTTTTCAGCTTGGAGAAGAGACGGCTGAGGGGAGATATGATAGAAGTGTATAAAATAATGAGTGGAATGGATCGGGTGGATGTGAAGCGACTGTTCACGCTATCCAAAAATACTAGGACTAGAGGGCATGAGTTGAAGCTACAGTGTGGTAAATTTAAAACGAATCGGAGAAAATTTTTCTTCACCCAACGTGTAATTAGACTCTGGAATTCGTTGCCGGAGAACGTGGTACGGGCGGTTAGCTTGACGGAGTTTAAAAAGGGGTTAGATAGATTCCTAAAGGACAAGTCCATAGACCGCTATTAAATGGACTTGGAAAAATTCCGCATTTTTAGGTATAACTTGTCTGGAATGTTTTTACGTTTGGGGAGCGTGCCAGGTGCCCTTGACCTGGATTGGCCACTGTCGGTGACAGGATGCTGGGCTAGATGGACCTTTGGTCTTTCCCAGTATGGCACTACTTATGTACTTATGTACTTATGTACTTATTCTGATGTTCAATATGACTTTTAAAGCAGATGATATACTACTGTGTATTGTAATGAATTTCAATCCTAATATCTTTGCTGCAGCTGAATTGCTTGGTGAATACCAACAATTTATAACTTAATCAACAAAAGTCTGAAATTTTATGGGGAGGGAAAACTCCTGCCACAGTCCCAAAGCTTTACAAACAGTTTGCTTAGTAACCCTTTTCAATAGGTTGTTTGTGGGCTATAAGTTTGAATTTCTGCCGCCAAGTGGGTCCCACCCAAACCTCTTTCCATACATAGGAATCAGCAAGTGAAGCCTCTGAGGTATTCGGTGTTCTCCAAGACTCATCCAGTCTTGAGAAAGAGCACTTTCCTCGTTTTGGCCTCATTTAAGGAAATTGCTACTTAAGAAAATGTGCCTTACTGGAAAACCTGCTGATTTTCGGAAAAGCTTTGAAACCCAGGGCTCTTTAGATGGTCATTTTTAGTTTATTGGGTCTTTTTATTTGTTTTGTTGCTTTATTGCATTTAAAGCGAGATTTTGATGTAATAATTTTGTTTTATTCTGTGGCTGGGCCTGGCTTTGAACTTTTGGAAAGCTGAGTAAGAGGTACAAATGATTCCCAGGTTTTCCATTTCAGTAACCTAGGCTCATTAGGATATCTCCAACAATACTCACCCTAAGGAACTAGAAAAAGCCAATGGGGGTGGAGGGAGGGGGCAGAAAAAGGACTTGCTATGTCAACAGAGCCAGACTTTCAGTAAACAAGAACTTGTTATAACTAAGGAGCGATACAGTGAGATAGAAGAGTCATCTCCACCACCTCCCTCGGGAGGGCATTCTAAGTATCCATCACGGAGAGAGTGGTGGATACTTGGAATGCTCTCCTGAGGGAGGTGGTGGCCGGGGGTTCAAAATTCCCCAGGCCTCCAAGGGGGGCCCGGTGCCGCAGTCCCCTCCACCCGCCCCCCCCCCCTCCGTCCACCATCGGGTCGGGCCCCCCTGAATTCAAATCATAGCGCCTCACCTCGACCTCGCTCCATGTGAAAGAAGCGCAGCAGTGGCAGTCTGCAGATCGCCTCCCTTCGGGCCTTCCCTCCCTGTGTCCCGCCCTCATCCGACGTAACTTGCGCAAGGGCAAGACACAGGGAGGGAAGGCCCGAAGGGAGGCGATCTGCAGACTGCCACTGCTGCGCTTCTTTCACACGGAGCGAGGTCGAGGTGAGGCTCTATGATTTGTATTCAGGGGGGCCCGGCCCAGTGGTGGACAGAGGGGGGCGGCGACGACGAAGACCTCGGGGGGGGGGGGGGCGGTGGTGGCGGTTCCCCGGGAGTGGCCTTGCCCCGGGCCTGGCCCAGTCTCTCGGCGGTCCTAGGTGGTGGAGATGAAAACGGTAACGAAATTCAAAAAAGCGTGGGATAAACATAAAGGAATCCTGCTCAGAAGAAATGGATCCTCAGAAGCTCATTCTTCCTGTCTCATCTGCTCGTAACCTTGGGGTCATCTTCGATTCCTCCCTCTCCTTCTCTCCTTCTCTGCACATATTCAACAGATTGCTAAAACCTGTCGTTTCTTCCTCTATAATATTGGCAAAAATTCGCTCTCTCCTTTCTGAGCACGCTACCACACTCTCATCACCTCTCGCTTGGACTACTGCAATTTGCTTCTCACAGGTCTTCCACTCAACCATCTCTCTCCTCTTCAATCTGTTCAAAATTCTGCTGCATGATTAATTTTTCGCCAAAGTCGCTATGCCCATATCAGCTCTCTTCTGAAGTCACTTCACTGGCTCCCTATCCATTTTCGTATACAGTTCAAGCTCCTCTTATTAACCTATAAGTGCATTCACTCTGCTGCCCCTCACTACCTCTGCACCCTCATCTCTCCCTACACTCCGTCCCAGGAACTCCGTTCACTAGGCAAATTTCTCCTAATTGCACCCTTCTCCTCCATCGCTAACTCCAGACTCCATTCCTTTTATCTTGCCGCAGCTTATGCCTGGAATAAACTTCCTGAGCCATTACATCAAGCTCCATCCCTGGCCGCCTTCAAATCCGTGCTAAAGGCCTACCTGTTTGATACTGCTTTCAATTCCTAACTTGTCACCTACTCGTAACCTTTATCTTCGCTCTTCAGTAATCCCCTTTTCCCTATGTGTCCTGTCTGTCCTTCCCTTATCCTTTATTTGTCCTGTCTGTCTATCCTGATTTAGATTATAAGCTCTTTTGAGCAGGGACTGTCTTTTCTTCATGTTCAATTGTGAAGTGCTGCGTATGACTGGTAGCGCTATAGAAATGATTTGTAGTAGTAGTAGAAGTAGGAGCTTAGCAGAGATTGGGTGGCAGCACCGGTGGTTGGGAGGTGGGGCTTGTGGTTGGGAGGCGGGGCTTGTGCTGGGCAGACTTCTACGGTCTGTGCCCTGAAAATGGCAGATACAAATCAAGGTCAGGTATACATATATAGTAGCACATATGAGTTTATCTTGTTGGGCAGGCTGGATGGACCGTACAGGTCTTTTTCTGCCAGCTGTTACTATATATGAATAAACATGTTGATAACGGTGAGCCAATTGATGTATTCTATCTAGATTTTCAAAAAGCTTTTGATAAAGTTCCTCATGAGAGACTCCTCAGAAAATTAAAGCGTCATGGGATAGGAGGCAAGGTTCTGGTGTGGATTAGGAATTGGTTGTTGGACAGAAAACAGAGGATAGGGTTAAATGGTCATTTCTCTCAATGGTGCAGGATGGAGTGTTGCAGGGATCTGTACTAGGACCAGTGCTATTTAACATATTTATAAATGATATGGAAATCGGAACGACAAGTGAGGTGATTTCTGCTGGGTTTTCAAACTGGCTGCTGAGACTGTGGCGGCACGAGACTGCCGCCAGAAGCCTCGGCAGCCACTTTGAAAACCCTGCCGGCAGCGAGCAGTAAAGCACAGAAGAAGAAAGGGAGACAGAGGAGCAGCAGAGGGCAGGAAAGAATCAGAGTAGGATTCTTTCCTGCCCCCGCAGCGGCCACTAAGAATCGCGGTAGGTCTTCTTGGGGGGGGGGGGGGGCATTACTGTGGTGGCAGCAGCGGCATCAGCATCCATGTTGTCATTCTTTATTGTTGGTAGCATTTTTTATTTAATCTCACATATTTTCAAACATGCTGGCTTATTAAGCATAGGGATATACACAGAGGAAGTATAATAACAGAACAACTTTTCATAGGTAGAGTAGTAATTTGTTATAAATTGTAGTCACTGTGTCATTTGGAGAAGCTGGTTATAGGTACACTCTGGCGCTGTTAAATTTGTGCAGAGAAAAAAAAAGATTGGTGTGGCCAGGGGTGGGTGGCACGGAGACCAGTGTGGCTCGGGGAGGGGGGTGCAGCGAAAAATTGCTTGCAGATGAAGGGTGCCGTGAACTGAAAAAGTTTGGGAACCACTGTTATGATGCCTTTGTATCGCTTCATGGTGTGTCCACACCGTGAGTATTGCCTTCAGTTCTGGTCGCCGAATCTCAAGATATAGCGGAATTAGAAAAGGCTCAAAGAAGAGCAACAAAAATGATAAAGGGGATGGAACTCCTCTCGTATGAGGAAAGGCTAAAGAGGTTAGGGCTCTTCAGCTTGGAAAAGAGATGGATGAGGGGAGATATGATTGAGGTCTACAAAATCTTGAGTAGTGTAGAACGAGTAGAAGTAAATCGATTTTTTTTACTCGTTCCAAAAGTACAAAGACTAGGGAACACTTGAGGAAGTTACATGGAAATACTTTTAAAACAAATAGGAGGAAATATGTTTTCACTCAACGAATAGTTAAGCTCTGGAACTCTTTGCCGGAGGATGTGGTAACAGCGGTTAGTGTATTTGAGTTTAAAAAAAGGTTTTGACAAATTCCTGGAGGAAAAGCCCATAGTGTGCTATTGAGACAGACATGGAAAGCAATTGCTTGCCCTGGGATTTGTAGTTTGGAGTGTTGCCATGATTTGGTTTTCTGCCAGGTACTTGTGACCTAGCTTGGTCACTGTTTGGAAAACAGGATACTGGGCTAGATGGGCCATTGGTCTAACCCAGTATGGCTACTCTTATGTTCTTTAAAAATACTACCTTAGAAGCCCAGACCAGTTATATTCCTTGTATTAAAAAACAGGTGGAAGGAAGGCCATATGACAGCTGGCATGATTAAAAGGTGAGGTGAAAGGGGCTATTAAAGCCCAAAGAACATCTTTTAAAAAATGGAAAAGATCTGAATGAAGAAAACAGGAAGCAGCATAAGCAATTACATGTTAAATGCAATGCTATGATAAGGAAGGCTTAAAGAATTGAAGACATTTTCCATAGAGGGGAAAGACTCATAGTAAAAACTTTTTAGGGTGCTTTAGAAGCAGATAGCATGTGAGGGACTCAGTGGGACTATTAGATTATTAAGGAGTAAAAATAGCACTCGGGGAAGACAAGGCTGTAGTGGAGAGACAAAATTAAATCTTTGCTTCGGACTTTGAGGAGAATATAGCCAGTGCCAGAGATGGTATGACAGTTTAGAGGAATAAACAAATCTCTGTAAAACTGTAAAATATAGTAAGCGAAATCAACAAGTTAAAGAGAATTAAATCAAATGGATCAGATAGTATATACCCCAAAGTACTGAAATAACTCAAAAACAGAATTGCATATCAGCTAATAGCAATCTGTAACGTGTTTTAAAATGTCCACAGTACGATCCAAGATGGCGTCTACCTGAGCAGACATGCGTTTAGCTCTCTCTTACCTCCATTGTAGTTTGCTCACGGAGACTCGCGGACCAGAATGGGAAAGCGAAAAGGCAAAACCAATCTTCCAATCTCTGCAGGCAGGATGGAGCCAGCTCCGTTGAGGCAGATGACTCTGGAAGAAATGGAACTCCTAACGCCGGGAGCTGGCGGACTCGCTACAAGTGGTCCGGGTAATATTATTGACCAAAGCACCGAGGAAGCTTCATTGAGTCCTCCCTTTCAAGCTGTACCTCCGCGACCAGGAGAGAGAAGGGGGGCAGCGGTGGAACAGAGCACAGAGTCTGGAATTCGGTCCCCTGCACTAGTTTGTGGAGACCCCGCGGCTTCCTCAACGCCAGACGGAACATCGATACAGACGAGTATTTCGCCTGGAATGAATCTGAGCGTATCAAAGTGGTGCCAGGAGAATTGAGGAGACCTTCAGCTATCACCCTTGAAGCAGTATGGGAAGCGATGCAAGGCCTAAATTCCAGCATACAAGAGATTGCCCGAATGCTAACGGGAGAACTGGCAGAAGTAACGCAAACTCAGACAGGTATTTCCACTAAAATTGTAGAGCATACAACTAAAATGGATGCCTTGGATACTGATCTTAAAACGATGAAAGTCTCAACAGAAGTTTTGATGAAAAATGTTAATTTCCAGCAACGTAAAATAGATTTTCTTGAAAATCAGCTTAGGATTAATAACTTACGTTTTTAAAATTTTTCAAAATCCCCACTTATCCCAGCACTAGAAATGTTGAGAAAGTATGTTAAAGAGATACTCGGGATCCGCTCTGAGGGATTCCCGCCTATTATTAGAGCGTAATATATTTCTGGTGCGGAAAGGGGTGATATTCCTCAGAATCTTCAAGTAGCTGGGAACCTGACTGATTTCTTAGAAAGCTCTATTGAGGAAATAACTGAGAGAACTACATTGATTGTTACATTTGCTCTACAAACTGATCGTAATAATATACTGAGACTTTATTTTTGCTATATGAACTCCACCTTTTTGGGTTCAAAAATTCAGATTTTTTCGGACTTTTCCAAGGACACCCAGAGAAGAAGAAAAGCATTTTTGTTATTAAAAGAAAGAGTTTTGCGTATAGGAGGAACTTTTCAACTGAGGTTTCCCTGTAAATGCCTTATTTCTATTAACTCTACATCATATATTTTCTTTGACCCAAAAATGTTGCAAGATTTTATTTCCTCTAAAGAATAATGTTGTAATAGGCATTGTATTGTGGCGTTACTCGGCTGCGATTTTTCGTCACCTCTCTCTGCTCATAAGAGTTGTTTATTTTTCTTGATTTGATCATTTTATTTCCTAGATCTTGGATCCACTTTTGTGATCGATATAATGTATAGTTGTTTGATTGATTGATATTTGATATCTTTGTCTAGATCTGGTTATGTTGTATTTGCATAAATGTAAATTTCAATAAAGTATAAATAAATAAAATAAAATGTCCACAGTACCTGAAATGACCAATGTAATGCCAATTTTTAAAAAGGGTTTCAGGGTACTCTGAGAAACTACAGGCTGACATCAGTGTGGGACAAAATGGTAGAAACTATAGCTGTTCTTCAATCAAAAATTTTAATCATAATTAATTGCCCAATTGAAAAATTTTGAATGCAGCTAATAGTATTTTTAATCACTGCCCGGGATAATGCTGCTCAATATCTACTCTGACTGCTGTGGCACTAACCACAGTATATATTAATGGGTAGTAATTTAGTCTTTGACCAATTAACTGTGTACCCAAAGAGAGCTCCAAATAATTCAGTAGCTTTGAATATTTCTGGGACAGACTGTTCCGGTGAGGAAACATATAAAAGTATATCATCAGAATAAGCTGATAGTTTCACTGAGATGTCAGTTATAGTGATTCCCTTTAGTATTTTTTTCTTCTGAAAATATAATCAGTAGAGGTTTGAAAGCTAATATAAAAAGGAGAGGGGGACAGTAGGCAACTTTGCCTTTTGCCCCTAGATGACGAAAAAGGTGGCAGAAGTATGAATTAAAAACAGAAAACAAAAAGATTATCTGTAGAACCAAACATGGGCAGTAAGTGGGCATTTACAAAATAATGAGGAAAAAGCCTCAAGAATCGCCCAGCTAAAAGCCATGGGAGCAAGAGTGCTTCATCATCTGCAAAAAAAACCTCCTTCAAAATGATTACAATATTTTAAGAATGAAAATCTTCTCAAAATATCTTAAAACAGTTCTTCAGAACAATTTAACCAGCTAGCAGTACTTAGCTGTAAAACATTTCCTTCCTCCAACAGGTAGACTGTGACCAATGGTGGCCAGCATTTTGTCTACCTGCATCAGGGTCAAACGGCCAAAAATCTGTAGGAGAGAAGAGAATATCAGTGACAAAAGTCTCACGATCTTTGCTACATCCAGCTGTTCATTCACACACTACTGCTCACTTAAACACCATTCAAGATTTGACAGGACTCAGAAGGAGTACTGAAAACAAAAATTCCCTTCAATGTAATGTAAAGCCTTCTTGGCATCCAGGAAGACCACACATTCTGATTCCCCCCCCCCCCCCCCCCCCCCCCCCCCATGCTGAGCAGCCTGTCACACATGACAAAAGGTTCTTGTATTGTCAGATGATGATCTTCCTTTTATAAAACCAGTCTGAGAGGGATAAATTAATTTAGGTACCACTTTGGATAGTCTGTCATTGAGGGGCCCTTTTACTAAGCCGCGTAGGCACATATGCGCATCCTATGCTCATCAATTTTGAACTACCGCCCGGCTACCATGTGGCCCGGGCTGTAATTTCATTTTTTACGCGCATCCGCTATGCTCGCTGGAAAATTTTCCAGTGTGTGGCGCTAACCGGGTGGTAATTGACATTGTATGCATGCTGATGATTAGCGCCCAGTTAATGCGTGAGACCTTACCGCTAAGTCAGTGGGTGGCGGTAAGGTCTCAGGGCCAAAATGGACGTGCACCAATTTTCATTTCGCTGCACGTCCGTTTTCGGCGAAAAAAAAAAAAAGCGGCCTTTTGTAGGTACGCTGAAAAATTAACCTGTGCACGTCCAATACACATGTCTATACCAGCGCAGGCCATTTTTAGTGCACCTTAGTGAAAAGATCCCTAAGAATCTTAGCATAATTTTTACAGTGATAATTTAAGAAAGAATTGGGTTTGTAATTTTTAACACACTTGGAGGCTCGTTTTCAAAGCACTTAAATTTATAAAGTTCCATAGGTTACTATGGAACTTTTTAAGACTAAGTGCTTTGAAAACATGCCTCAAAGGG
This sequence comes from Microcaecilia unicolor, assembly GCF_901765095.1. Classification (NCBI taxonomy): domain Eukaryota; kingdom Metazoa; phylum Chordata; class Amphibia; order Gymnophiona; family Siphonopidae; genus Microcaecilia; species Microcaecilia unicolor. The sequence goes on along the minus strand of NC_044036.1, from coordinate 264,839,293 downwards.
TCATGACCAGGTTTTTGAAGAAATATTATTGTGGCTTCTGTAAAAGTAGCTTTACTATGTTTTCTATCTCTAAAGTCAGTAAATAGTTCCATTAATTTTGGAGAAATGTAAGAGGCCTCCTGTTGATAGAATTCTACAGACAGCTGTTCACCTCCAGGAGCTGTCATGGGTTTCAGAGATTTAATGGCCTTGTTTTGAGGTAACTGGTGGAGGGGAGGCTTTTCTGGATTACAGGAAGAGAGAGAATATGGGGGTTAGCCATCCTGGTAAGATAGCCCACATGGAGCTGCGTTAATCAGAAGGATGTTTGGAGCACTTGGAATGCAGAAGCGGCCCATAAGGAGCATTGTTACTGTCAAGGAGGTTTTCCAAGCAGCTGTGTTGGTAGGATCAATTTAAACTTTTATAGAATCTGGTTCTTTTTTGGGGGGAAGGACTTTAAAGTATATAGTAATAATGCTTGTATGCTCTGTCGAGCAGGGACTGTCTCTTCATGTTCAAGTGTACAGCGCTGCATATGTCTAGTAGCGCTATAGAAATGATAAGTAGTAGTAGTAGTGATGCTCATATCTGATTTCAGAAAAACTGTATTGGTGAGAACTCAGGTGTTGTGTCACTGCAAGACTGCAGCTTCATAAATGGAATTTCTGTGATGTCATCCAGGAATTTCATAGTTCCCATGCAGAGGGACCGAAATTTGATTTCTGGCTTAGGTGGCCTTCTCCTTGGGGTTCTGTGGAATACTGTGAAGGTGGCCATGGGAGGGGAAGCAGCCAATCATTGCACAATGGTGACACCACCTGACCAGATTTAGAGCGGTTTCCAGAATGAGCCTTGTTCTGGACTGAGGATCATCACTGAATTTAGTTATAGTTATAATTTTCCATTTGCTATAACACTAGGCTTAAATACATAAGATCACAGCAGTTTACATTATAAAAAGTAAACACAGGAAAAGAAATCCATTAAAAACAGGAAAGAACCTCACATATTTCAAAAGAATACAAAATTAATAACTGTCAAACAATCAAAACTGAACCTCATCCGACCTCTCCCTAATCATCCAGAAGGGTCAAAGTTCGGAGTGGATTATACAATAGGGGAGAAAATCCCTGGGTAATTGCAAATGAAGGTTCATGGCCCTGATTCTGGTTGAGATGAAAGCCCAAAAGAACAGGCAGAACCTATCAGGTCAAAAAATATATTTGAAAATAGTCCTTTTTTTAAACAGATATTGTTTGCAAAGCAGTGACCACCTACAATGATTACAGAGTTAACATATGACATATTTTTTAAAGATGTGATAGTCTCATGGCTGTTTAAAAGATGACTGTTATTCTTTTCATTGCAGGGCACTAAATGCCTGCTAGGCTTGTCAGTGAGAGCTCTATATCCTGAGAGCTGCATTTCATTGTATTTGCTTTATCAGTTTGCAAGATGATGAACAGCTGCTTTAAAATATGATTTTTGCAGTAGCGGCAAATGAATAGGGTCAATCAACTATTTGTGTGATGGAACTAAAAAGGATTATAGTTTTTGTTTTTTTTGCAAATGTTTAAATGTACAATTAAGTTAAAAACACTACCATCTCATTCTGAAACTAATTGTCTAAAAACTTTCATTTCACAAACTAATGAAAATCTTATTTTTAATTTTGGTTTTCCATTTTGTATTCAAGAGATCCATCCGGTCTTTTGCTAGTGATGACCGCCATGTTATGTTAAAACACTCAACCATTTACCCATCTCCAGAAGAACTTGAGGCAGTACAGAATATGGTGTCTACAGTGGAATGTGCCCTTAAACATGTGTCTGACTGGATGGATGAACTGAACAAGTCTGCTAAATCTGAGAAAGATGATTCCAAGAAAGAAGATTCTGCTGAGAGCAATAACAAGTGAGTGAGATACAGCTTTTTCGGCATTTACTCTGCCATGAAAAAATTGATTTAGCTTTTTGTATTCAGAACATCTTTAAATTTGATTTTCTTGAAACAGATACCTGCAGTTGATGTACCACAACCTTTAAAAAAAAAAAAGTGACTTAAAGAAATCTAAGATCTTGGTAAGGTCATGGTTACATAGGGGCTCATTTTCAAAGCATTTAAGACTTACAACTTTACATAGGTTACTATGGAACGTTGTAAGTCTAAGTGCTTTGAAAATATGCCTCACAGTCAACTCTAATCTTGGGTGATGGTCATTAATTAGAGAGTATTAATTTGCTATTAATAGAAATCCTTTATTGTGACTGTTTGCACTAGTTTGTCGTGGATGATAGTTAGGACTTGCAAAGTATGAAAGGCTTTAAGATGAAAATTAAGTTTGTTTTAAGTTATTCCTGTTTATTTTGCATGAATTTCAAAACTATTTGACTATAACTGGTGAATATATTTTTTTACCTCTAGTTTTCTTACGCAGAAAGAAATAGTCCAAAACTGAAGTCTCCCAGGAAATCATACTTCATTTAAGTTATGATATAGATTTCAACTGAGTCATTCTTGCACCATCTTTTCCATGGTGATTTGTTATTTAAAGCAGTTTTTTTTATTTTGAACAAGTTGTAGTTTTCCCTAGGTAGCCAAATTAGTGTTACCTACATTTGCAGGAACAAGAATGCTTCCCAGATTGAGAGCTCACTTGACTCGGGATCAGGCAACCTGAAGGGCAGAGGCCTGGGCAGTTTCTCTGTAGGATATCTGTTGGGCAGCAGTGTGGTCCTCACTCCATTCCTTCGTGATCCATTGAAGACTAGATGTGCTAGCCAGAGTCCACTTGGACTTTGGCAGAGCCGTTATTCAGGTGGCCTTGTTTTTCCTGCCTACTAAGTTTTGCTAGGGTATATCCCAGAAATTTAAGTTTAATTAGAACTTTACAGGACAAAGCATTTTATAAGTTATATAATAATTATAAGAACGAGAAAGGAAATCCATAAAAGATAGCAAAGGACTCAGTCACAGAGAACACATGTATCCAAAATAAAGTGTATAAAACAAGTTCAATTAAAAATCACAAAATTGATGCACTTGTTTTCAGAGTCAGGCTGCTGTCTAGAGGAGGGTATTAAAGGTAGGATTTTAACCTGGGATAGAGAAAGCTCTGACCTAATTTTAGGTAGTAAATTGTTCCATATGTTTGGAACTAGACAGTATAAAGCTGCTCTCCTTGTAGACTCATAATGAGCCAGCTTTGGGGATGGTAGACCAAACGATGAGAGTCAATAGAATGAAGGGCACAGAACGGGGTGTAAGGAATGATCACGGAGGACAAGTAGGAGGGCCTTCCTGTAAGTAAGGCTTTGTGTGTAAGGAGAAATATTTTGAATTGGACTCAGAATTTTACTAATGAATCTGCTTAAGAAGAGGAGTGATGTCATTTTTCTTAGCTTTGAAAAGTAATCGGTGAACGGTATTTTGTAATGTTTGCAGACATAATTGGAAATGGGGAAGGCCATTATAGACAATATTACAGTAGTCTAAATGTGAAATAATGAAGGCATAGACTAAAGTATGAAAGGATAGTAAATTCATATACTGGGAAATGGAACGGAGGCGATGTAACGAGTAAAATCCAGTGTATACTGTCTGTGAGATCTGTTTGTCAAAAGAGACACTACTATCTGTTGTGTTTGGTAATGAGCCATTGGACCTAGGCCAAGGCCTAAGTCAGACTGAGCCCATGCAACAAAGAGACTAAAAGGCTATGAGGTCCAGGGAGACCAGAGAGCACAACCAGGAAGGAAAGGTAGAACACTCATATTGGCTGCAAGGCAGAATTGGAACCCACACATAACAAAAGTCCAAGCGCATGGGCTACAAGGCCGAACTGGAACCCAAATAATCAGGAAGAAAGGAGAAAGGAACAGAACAAGGTCCTCTAAGAAAATATTAGGCTGAGGGTAAACCCACAGCAGCCAGGCAGCGCACAGTGCGCTCAGCAGAGCCACAAACAAAAGGTCAAACAGGCCAGTACACGCAGGCACAAACAGTAACTGAAGGGTTAAAGGCAAACCTACACAGAGAGACAGCACAGACTGTGCCTGAAAGCACAGACAAACAGAAGAGCAAGCTCTCACATACTCAATTGGCAAATTTAGTAAGTAAAGGGTTAAAGACAAACCCACACAGAGAAATGGTGCACACTGCGCCTGAAAGCACAAACGGACAAACAGATTCAGTAAGTAAAGGGTTAAAGATAAACCCACACAAAGAAACAGCTCACACTGTGCCTGAAAGCACAAGCAGAAGAGCAAGCTCTCAGACTCAAATGGCAGATTCAGTAAGGGTTAAAGACAAACCCACACAGAGAAGCAGCTCACACTCTGCCTGAAAGCAGAGACAAACCGCAGAGCCAGCTCTCACAGACTCAAACAGCAGATTCAGTAAGTAAAGGGTTAAAGACAAATCCACACAAACAGCTCACACTGTGCTTGAAAGCACAGACAACAGAAGATCAGTGAAGGCAAGCTCACAGCTGAGGAAATTGACCCCAGAGCGTCCAATACAAACAGGGGTACGCTTAAATATGGTCCAGCATCTGACATCATCTGCCTCAGACTCTGGCCCAATCCTTGACGTGGCCAATCAGGGCTGAGTCACTGCCGCTACCATGCTTGTCCCAGTAAGATCATGACACTATCAATCATAATGCCCAGGTATCTAAATGAATCAACTGTTGGAATGGGGAGATCAAATAGGAATAGGACTAATGACGGTTTAGGATGGGCTCCTGTAATCCAGCAGGTGGTAGTCTTGGCCTGGTTAAGGACAAGTTTGTGGGAGTGTAGCCATTGAGAGACTGAGGAAAGTGCTGTTTATAAAGGGGTTATGTCTGGAACTATACCTGAGGTTGGGAAAATTATGAGGATGTCATCCACATAGATGTAAAAGCAGAAGTTAAGGTTTTGCAACAAAGTTGCTAGCGGGCTAATAAAATTATTGAATAATAATGGCGATAAAATGGAGCCCTGAGGTACTTCCACAACACAAGAGAATCTTAAGTGATGTGGAAGTAGGAGTATGAATCGTATAATGATGGTGATGTGAGCTCTGCACACAACTAATCCACAGCCTCTGCGACCTGCCAGCTAGACAGCTTCTACTACATGCTCTCAGCTACAGCTTATTCTGCCTTCCCAATCTGGGTCGTGAGACAGTCCTCTGTAAGCACTTTACTGCTTGGAGTCTATACTGTCTCTCCAAGTCTATTACAGTTCTTTACGTTTCCCAGAGATATGTGCATATAACTCAGACATTTAGTATAGGTAAAATAACTTACATTGATCTACAGTATGCAAATAAAAGATATCTCACAGGATTAAGGTGAGCAGGAATCCGTAATACAGCATACAAGTCAGAGGCCAGGAACTAGGAACATATAGAAACAGCATCCAAAATCCTTACTGTCTGTCTTTAGAGCCCTGCCTAGCTGTAGAGCTTCCTTTGCATGAAAAAAGGCCAACAGTCCCAACAAAAGAGGTGAAAAGGCAGAAAGTCAAGGAGAAAAGGTGGAGGGGATAAAATGAGCTAAGAGAAAGGGGCGCCAAAATAGACAAAGGCACTCAAGGATATACCTCAGCCCTGACCATCCAAGGTTGGCTATCAGCCAATAGGGAAATCCCTGACCATATAGGGAAGAACTGGTTTCTGGCTGAGTTCTCTTTCTTTAGCAGAGAAAAAATGGTTTCTGGCTGAGGCCTCTTTCCTTATCAGATGGGAAGGAATGTGAGGAATCTGGTTTTACAGTTTACTAATGTTAGCTAAAATAATGTAATGCATAGGAATACAGTGTCCTGCCTAGGCAATTGCCTGGGCAACAGTTAAACTAGGTTACTGGACTAATAACATTACAAACTAGGATATATGTGTATATCTATATACACAGGTCAAAAACAGGTAATTTGGTATTCTCCGAGGACAAGCAGGCTGGACATCATCACGCATGGGTCGTCGTCCGCGACGGCCCAGGAGACCGGGAATTAAAAGCAAAACTTTTTAAAAGTTCTAGAAGCAACGTGGGGTGTGCGCGAGTGACTTCCCGCCTGTGACGCCTGCACGCTCCCCTCAGTTCTCTTTTTTCTGCGTCGCGAGGGGGTAGTGTTTTTTCGCTGCTCCTTTGCGTATTCGGCCCAGGAGAATTTTTTCGCGTTTTTTGCGTCCTCCTTCTTTTTCTTTAATTTTTTTCTTCCGTGTTAAAAAAAAAGCACACTTTTCCCCTTATTTTCTTATTTTTCCTCATCTTTTCTAAGTTTTCTTTCTTTTCGTTGCGGCCGCCTTCAGGCCGCTCGGCTGTGTTCCTTTTCCCTTTCTTCGTGCCCTTTTTTCTTGGCACAATTGAGTCGTTTAATTTAGTGGACGCTATTTTCCTGCCCATGTCATCGAAGACTTCCAGCGGCTTCAAATGCTGTACTCACTGCAACTGGGCCATCTCGTCTACCGACCCTCACGCGTGGTGTCTCCAGTGCCTCGGGCCCGATCATCTTCCAGCTGCTTGTAAGCTGTATAAGTTAATGAAGAAGAGGACCCAGGTGGCTTGAGAGGCTCAGCGCGAGTGGCTTTTTTCGGATCGGTCCGGTCCTTCGACGTCTGCATCGACATCTTTACCGAGGTCGGCGGTGTCGACGTCGAGGGAAGCAGCACTGAGAGTTCAGGTAATGGCTGCTGAAAGACCACTTTGAGCTGGGAGCAGCGAGGCATCGAGCGGTCTCCACCTGTCTCGAGGCCTACTGCTATGCAGGCCCCGGCCCTGAGGAGGCGTGAGGATTCTACGTCCTCCTCGTCGGTACCGAGGAGTGTCGATGACAGGCGTCGAGCAAAGGAGAAGAAGCACCGTCATCGATCTCCTCTTCATGGTACCAAGAGCTCCAGGGTGCCGTTGCGTCGGTCGTCCGGCAGCCTGGTACTGGCTCTCGAGCCCCTTCAGATTCTGGCACTGACTCCTGCACCGGCCCCGCAGTCTTTTCCGATGGCAGCTCTCGATGAGCGTCTCCAGGCCATTCTTCCAGGGCTTCTGGAAGGACTGCTCCGTCAGCCTGCTTCGGTACCGGAGGTGCTTGCGTCTCCCATACCTACTGCAGAGACGGCATCTGGCCCATCTCCTGTGAGGAGGTCCCCGCCCTCGGTACCCGAGCCGGTTATCACTCGGGTTGACTCTCCCTTGACGTCGGTGGAGGAAGCTTCGCCGGAGTCCAGGCAGGGGTTGACTTCTCGACATCCCTCACGAGGATGTCGATCCTCGAAGTCGAAGACAGGCTCAGGTTTGGGCTGCTCTTCAAGAGCTTTTGTCCGATACCGAAGAGGAGCACTCATGGGGAGAAGAGGAAGACCCCAGGTATTTTTCGGAAGAAGACTCCCAGGGGCTTCCTTCTGATCCTACTCCGCCTATTGAAGTTAGACAAGAGGAGCACTCATGGGGAGAGGAGGAAGACCCCAGGTATTTTTCGGAAGAAGACTCCCAGGGGCTTCCTTCTGATCCTACTCCGCCTATTGAAGTTAGACAATCTCCACCTGAGAGTCTTTCTTTTTCATCTTTTGTGTGGGAAATGTCTAAGGACATTCCATTTCCCATGGAGGCTGTGGATGAGCCCAGGGCTGAGATGTTTGAGGTTCTGGATTATCCTTCTCCGCCTGCAGAGGTTGCAACGGCCCCCTGCACAATACACTCAGGGAAATGATGTTGCGGAATTGGTCTTGCCCTCTCTCTAATTCAGTGGTCAACAAGAAGTCCGAATCCCAGTACAGAGTCCATGGTGAGCCTGTGATGGTGAAGGCCCAACTTCCTCACGATTCTATGGTGGTGGACTCTGCTCTCAGAAGAGCCAAGAGTACTAGAGACTATGCCTCGGCGCCCCCCGGGCAGAGAGTCTAGGATCTTGGATTCTTTTGGGAGGCGTACGTATCAGGCTGGAATGCTCGCCGCCAAGATCCAAACATACCAGCTGTACACCAGCATTCACTTAAGGAACGCGGTCAAGCAACTGTCCAGTTAACTTGAAGCTCTCCCTCCGGAGTTTGCTGAGCCTTTTCACCAGGTGGTCAGGCAGCAGAAGGCGTGTCGCAAATTCCTGGCCAGGGGGGCCTACGACACTTTTGATGCCGCATCCCGAGTAGCTGCTTAGGGTATCGTCATGCGCAGACTCTCATGGCTGCATGTCTCGGACCTGGATCAGAAGACCCAGCAGCGAATGGCGGATGTTCCTTGCCGGGGGGTTAACCTTTTTGGAGAGAAGGTTCAGGATATAAAAGAAAACAAAGAAAATTACCAAGAAACAGCTTGCTACCAAAATTTCTTTTAGAAAATCGACTGAAGGGGGAAAAAAAATCTTTAAATTATATTTACATGTTTTAAAAAGACTTGGAATTGTCTCTTCAGCCATCTAATCTCTCAGAAAGTTCGCTAAATTTCATGGGCAGCCATCTACCAGAAATGTTTCTCATATATTGTTTTAACAAGACATATGAAGTCAAGATCTATCATTATCTACAACACACCTAGGAACCTACAACACATCTACAACACCCTCAAGAAGCATCATGATGCTATGGATTCTCTCTCCCGCCGGACGCCTTCTGCTACTACCTCCTCCTCTAGGAGGTTTTTTAGAGGGAGGAGGAGTGCTCCCTATTCCTATAGTAGATGTAGGTACACTCCTACCTCTCGACAGCCTGTTCAAGCTCGCTCCCAGCAGGCTTGCTCTCGTCAGCGGCGTGTGCCAAAGGCCCCTTCGGCTCACCAGCAAAAACAAGGGATGGGTTTTTGACTGGCTCCGGAGCAGCATAACCGAGCTAAGAGTATCTGTGCCGGATGATCTACCTGTTGGAGGGAGGTTGATATTTTTTCACCAAAGGTGGCTTCTTATAACCTCCGACAGGTGGTTCTTCAAATAGTCCGGTTAGGATACGCTCTCAATCTGGAATCAAAACCTCCAAATTGCCCACCGGGAACTCAATCCTTCAGCTCCCAGCACAAGCAGGTACTTGCAGAGGAACTCTCCACCCTTCTAAAGGCCAATGCAGTCGAACCTGTTCCACCAGGGGAAGAAGGGCTGGGATTCTATTCCAGGTACTTCCTTGTGCAAAAGAAAACAGGGGGGATGCGTCCCAACCTAGACCTAAGGGCCCTGAACAAATTCCTAGCTTTCCCTGGGGACCCTTCTTCCCATGATTCAGGAAAGCGATTGGCTATGCTCTCTGGACTTAAAGGATGCCTATACTCACATCTCGGTGCTTCCAGCTCACAGGCAGTACCTTTGTTTCCGTCTGGGAACTCATTGCGAAGCAGCAGGCCATGTGTTTGATAATTTAAAATGCACAGTTTTGGAGTATTTACAACCAACTCAGAGAAGGGGTGATCAGAGACGTCGGTTACGACAAATAGAGCAGAAATGGATTTTGTATTTTAAGACAAGTGAACCAGATGGAATGAACATCAGGGTTGAATGGGCAGCATTTTTTTTGACCCAGGATGGTGGGTAGGAGCGATAATGTTGCTGTTGATTGGTTAATTCTTTAAAAAATGACGTATGGGTGAATGCAGTCCTGGGATTGGCCAAAACGTAGGGAGGAGCGTATCTCACTGATTGGTAAATGGAGGCGTCTGGTAACCAGTAATGTTCCTCGTCTTCGGAGTGCAGCAGAAGCGAGACAGGAGTTTATGTGTGTCCATGAGCGGCAACAGATGAGAAATATGTGAATCTTTAAAAGAATATCGAACCCCTGAAGCAGCAACAGCGAAACGGGGATTCCCTGTTGGGTAAAGACGGGTGTAACAGAGCCAGCTTTAAGAGAATGAAGTTAAGTGATTGGCAGTAGTCACACATTATTCGATTGTAAAGTTATATACAGATGTTATTCCTGTGAGTTGTGGATACATGAATTGCTCTGTAGTACCTTTTGAATATATTGAAGATTGTGGAGTTTTTTCTGGCGAAATGATGGTGCGCCGGGCCTACACCTTATAGTCGGTTAAGTTCTGGCTGGCTGGGTGACGATACTGAAGCCTTTTTCTCCACTTAAAATTATAAATTAAGAATAGAATCAGAATTGATACTATCTGGACTTGAGTTTTTCCTGTATCCATTGTGACGCACAGTGAGTGTGAAGCTGTGTTTCTGAGTTTCAAATTACATTTTAACAGCCAGACCTTTGACCATTCTTCTAGTTTTGTGGGTGCAGAAATCCAAAGGAGATGTACCAGATAGGAGGCAAGAGACAAAATGTATTGGAAAAAGATCAGTTTCTCTATCCTCATCTGCTGGTAGGCAGGGATAGCAACCCAATAGTTCAGGATGGTACAGCCAGACTAAAGGAAAGGAAATTAACAGGTATGAAAAAATGTCACCTTATGTAATACGTCTATGAAGTTTAATTACCAGTACAATAGATTCCAGATATTGAGGACACTGGTTAATCAGGGAGGCTGTTTATTTGGTCCAAATCCAGGAGAACAAAAATAAAACACATTTATAAAGTGGAAAGGCTTTGCTTAATTGGGCCAGTAATGTCTGCAAAACATCTTTGATGCATCACCTAACCCTGGAGTATAAATGGGCCGCTGTATTTGCGTTCACATGCTGCTGCGTGGTTTGTCACGTTCCATCTGTGGTGTGCACAGTAAAAGCGCCAAGGAAAGATCTAACACTTGCAGACAAAATTGCCTTGCTTGAAAAACTGAAAAAAAACAACTGCCAAACACCAGTCAACATCAGCTGGCAGAGATTACTGGAGTGCAAAAAATCCACAATAGTGCGCTTTGTACAGCAACAAGAGAAACTGATAAACAAATGGACATTGAGATACAACAGGGAGTTTCTCAAAAACAGAAGCGTGAAAGTAAAGATCCTGATGTAGAAGAAGCACTGAATCAATAGTTCTTAATTGTAACAGGAAGAGGTAATCGTGTGAGTGGACCAATATTAAAAAGCAAGTCAGAAGAGTTAGCTAGAAAACAAGGTCACAACAATTTTAAAGCAATAGATGACTGGTTGTCTTGGTGGAAATACAGGTTCGGGAGAAAGTTTGAGAGCAGATGATAAGGACAGTGCAGATGCTGTAAGTGCTGAACAACGGAAAACCACAAAACTTACACATTAGCTTTGTAAATTTTGTGTGGATGGCATCTACAACGCCGACAATACAGGGCTATTCTACTGTGTCACACCTAATGGTTCCGTGACCTATAAACACACTACGCTGTCGGGATCAAAGAAAGCGAAGGATCGTGTCACAGTGCTATGCTGTTCCAACATGTTGGAAACTGATAAACGCAAGCTGCTTGTTGGAAAAAGTACTAAGCTGCGGTGTTTTAGAGGGATCAGTATGGAAAGTTTACCTGGTCTGTATCATGCTAACAAACATGCATAGATATTGGAAATTTTTAGAAACTGATTAATAAGCTGGGAAATTGAATTACAATGGAGGTCTAGGAGGATTGTGCTTGTCCTTGATAATTGTGCAGCGCACCCACACATTGTATATTAAGGCAATGGAGACAGTCCTGTAACTGCTGTAGAGACCTGTGCTGGTTTTGTCAAGCAGCAGCAGTCAGTGAAGAGAGCTCGTTAAGGTACGCTTGATCGAGATCTCCAACATTAATACAGTACTGTGCTGTTTTCATTGAGCAACTTTTCTTTTCTTTTATCTTTTGCATTACAGAATAAATGTAACATTTTAAATTATACTGTACTGCTTTTCTTTTCTTCAGCTTTTGTATTTAACGATAAATGAGAAATTTAACTTTTAACTGGCACTACTACTGTACTCATTTTTTGAGGTACCCTGACAACTTTGTTTATTTGGGGGCAGCCATTTATTCGTAACAAAGTACTGTGTTCCTGATGTGTCCCAGTTAACCAGAATCCACAGTATTTGAATATATGTACAAATTAGGGCTGTTAATCACAGTTAATCACATGATTAAAGGACCAATATCTACTTCTCTCCTGCCCCCAGGTCTCACATCTCTTTATCTTCCCTTCCTCACTTCCATCCATTGTCCAGCATCTCTCCCCTCCACCCCCAGGTCCATTCTCTCTCCCTCTCTCTCCTTCAACCCTGGGTCCATTATCTCTCTATCCTTCCCTCCCTTCCATTGGCCAGAATCTCTCACCTCCCCCCTTGCATGGTCTAGTATCTCTCCATCCCCACCCCATCCTTGGTCAGACAGCCCCTTCCCACACATTTACCTTAAAACTGCTCTTCTCTTGTTCCCTGGCAGTGATACTTATTTCTCCGAGGACTTGTTCTCACTGACGGGTGACGTCCACGGCAGCCCCTCCAATCGGAATCTTCACTAGCAAAAACCTTTGCTAGCCCTCGCGCGCCGATGCGCACCGCGCATGCGCGGCCGTCTTCCCGCCAGAAACCGGCTCGTGCCGGCCAGTCTTCTTTTGTCCGCGCTCGGTACGGTCGTGTTACGCCGTTCGCGCCCCTTAAGTTGACCTCGCGCGTCTCTTTTGACTTTCGCTACAAAAAAAAAAAGAAGAAAAAGAAGGATTTCAGAAGAAGACCTTTTCGGTTTTTTTCCCTTTCCTCTATTTCCAGTTTTTGCCCCGGAAAGTTTCTTTTCGTCTTCGGGGTAGGCCCTTTTCAGGCCTCGGGTCGAATTTTTTCTCCCCCTCTTTTTGGTGCCTTACGCAATCACGAGTTTTGATCTCGCTGGCGTGATTTTTCCGCCCATGTCATCGAAGTCTCCCAGCGGCTTCAAGAAGTGCACCCAGTGCGCCCGGGTAATCTCGCTCACTGACAGGCACGCGTCGTGTCTTCAGTGTCTGGGGGCTGGGCACCGCCCGCAGGCCTGTAGTCTGTGCGCCCTTTTACAAAAGCGGACTCAGGTAGCGAGATTGGCCCAGTGGAACGTTTTGTTCTCGGGCTCTTCGTCGGCATCGGCACCGGGAGTATCGAGCACATCGACGTCGACAGCGTCTAGACCTCCGTCCTCGGCCGTGAGTGCATCGAGGCATCGACCCTCTGCATTGGGGTGAGACATCGGAAGGCTGCGTCGGCGTCGGTGGTACCGGGACCTCCACTTCTGCTGATGTCGTCGGACGGTGGTGCTTCGACTGGAGTGCAGGTGAGGGCTGTCCATTCCCCTGCTGGTGGCGGTGAGCCTTCGGGTGGGTCTCCCCCTACCCTGAGGGCTCCTGCGGTACAGCCCCCCCCGAGACCGACCTTCTTCGGCCTCGGCCCCGAGGAAGCGACGGCTGGATTCTACGTCCTCCTCGTCTGTGCCGGGAAGCTCCGAAGACATGCTTCGTTCCAAAAAGTCGAAGAAGCATCGACACCGGTCCCCTTCCCGTATCGGCACCGAGAGCTCTGGGTCGCCGAGGGAGTCGGCACCCAGTAGGCATCGGCACCGAGAGGACCGCTCACCCTCTGTTCAAGAGGTGTCGATGCGCTCCACCTTGGACAGCCCGGAACAGCCTCCACGCCCGGAACAGACTCTGACATCGACGCCTGCATCGGCTTCCACGTCTTTCTCCACAGCTGCTCTGCACGCGAGTCTCCGGGCCGTCCTCCCAGAGATCCTGGGAGAGCTGTTGTGCCCTTCCCCTCCGGTACCGGGGGTGCTTGCGCCTCCGGTACCGTCGAGTGAGGCGCCGGCTGGCCCCTTGCCCGGGGTGAGGTCTCCGACATCGGTGCCGCTTGCGGTACCGACTGTGGCCGCCTCCCAGGAAGGCTCCCCGACGACGTCGGCGGAGGGAGCTTCGCCGGTGCGGGCGAGGGAGTCTACCTTTCGACACTCCCACCGTGGCCGTGGTTCCACGGAGTCGAGCCGGGCACGGCTTCGGACACAGGTCCGTGAACTTGTGTCTGATACCGATGGTGAGGCCTCGTGGGAAGAGGAGGAGGACATCAGATATTTCTCTGACGAGGAGTCTAATGGCCTACCTTCTGATCCCACTCCCTCCCCTGAAAGGCAGCTTTCTCCTCCCGAGAGTCTGTCTTTTGCGGCCTTTGTCCGGGAGATGTCTACGGCCATCCCCTTCCCGGTGGTTGTGGAGGACGAGCCCAGGGCTGAAATGTTTGAGCTCCTGGACTATCCTTCTCCACCTAAGGAAGCGTCCACAGTACTCAAAAAGACATTGCTGGCGAACTGGACCAAGCCATTAAGTAATCCCCACATTCCCAAGAAGCTCGAGTCCCAGTACCGGATCCATGGGGACCCAGAGCTGATGCGCACTCAGTTGCCTCACGACTCTGGAGTTGTGGATTTGGCCCTAAAGAAGGCTAAGAGTTCTAGGGAGCATGCTTCGGCGCCCCCGGGCAAGGACTCTAGAACCTTAGACTCCTTTGGGAGGAAGGCCTACCATTCTTCTATGCTCGTGGCCAAAATACAGTCTTACCAGCTCTACATGAGCATATACATGCGGAATAATGTGCGGCAGTTGGCGGGCTTGGTGGACAAGCTCCCCCCTGAGCAAGCCAAGCCATTTCAGGAGGTGGTCAGGCAGCTGAAGGCGTGCAGAAAATTCCTGGCCAGAGGGGTGTATGACACCTTTGATGTTGCGTCCAGGGCCGCTGCTCAAGGTGTGGTGATGCGCAGACTCTCATGGCTGCGTGCCTCCGACCTGGAGAATAGGATCCAGCAGCGGATTGCGGACTCGCCTTGCCGTGCGGATAATATTTTTGGAGAGAAAATCGAACAGGTGGTAGAGCAGCTCCACCAGCGGGACACCGCTTTCGACAAGTTCTCCCGCCGGCAGCCTTCAGTTTCTACCTCCACAGGTAGACGATTTTTTGGGGGAAGGAAGTCTGTTCCCTACTCTTCTGGTAAACATAGGTACAATCCTCCTTCTCGTCAGCAGCGTGCGCCTCAGCAAGGCCCCTCGGCTCCCCAGCAAAAGCAAGGGACGAGCTTTTGACTGGCTCCAGCAGAGCATAGCCGACATCCAAGTGTCAGTGCCGGGCGACCTGCCGGTAGGAGGGAGGTTGAAAGTTTTTCACCAAAGGTGGCCTCTCATAACCTCCGATCAGTGGGTTCTCCAAATAGTCCGGCAAGGATACACCCTCAATTTGGCCTCAAAACCTCCAAATTGTCCACCGGGAGCTCAGTCTTACAGCTTCCAACACAAGCAGGTACTTGCAGAGGAACTCTCCGCCCTTCTCAGCGCCAATGCGGTCGAGCCTGTGCCATCCGGGCAGGAAGGGCTGGGATTCTATTCCAGGTACTTCCTTGTGGAAAAGAAAACAGGGGGGATGCGTCCCATCCTAGACCTAAGGGCCTTGAACAAATATCTGGTCAAAGAAAAGTTCAGGATGCTTTCCCTGGGCACCCTTCTCCCCATGATTCAGGAAAACGATTGGCTATGCTCTCTGGACTTGAAGGACGCCTACACGCACATCCCGATACTGCCAGCTCAGACAGTATCTGCGATTTCAGCTGGGCACACGTCACTTCCAGTACTGTGTGCTACCCTTTGGGCTCGCCTCTGCGCCCAGAGTGTTCACGAAGTGCTTGGCTGTTGTAGCAGCGGCACTTCGCAGTGATAAATTATCCAAAGTCCCATCTTCTCCCAGTGCAGAGACTCGAATTCATAGGAGCTCTGCTGGATTCTCGGACGGCTCGTGCCTATCTCCCAGAGGCGAGAGCCAACAACTTGTTGTCCCTCGTCTCGCGGGTGCGAGCGTCCCAGCAGATCACAGCTCGGCAGATGTTGAGATTGCTGGGCCACATGGCCTCCACAGTTCATGTGACTCCCATGGCCCGCCTTCGCATGAGATCTGCTCAATGGACCCTAGCTTCCCAGTGGTTTCAGGCTGCTGGGGATCTAGAAGACGTGATCCACCTGTCCACGAGTTTTCTCAAATCCCTGTATTGGTGGACGATTTGGTCCAATTTGACTCTGGGACGTCCTTTCCAAATTCCTCAGCCATAAAAAGTGCTGACTACGGATGCGTCTTTCCTGGGGTGGGGAGCTCATGTCGATGGGCTTCACACCCAAGGAAGCTGGTCCCTCCAGGAACGCGATCTGCAGATCAATCTTCTGGAGTTACGAGCGGTCTGGAACGCTCTGAAGGCTTTCAGAGATCGGCTGTCCCACCAAATTATCCAAATTCAGACAGACAACCAGGTTGCCATGTATTACATCAACAAGCAGGGGGGCACCGGATCTGGCCCCCTGTGTCAGGAAGCCGTCAGCATGTGGCTCTGGGCTCGCCGTCACGGCATGGTGCTCCAAGCCACATACCTGGCAGGCGTAAACAACAGTCTGGCCGACAGGTTGAGCAGGATCATGCAACCTCACGAGTGGTCGCTCAACTCCCGAGTAGTGCGACAGATCTTCCAAGCGTGGGGCACCCCCTTGGTAGATCTCTTCGCATCTCGAGCCAACCACAAGGTCCCTCAGTTCTGTTCCAGGCTTCAGGCCCACGGCAGACTGGCATCGGATGCCTTCCTCCTGGACTGGGGGGAAGGTCTACTGTATGCTTATCCTCCCATACCTCTGGTGGGGAAGACTCTGTTGAAACTCAAGCAAGACCGAGGCACCATGATTCTGATTGCTCCCTTTTGGCCGCGTGAGATCTGGTTCCCTCTTCTTCTGGAGTTATGCTCCGAAGAACCGTGGAGATTGGAGTGTTTTCCGACCCTCATCACACAGAACGAAGGGGCGCTTCTGCATCCCAGCCTCCGGTCCCTGGCTCTCACGGCCTGGATGTTGAGAGCGTAGACTTTGCCTCTTTGGGTCTGTCAGAGGGTGTCTCCCATGTCTTGCTTGCTTCCAGAAAAGATTCCACTAAGAGGAGTTACTTCTTTTTATGGAGGAGGTTTGCCGTCTAGTGTGACAGCAAGGCCTTAGATCCTCGCTCCTGTCCTACACAGACCCTGCTTGAATACCTTCTGCACTTGTCTGAGTCTGGTCTCAAGACCAATTCTGTAAGGGTTCACCTTACTGCAATCAGTGCATACCATTACCGTGTGGAAGGTAAGCCGATCTCAGGACAGCCTTTAGTTGTTCGCTTCATGAGAGGTTTGCTTTTGTCAAAGCCCCCCGTCAAACCTCCTACAGTGTCATGGGATCTCAATGTCGTTCTCACCCAGCTGATGAAACCTCCTTTTGAGCCACTGGACTCCTGCCATCTGAAGTACTTGACCTGGAAGGTCATTTTCTTGGTGGCAGTTACTTCAGCTCGTAGAATCAGTGAGCTTCAAGCCCTGGTAGCCCAGGCCCCTTACACAAATTTCATCATAACAGAGTAGTCCTCCGCACTCACCCTAAGTTCTTGCCAAAGGTTGTGTCGGAGTTCCATCTTAACCAGTCAATTGTCTTGCCAACATTCTTTCCCCGTCCTCATTCCTGCCCTGCTGAACGTCAGCTGCACACATTGGACTGCAAAAGAGCATTGGCCTTCTATCTGGAGCGGACACAGCCCAACAGACAGTCCGCCCAATTGTTTGTTTCTTTTGATCCCAACAGGAGGGGAGTGGCTGTGGGGAAACGCACCATATCCAATTGGCTAGCAGATTGCATTTCCTTCACTTACGCCCAGGCTGGGCTGGCTCTTGAGGGTCATGTCACGGCTCATAATGTTAGAGCCATGGCAGCGTCGGTAGCCCACTTGAAGTCAGCCACTATTGAAGAGATTTGCAAAGCTGCGACGTGGTCATCTGTCCACACATTCACATCTCATTACTGCCTGCAGCAGGATACCCGACGCGACAGTCGGTTCGGGCAGTCAGTGCTTCAGAATCTGTTCGGGGTTTAGAATCCAACTCCACCCTCCTAGGCCCATGTTTATTCTGTTCCAGGCTGCACTCTCAGTTAGTTGGATAAATTGTTAGGTCAATCTCAGTTATGTCCTCGCCGTTGCGAGGCCCAATTGACCATGGTTGTTGTTTTGAGTGAGCCTGGGGGCTAGGGATACCCCATCAGTGAGAACAAGCAGCCTGCTTGTCCTCGGAGAAAGCGAATGCTACATACCTGTAGAAGGTATTTTCCGAGGACAGCAGGCTGATTGTTCTCACAAACCCGCCCGCCTCCCCTTTTGGAGTTGTGTCTTCCCTTCTCTTTGTCTTGCTACATATGAGACTGGCCGGCACGAGCCGGTTTCGGGCGGGAAGACGGCCGCGCATGCGCGGTGCGCATTGGCGCGCGAGGGCTAGCAAAGGTTTTTGCTAGTGAAGATTCCGATTGGAGGGGCTGCCGTGGACGTCACCCATCAGGGAGAACAATCAGCCTGCTGTCCTCGGAGAATACCTTCTACAGGTATGTAGCATTCGCTTCGCTGTCTGCGACTTGTTCCAGCACTTTGCATATAATCTGTCCCACTCCTGTGGAAACAGGAAGTTTCATCAGAAGGAGTGGGATGGGACAGAGGGAAAGCTTCATTCCTTGTCATCAAGCAGATGAAGCATTACGTATGGGTTGTGTCTATCAACCAGCAGAGGGAGATAGAGAGCACTCAACTTTTCTCAGTGCCTCATGGCCAGCTAGTTCCACTGCCTCTTCAGTATTCTCTACCTCCCCAAGCAGGGTGGCTGCAGCTTCTTCGAGCTCCATCAAAAATCTGCCTGGGGGTGGCTCCTGGCTTGCCAGGGTGTTCGAGGCTATAGCAGCTTCACTTTGAAGGCACATAGGTCAGCCCTTTCCCTGCCTTACCCATGCCCCAGTGGATGTGGACATATTAGCTTGCTTTTCCCTGTCCTTTCCCACTCAGTGGATGCAGGCACATTGGTTCGCCTTTCCATGCCTTTCCCACTTATTTGAGTCTCCGGAGTGTTTTTATTTACCTCTTTTGCCTCTGCTTTCCTCACAGCGTTAAAAAAAAAAAAAAAAGCGATCTTGGAAAAGAGGTTTTTTTCTTGAGATTCTTCTGCAGGACCGGAGCTGTGACACTCAGTCTAGTGAGGTAAGAGTGTTTTCTGACTCCTCCGGGGTGGGCCGCGATCGGGACGTTTTTGGCGCGAACCGCCAGTTTTGAATTTTACCGCCGTTTTCGGCTGTGGCTGCGGAGACTGTAAAGCGCTGTTCTAAATGTGGCAAGCGCAAATCAGCAGCGGGGCTCTGTAAATCGTGCTGTACAGATGGTAGAGCCAGCAAGAGCATGGCGAGCAGCGATCTTTCGTGCTCTGAGCTGGCAGCGGATGCCAATTTTGATTTTCCACATGGCGCGGCCTCCTTTGCGACGGAGAGCCCTGAATCCGGGGGGGGGGGGGGGGGGTCCTCTGAGTGAGGCTAATAGTAGAGCTGATAGCCCTGGGCAGGATCCGGGCACCCCCCTTCCCCCCCCCCCTAACCCTAACCCCCCCCCCCCCCCCCTCCCCCCCGTGGTCGGGCTACGAGGATTCTGAGGGGTCTGGCAGAACTTCTTGGGCTGAGGAGCCAGAGTCCGGTGTAGAATTGCTACAGGAGCTTGATGATCCGTCTGCGGTGAGGATTTTCCACCGCGAGGAGCTGCCAGCGCTTATTTCAGATGCCTTACAAGCCCTCTCGATTGAAGATCCTAGGAGTGGCACAGCCTCCTCGGTTAATCCAAGGATGGCTAGTACCAGAAAGCCTGCTCGAGCCTTTCCTTTGCATGACTCCATCCAAGAGCTTATTTCGGCTCAATGGGCTGACCCCGAGGGACCTTTGAAGGTTGCCAGGGCTATGGGGCAATTATACCCTCTGAGTGAGGAACATTTGGCTCGCTTTGCAATGCCTAAAGTGGATGCCCTGGTCACGGCTGTGACAAAGAGAACTACCCTGCCTGTTGAAGGAGGTGTTGCCCTGAAGGATATTCAAGACCGCAGGCTTGATTCAGCTCTGAAGCGGTCCTTTGATTTGGCAGGTCTCACTGTTCGGGCGTCTGCATGCAGTTATGCTGCTAGAGTCTGCCTGGCTTGGTTACAGCAGGCAGTGGAACAGCCCGGTGATGGAGCAGAGACCTTATCTGAAGTGGCTCCGCGGATGGAGTCGGCCTTGTCCTTTTTCGCTGACGCCCTTTATGATATGGTCAGAGCTTCGGCTAAGCAAATGGCTGTAGCAGTGGCGGCTTGCCGCACTCTTTGGCTACGACATTGGGCGGCAGACATGGCCTCTAAGCAAAGGTTGGTGAAGTTGCCCTTTCAAGGCCTTCTCCTGTTTGGTGAGGAGCTGGAAAACATTGTTAAAGGCCTGGGGGATTCCAAACCTCAGCGCTTGCCCGAAGATAGGCCGAAGCCTTCCTCTAAGGGTCGGGTGGTCCGCTCCTCTTACAGACCTCGCTTCCGTAAAGCTAGAAGGTACCACCCGGGGTGTGCTGCTGGGTTCACTTCGCGTGCCCTCTTTCAGCAGAGAAACTCCTTTCGCTTGGACAAACATTCCGCAGCTGCCGGTTCAAGGCCTGGAGTTCAGGGGCGACCCTCTCAATGATGGTGCGCCGGCCCCCTCCTCATTTCCTGTCATCGGAGGTTTTCCCTCTTTTTCGAGGAGTGGGCCAAAATCTCCGCAGATCAGTGGGTCTTGTACCTGATCAGAGATGGATACCGAATAGAATTCGATGCCCCGGTGAGAGACGTGTTTGTGGAGTCCCGATGCGGTTCTGCTGCCAAATGGGCGGCAGTAGAGGAGACTCTGCACAGACTGTGCCAGGTAGGAGCTGTGACCCCGGTGCCTCCCGCCGAACAAGGTCTAGGCCGCTACTCCATTTACTTTGTGGTGCCACGAAAAGGCGGGTCTTTTCGCCCGATCCTGGACTTAAAAGAGCTAAACAAGTCCTTAAGAGTATGGCATTTTCACATGGAAACCCTGCGCTCCGTCATTGCGGCGGTACAGCCAGGAGAGTTTCTCACGTCTCTGGACCTGAAAGAAGCTTACTTGCACATACCAATTTGGCCCCTGCACCAGAAGTTTTTGCGGTGTTGGGAAAACATTTCCAGTTTCGGGCCTTGCCTTTTGGCCTCGCCACAGCTCCCCGAACCTTCTCCAAGGTAATGGTGGTAGTAGCTGCCTTTCTCAGGCGAGAGGGTATCCGGGTTCCCCCGTACCTAGACGACTGGCTCATCAGAGCAGACTCAGAAAAAGAGAGTCATCTAGCTACAGCCAGAGTGGTTTCAGTCCTTCAATCTCTGGGCTGGGTCGTCAATATGGCCAAAAGTTACCTGACCCCCTAGCAATCTCTAGAATATTTGGGGGCCAGGTTCGACACAGCCTCGGGCTATGTGTTTCTTCCCGAGCAAAGGCGGTGCAAGCTTCAGAATCAGGTCCGTCTGCTCCTGAGGATGCCCTGCCCGCGAGCTTGGGACATTGTCCAGCTGTTGGAATCGATGACGGCCACCTTGGAAGTGGTGCCATGGGCGAGAGCGCACCTGAGACCTCTACAGTATTCTCTACTTCAACGATGGTCTCCAGTATCTCAGGATTATCAGTGCAGACTTTCTTGGCTCCCTGCGGCCCGCCTCAGTATGGAGTGGTGGTTCTCGGACAGCATGTTGCAGCGGGGAATGCCGCTGGCGCTCCCCGATTGGTGCCTAGTGGTGGCAGATGCCAACCTGAAGGGCTGGGGCGCACATTGCCAGGGGAAGCATGCCCAGGGTCTGTGGACGCCCGACGAGTCGGAGTGGTCTATCAACCGCCTGGAGTTGAAAGCGGTGTTTCTGGCTCTTCTGGCCTTTCAAGTGACCCTGGAAGGATTGGCTGTCCGAGTGATGTCGGACAACACGACAGCAGTGGCCTACATAAATCAACAAGGCGGCACTCAGTGCAGAGCTCTAGCCGCGCAGGCCGAACAAATTTGCCACTGGGCCGAGCTGCATCTACAGTCTCTGTCAGCAGCTCACATTGCAGGTCAGAGCAACGTGCAAGCCGACTATCTAAGCAGGCATCAGATCGATCCAGCGGAGTGGGAACTAGCAAACGATGTATTCCTGCATATGTGCCAAATGGGGCAAGCCAGTGATGGATCTTATGGCGACCAGTTCCAATGCCAAAGTCCCATGCTTCTTCAGCAGACAGAGGGATCCTCGCTCTGCCGGGTTGGATGTCTTGGCTCAACCCTGGCCCCTGGGCTTGCTGTATGTCTTCCCTCCGTGGCCCTTGATAGGGCGAGTGCTCCTGCGGATTCGGCTGCATCCAGGAGATGTGGTGCTCATCGCCCCGGATTGGCCTAGGAGGCCTTGGTATGCGGACCTCCGACAGATGCTGTTGGAGGCTCCTTTTCCGTTACCTCTGGTTCCGCACCTGTTGTCACAGGGTCCGGTGGCCATGGAGGACGCCTGCCGCTTTAGTCTTATGGCATGGCGATTGAGAGGGCGCAATTGAAAGATAAAGGCTACTCAAATAAGGTAATTTCCACTCTCCTGCATGCCCGTAAGTGCTCCACTTCCATGGCTTATGCCAGGATTTGGCGCCAGTTTGAAGTCTGGTGTGTTTCAAGAGCGCTTTCTCTGTTGCGGGCTCCTGTCTCGCCGATTCTGGACTTTTTGCAGTATGGTGTACACAAAGGCTTGGCCTATAATTCGCTGCGGGTGCAAGTGGCAGCATTGGCCTCCCTGCGTGGCAAGGTTGAATGCGTGTCCTTAGCTGCTCTAAAAGATGTGTAACGGTTTCTTAGAGGGGTGCTTTGGCTCCGTCCTCCCGTGCAGGCACTTTGTCCAGCTTGGAACCTGGGGTTAGTATTGAAGGCCCTTCAGGGGGCTCCCTTTGAACCGCTTCGGCGTGCTTCAGAGAAAGATTTGACACTGAAGGCTGTCTTTTTAGTGGCCATTACCTCGGCGAGACGGGTGTCAGAGCTCCAGGCGCTGTCCTGTAGAGACCCTTTTCTGCAATTCTCAAAGTCGGGGGTCACGGTTCGGACCGTGCCTTCCTTCATGCCTAAGGTGGTTTCAGCGTTTCACCTAAACCAGCCTGTTTTTTCTTCCCTCCTTTGTTGAGGAGAAGTTTCCAGGTTCATTTGGGCAGTTGCACCTTTTGGATGTGCACAGGACTCTGTTGCAGTATCTGCGAATTACAAATTCTTTCAGGACCTCTGATCATCTTTTTGTGCTGTTTGCAGGTCCGCGCAGAGGGTCTTCAGCGTCTAAAGCCACTATTGCCCGTTGGCTCAAAGAAGCTATCTTTTCAGCATATTTGCTGTCTGGCCGGGCTCCGCCTGAAGCCTTTAAGGCACATTCCACAAGAGCGATTTCCTCTTCCTGGTCGGAAACTGGAGCACTGTCTCTTCATGAGATTTGCAGTGCTGCAACATGGGCTTCTAAGCTCTATTTCGCCCGACATTACAGGGTGGATGTGGCTGCCAGGAGGGTTGCGCGTTTTGGAGCACAGGTGGTAGCGCGTGATGTGGCTTGTTCCCACCCTATTTAGGGATTGCTTTGTTACATCCCATACGTAATGGCTTCATCTGCTTGATGACAAGGAAGGGAAAATTAGATTCTTACCATGATAATTTTCTTTCCTTTAGTCGTAGCAGATGAAGCAATGAGCCCTCCCTGTATGATTGTCTGTATTGCAGTGATTCTGATTTTAGGTGCTGTTCTTGTTTCCTGAAGTTATATTCCTTCCTTGGGGAGTTGGAAAACAGTCTTCAGGATTCTTGTTATAGTTACAGGAGGATGAGTTCATTCCCTCCAGTTCATGTTTTGGGAGGATGAGTTTATTCCCTCCAGGAGGATGCAAGTATTCCCTCCGTTTATACAAAGTGGAGGACGAGTTTATTCCCTCCAGGAGGATGAGCTCATTCCCTCCTTTTTTGAGTTCATGCCCTTGTTAAGGGGCCATCGTTCGCTGTGAGGAAAGTTCATGTTATTCCCATTGCGGTTTGCCATACTGCTTTGGAAGCTTCAAATACTGAAGAGGCAGTGGAGCTAGCTGGCCATGAGGCACTGAGAAAAGTTGAGTGCTCTCTATCTCCCCCTGCTGGTTGATGGACACAACCCATATGTAATGGCTTCATCTGCTATGACTAAAGGAAAGAAAATTATCATGGTAAGAACCTAATTTTCCCATATCGCTGCCAGGGTCCGAGAGAAGAGCAGATTTAAGATACACGTGTTTTGGGGAGGGGGGGGGGGGAAGAAGCTGGTGAACCATGGGTGGGGCAGAAGGAGAGATATGCCAGACCGTGCACTTGAAGGGGGGCAGGAGGAAGAAGGGAGGAAAAGAGGAGGAGATACTGAGAGGAGACAGATGGGAAACTGCAGCATGGTAAGTTTGTTAGCCATGGCAACTCTTTTTTTTTTTTTTTAGTTGTAACTAATAAATAACGCATTAATCTCTGCATTATCTGTGATTAATGTGCAGCCATATTTAGATTTATATATAAAATTAGAGAGAGAGATGTATGTGTGTATATATATATATATAAATATATAAAATAATGATCAGCTGGGCTTAATATGTAGACTGGAAATGAAACTATGCAGGTGGGAGGAGGGGCTGAATGAGTGCTTTCTGCTCTGCTGCAGGCTCGCACCCTCCCTACCAAAAGAGCTCTTCTTCTCTTGAGTCTGAAAAGAAGTGGTGGACCTGTGTTCCCAGTGGTTCCCCCAGAAATGAAGCCCAGATAATTGGTATCTGTGTATTATCAATACTATAACTCAGGTTTTATTTTTTTTTATATATAATTTCCCCAAAATATCTCTTGCATATAGACCAGTTGACCATTCCTAGGTGTGTTGTAGATAATGATAGATCTTGATTTCATATGTCTTGTTATAACAATATATGAGAAACATTTCTGGGAGATGGCTGCCCATGAAATTTAGCGAACTTTCTCAGAGATTAGATGGCTGAAGAAACAATTCCAAGTCTTTTTAAAACATGTAAATATAATTTAAAGATTTTTTTTCCCCCTTCAGTCGATTTTCTAAAAGAAATTTTGGTAGCAAGCAGTTTCTTGGTAATTTTCTTTGTTTTCTTTTATATTTCTGAGCTGAAAGTAAAGGTATCAAACTTCAATTCTAGGAATTACCTGGCGGTAGAATCACTACCACACACTGTTGCTTAAACAATTGGGGTATTTTTTGGTGTGTTCTTGGTATATTGATGAGCAGTTTATAGAACTTTTTTTTTCATTTGTTTTGACATCATTTTGCTGTCATGGTTTTGTGTAAAGTAAACAATGGCAATTTTTGATCCCATCATGTTGATAGACAAAAATGAGCCAAGCTTTCATTGACTGTGTTCAGATTTTGATTCAATATGGTAAACCAATGGAGTAAAATGTACTCAAATGGACCAGATATTCCATTGCTTTACCTAGAAAAGAGACCAAGCTGCATTCCTTTAGTTCTTGAAATAAGATTTTGCTCTTTTAGGGGAGGCAGTAATCCAAAATGCCTTAGGATGTTGCAAGTCCATGGGTACATGCCGGCAAGCATATTTTCAAAGGAAAGTTCCCCACAGAGTTTCCTTTTGTAGTTTGGGACATTGCTGCACAATGTCCAGATTCTATGCTGTAAACCATGCATGGGTATTTCAAAATGAAATCCACCAATATTATCTGCCATCAGCACCATTTTTTTGTAGTGTGGATGCTTTTATCCACAGAGGGGGAAGACAATTTTCAGCCATTGATATTACCCAGCTAACTATTTAGCAACCAGGTAAAATCTTAGAAAAATTACCCTATAAGGATTAAAAGTATGTGCAGGCTCTTCCTTATCTTAAGTGAATTTTCAAAACATTAACTTCCATTTCAAAAATTGCCAAGGCTACTTTTGCTTGTATTTACAACTGTTTTTTACCACACACACAATTTCTATTTTATTTTATGTGCATATGCACATATTTTTAAAGAGTATTCATGTGTAAATTGCAAACCATTTGCCAGCCCTGGAAATGCCTTGGCAAAGTCCGGGTAAACTTAGTGTGTGTAGGCTATATGTGCATACGTTTACATGCATAGTGGACATACAGTTCTACAAAAGCCTATTTCTGCCTGTAAAACACTGTTCGACCTGCAGGAATAAGTTGAAAAATTACCCTTAAAATGTATGAACCAAGGCTGCTGGATTAGCAAAATAGAAATATTTGTACTTTGGTTCATGTATGTTTGTTGGATCTCCACTACATAATATAGACTGTTTACTACTTTCAAGCTCTGTCTCACATCACCATGTCTGATTCAAAGGAAAAGAGGAATGATCACAGATGGGTTCATGTAACTAAACTCTGTTGCCTTCCGTTACTGATCGCTTTAACCTGCTGTCTGGAGGAAGCATTCTATGAAAGATGAAGCAAAAAGGAAGAAAATCTTTAGATGGCTTCATCTCTTCAGACGTGCCTGGGTAGCTTTGTCTAAACAAAGAGCATTGCAGAATTTTATGGTGGAAGCAAATGTTCACCAGATATATTAGTTGCATGTATGTATACAGTTGACATTACCTTTTTTATACAGAGCCTTTTCCGAAATGCCTGCAGGAATGCATATATATTTGCCGGCATGTGCAGTGTGTGCTGCCATTTTACAAATATACACTTTGAAAAAAATGGATGGCATGAACCTAGCAACTTTCCACATGGAGGTGTCTGCACATACTTTTGCTAGCTTTACAACTGATTTGTTTGGCCTCTCCAGCCAAAAAAAAAAAAAAGTTCTATTGCTCCTGCATGTGAGTGGTAATTTATATGCTTATCTATACAAAGTAGAAGAACCTCAGCTTGGCAGAATGGAGAGAAGAATTTGGCCTTTATCTGTGCTCATCTATGTTAATACTTCTATAATCTAGTAATTGGCGATTGGTCTTTGACCAAGTAGAGTTTACAGTGATATGAAAAAGTCTCCCCCCCCCCCCCTCGATTTCCTCTGTTGCTTATAGTTTGATATTTAAATAAATTGTAATATTAGATAAAGGTAACCTGAATAAACACATAGGAGGGAATTCAATAAATGGCGCCAAAACTTAGGCACTGAAAAAATTCAGTGCTGAGTACTATTTTATAAAGGGCATGTGCCTTATACAAAATAGCATTTAGCGTGGATCTGACCTAACTTTTGGTTGCCAGACTTCAGCTTGCTGAAACCTGGTGTAAATTCCAGCACCCAAGTTAAGTGCATTTAGGCAGTATTCTTTAATTCTGCATGTAATGTCCCTGATTCATCCATGGCCACACTCCCTTTTGAGATACGTGCCCTGGGAGTTAGGTGCCATGCCTTATAAGTACATAAGCACCGCCATACTGGGAAAAGACCAAGGGTCCATCAAGCCCAGCATCCTGTCTCCGACAGTGGCCAATCCAGGCTTCAAGAACCCGGCCAAACCCAAAGAAAAAAATAATAATTTTTTTAATAATGTTCAATGGACTTTTCCCTCAGGAATCTGTCCAAACCCCCCTTAAACTCCATAAGGCCAGCTGCTGTAACTACATTCTCTGGCAACGAGTTCCAGAGTCCAACCACACAGTGAGTAAAGAAAAACTTTCTCCTATTTGTTTTAAATCTACTATGTTCTAGCTTCATCTTGTGTCCCCTGGTTCTATTGTTGTTTGAAATTGTAAACAAACGCTTCACATCTGTCCGCTGTACTCTACTCATTATCTTGTAGACTTCTATCATATCACCCCTCAGCCGCCTTTTCTCCAAGCTGAAGAGCCCTAACCTTCTTAGCCTTTCCTCAGGGAAGTCGTTCCATCCCTTTTATCATTTTCGTTGCCCTTCTCTGCACCTTCTCCAATTCCTTTATATCTTTTTTGAGATGTGGCGACCAGAATTGGACACAATATTCGAGGTGCGGTCACACCATGAAGCGATACAACGGCATTATAACATCCTTGTGTTTGTTTTCCATCCTTTTCCTAATAATACTCAACATTCTGTGTGCTTTCTTAGCCGCCGCAGCACACTGAGCAGAAGTTTTCAACGTCTTATCAACGATGATTCCCAGATCCCTTTCTAGGTCTGTGACTCCTAACGCGGAACCTTGCATTACATAGCTGTAAATCGGGTTCCTCTTACCCACATGCATCACTTTGCACTTGTCAACATTGAACTTCATCTGCCACTTGGACGCCCAATCCCTCAGTCTCGCGAGGTCCTCCTGTAATCTTTCACACTCCTCCTGCGACTTGACAACCCTGAATAACTTTGTGTCATCTGCAAATTTAATTACCTCACTAGTTACTCCCATCTCTAGGTCATTTATAAATATGTTAAAAAGCAGCAGTTCCAGCACAGACCCCTGAGGGACCCCACTAACTACCCTTCTCCACTGAGAATACTGACCATTCAATCCTACTCTCTGCTTCCTATCTTTCAACCAGCTCTTAATCCATAATAATACCCTACCTCCGATCCCATGACTCTCCAGTTTCCTCTGGAGTCTTTCATGAGGCACTTTGTCAAACGCCTTCTGAAAATCCAGATACACAATATCCACCGGCTCCCCATTGTCCACGTTTTTTCACCCCCTCAAAAAAATGCAGTAGATTGGTGAGGCAAGACTTCCCTTCACTAAATCCGTGCTGACTTTGTCTCATCAGCCCATGTTTTTGTATGTGCTCTGTAATTTTATTCTTAATAATAGCCTCTACCATTTTGCCCGGTACCGACGTCAGACTCACCGGTAGCGATCATTTGTTTGAATCTGGTCATTAGGGTAATTAGTACTGTTTCCGTGCTGTGATTTGACCGGAATTCTGATTGGGCATCATTTTGGTTATTAGTGGTATAGATGCTACTGGTCTGTAGTTAGTTATTTCGCTTGCGTTTTTCTTTGTGTCTTTGGGGATTGGGGTGAGTAGAATTTTTCCTTTTTCCTTTGGGAAGAGTCCGTTTTGTAGCATGAAATTCACGTGGTTCGTTAGGTCTATTATGAATTGTTGAGGAGCTGCTTTCATGAGGTTGTTTGGGCAGATATCTAGTTTGCAGTGGGATTTGGCGAATCTTTTGAGCGTTTTAGAGATGAGGTCCTCTGACAGTGATTCAAATTCGGTCCAGATCCTAATTACCCTAATGACCAAATTCAAACAAATGATCGCTACCGGCACCAATATACTCCTCTTACAATTTGACATGTCAAGTGCCTTTGATATGGTTGACCACGGAATCCTATTACACATACTTTAATATTTTGGCATTGGAGGCAATGTCCTAAACTGGTTCAAGGGGTTCCTAACCCTGCGCTCATACCAAGTCACATCAAATTCAACTACGTCTACCGCATGGACACCTGAATGTGGAGTACCACAGGGATCCCCTCTCTCACCAACTATTTTCAACCTAATGATGATCCCCTTGGCAAAACTTCTATCAAATCACAACCTTAACCCTTACATATATGCAGATGATGTAACGATATATATTTCTTTCAAACAAGATCTTAATGAAATCTCCAACGAAATCAACCAAAGTCTACACATCATGAACACCTGGGCAGATGCATTCCGACTGAAACTGAACACAGATAAAACTCAATGCCTCGTACTCACCTCCCAATACAACACAAACAAATTTACCGCTATCAACACACCTAAACTAAATCTGCCAATCTCTGAAACTTTAAAAATCCTTGGAGTCACTATTGATCGCCACCTAACACGAGAAACTCACGCAAACAACACAACCAAAAAGATGTTCTACTCCATGTGGAAACTGAAAAGAATAAGACCATTCTTCCCAAGATCCGTCTTCCGCAGCCTAGTGCAATCACTCGTACTCAGCCACCTGGACTATTGCAACTCACTATACGCAGGCTGCAAAGAACAAATACTGAGGAAACTTCAAACAGCCCATAACACAGCAGCCAGACTCATCTTCGGAAAACCAAAATACGGAAGCGCAAAACCCTTGCGTGAGAAACTACACTGGCTCCCACTCAAGGAACGTATCACCTTTAAAGTATGCACCTTAGTCCACAAAATCATCCACGGTGAAGCCCCTGCATACGTGTCTGACTTAATAGACCTGCCACCCAGAAACGCTAAAAGATCATCCAGAACTTTCCTCAATCTCCACTTCTCTAAATGCAAAGGCATAAAATACAAAGTACTACACGCATCAACCTTCTCATATATGAGTACGCAATTCTGGAATACACTACCACGCAACCTGAAAATGATCTACGAACTAACCGACTTCCGCAAACGATTGAAGACTTATCTCTTTGAGTAAATTTATTGCAAGGATCAAAACACATGAAGTCCATACACACTAATAGAAATGCATTAATACACTCTCTTATGAATCTCTCTTACCCATATTTCCACCACACTTAATATGCTATACCCTATGTTCTCTTGCTATTGTTCTATCGCCTTATCTTTTCCCCATTGTAACACCCCATGGTTTCTACGCCCCAACGAATTTTGACTTGACTTTGTCTCCCCATTACTCCTCACAATGTAACCCATAATCGTACTGTAACACATTGTATTTCCATCATTCACAATATATTGTAAGCCACACTGAGCCCGCAAATAGGTGGGAAAATGTGGGATACAAATGCAATAAATAAATAAATAA
Source organism: Microcaecilia unicolor (assembly GCF_901765095.1). Taxonomy (NCBI): domain Eukaryota; kingdom Metazoa; phylum Chordata; class Amphibia; order Gymnophiona; family Siphonopidae; genus Microcaecilia; species Microcaecilia unicolor. Next base: position 264,808,942 of record NC_044036.1, on the reverse strand, counting down.
ATAAATAAATAAATAAATGTACTTATAGAATAGCTTGCATCCAGATATTTGAGCAAATTTTAATGAGTGTCAATTAACATCAATAATTGCTGGCTAGCACCCAATTATTGATGGTTCAGAGTTCATTATCCAGTTTTTTTTTACATAGTTACCCAAAGTCGGGCATGCAACTTTAGGACACCATATGTAGAATCCAGGGGACTAGCACAGTTTTTAAATGATTACTATATTTATTTAATGAGCAGAGTTATTCGACATCCATATCACCCATGTGAAAAGTAGCTGTCCTATTAGTTACTCAAACAATTGACCAAATTTAATTGATAATTAGATTCAGGTGATTGATCACAGCCAAGTTTATGGAATCTAAGCTTTACCATATCTTGAACCTTAACATGAGAGTAAAGTAGTCATCACAGAGTTTCTACAAGAATGCTATGAAATGATCAAAGGAAATTCCAGAAGATAAGATTAAAAAAAGTTGTTGAACTTTATCAGTCTGGAAAAGGTTACAATGCCATTTCTAAAGCGCTGGGACTCCTCTTTACGGAATTGAGTGAAGCAGTTGATGAGCATTGGTATCGGTAGGGTGTTCTAGAATGTGCCGGCTTGGTAAGACAATAGGCTTGAGAAAAGTCTCAAGTCGAAAGTCTTTGAAGGATGGGAAGGATAATGTTAGAGAATTTCTTGTCCCGTAGTTTGAGTGCACAGTTGTGATTTGAGAGAAAAAAAATATACTGAGGAGCATAGCCCTGAATGATTTTAAAGAGATAACAGAGTTTAAAGATAATTCTGGCCCTACCCATTGAATTTTTTCAGACCGTAGATTAGTTTTATGGCTGTGTTTTGTGTTGTCTGTAGTTTGTGTACTAAGTTTTTATGGCAGTTTAAGTAGATTATATTGCAGTAGTTAAGCTTAGTTAGAATTAGAGCCTCTACCATGAGTCTGAAGTGTTCTTGTATAAAATATTTCCATATTCATCTGAGGTTATACAGTTAGAAGAAGCTGCTGTTACGGTATATTGTCCTGACCTGTGGAAGGAAGTTTTGGCCTCTGAAAGCTCTACCTTCATTGGCTCCAAAGTTGCCCACAAAGGTGCACACTAAGGTGTTCACCTCATACTAGGCACCCTGATGTACTTCTTCTGTGAGAGCGTGTTGAGGACATTGATGACATCACAGGGGATGGGGCTTCATGCCATATCACTAGGTAGCAAGCTGGAAAAAGTCTCTAGTTGAAAATGCTTGTGCTGCAGCCCGTTCTTAAAACAGCAGAGGAGACAGTAAAGATGGTGAAAGTGCCTCAGTTCCACGAGAAAAACAATGCCTTTCTTACATTTGCAAAAACACCCTTGACTGATTTGGGGATAATGTTCTATGTGTGGTATAAAGCAACTATAGTACAGTATTCTACAGTATGGTCTTCGTACCAACAGTCAAACCTGGTGACTGTAGTTTGAAGGTGTGGAGATGCTTTTCTGCTTAAGGACCTGGAAAAGTTGGCATTACTGAAGGAACCATGAATTCTGCATTGTACCAGAAAATTATTAGATAATGTCCAGTCTTCTCTCTGTAAGTTTGAAGTGTAATTGGGTTATGCAGCAAGACAGTGATCCAAAACACAAGAGCGAGTCTACATCTGAATGGCTGAGGAAAAACATAATTAAAACTTTGGATTTGCCTAGTCAGTCTTGACTTGAACACAATAGAGAAGCGGTGAGAAGACCTGAAATGAGCAGTTTGTGTATTTATTTATTTATTTAGTTGTACATTTGTTATACCATCAAGTTGTCAGTGACATAAAGGCGGTGTACAGAAACGAAAGGGAGAAGTATAGCACAGCAATGTAATTATTAAATACTGCAATAACATTACTAAAACAAGAAGTAAGGGAAGTCTAAAAAACAAAAATTAAATAATCTAAAACTCCCTAATTCATACAGACTGAAAAGCCTTATTAAACTAAATTTTAAATGCTACCTTAAATTAGAAATAAGAAGAAGGTAAACAAATATCAGAAGCAAGATTATTCCAAAGAGATGGTACAACACAACAAAAGGCAGTATTCCTTGATCTGTTTCTGCTGATTTAAGAGATCGAGCTGGAGGATAAGAAACAAAAAAAGATGTTAGAGTGTGTCAGAATAAAAAGCACAATGCATGATATTTAAAATTTTAAATTGATTTCTAAAGGTCACGTGATGCTAGGCGACGGGGAGGACGCCGCTCGTTAGAGCTCTGGGTCCCCTCAGATAACAACTTCCCCTAGCGCCGTCTAAAACCACTGAAAACCCCACAAAAAGCAAGGGAAGAGACCGGAACACTCATGCAGTAGGAAGCTGCAACGCCAATCTGCAATACGGTCGGAATGGCCGCAAAAACAACTCGGAAAGAGGGAGCCCGGAGCCGCGAGGGTGAGGGCAAGATGGCGGAGGCTAGCGTGACTGGCGAGTCGGTGAGTTCTGCCTGGGCGGCAGAGATAGCAGCAGAGGTCTCAGCCCTGCTAGAAGTATCTGTAGATCGAAAGCTTCAGAAAATATCCGATCAGATTGGGCAGATGGATGAAAAGTTGGAAAGTCTGCGCTCTGATTTGACGGGATTTCAGCAGAGATGTCAGATGTAGAGGACCAATGTCAGCAATACGAAACCCAGGAAAAAGATCTGAAAGACCGGCTGGAAAAATTGGAAGCAAAAGTCGAGGATCTGGAAAACAGATCACGATGGAACAATCTCAGGCTGATTGGTCTGCCAGAGTCGATACGAGAAGTGGAGCTAGCGGGGTTCCTAGAATTATGGCTGCCCAAAGTGTTAAATATACCGAAGCTGGAGAAGGCGCTGAAGATAGAGCGGGCACACAGGCTGGGGAGAGCAGGACAGAACACGGAGAGACCAAGAGTGGTAATTTGTAGAATACTCAATTACGCACACAAGCAAGAAATATTGAGGGAATGGAGATTAAAAGGCAAGATATTATATGAAGCCCGCAGCGTGCTCTGTTTTCAGGCTGCCACAGTGGCAGCCCAGCGCTGACAATTTGCTGAAGTCTGCAAACACCTCTTTGAAAAGAAAGCTCGCTTTGCTTTGATGTTCCCAGCAAAATTAAGGATACAGCATGAGGGCAGATCACATGTCTTTAGCTCACATGTAGAAGCTTTAAAGTTTGTCAATCAAATGCAGGAGTGCGGGGGAGCAGAGAGCGAGCAAGTACAATCAAGGGGCCAGCGGAGCCCGTGAGGAGAGCAGTTTGCCAAGCAAGGCTGAAATAACAGAAGAAGGCGGCAGCGGGCGATAAAGTGGAACACCCAGAGTCAAAGGGAACTCGGACAAACATCAGATGCCAGTTGCTAAAAACTCTGAGTCATACAGGGATATTTGAGATGTATATGCTGAGAAACTTAGGGTTACAAGTTGGGTAAAGTATAAAGAGGAATTGAAAGTTTGAATTTGTTTATTATGTTGGTTATATCAGTTCACAAGCAAATGAGATACAAAAATATTTTTTGTGGCGGGGAATAGCAGTATAACCTGGAAGATAGTGCTGGGGGGACGAGGGGGGGCAGGGACGTGACCTGTTCTCTCGCGAGAACGGCAGTCTGGTCCTTTGGGAGCAGCATGAAGGAAGGGGAACAGGGAAGAGGGGGGAGGGGGAAGTAGGGTTTTTTTTTCTTCTACTTATTCTTTCTGTTCTGGTAACACTGAGAAAATGGAGGCAGGAAGCAGGTGGATGTGGCGTAGGGGGAGGCACCCAGGGGCTGGGGGGTGTGTCCTCACTTATAAGAAATGTGGAAGGGAAACATGCCGATAAGAATGTGGACTGGGAACGATTAAGCTAATTTCTTGGAATGTGGGGGGGATTTCATCACCCATTAAACGCACCAAAGTCCTGCAGGCCATGCAGCGGCATAAAGCGGCTGTGGTCTTTCTCCAAGAGACGCACTTAACAGCAGAGGAACATAGTAAATTTCAGAAAGGTTGGGTGGGGGAGGTGGTGGGGTCCCCGGCGAAGGGGAAAAAGGGGGTGTGTTAATGTTGTTTAGAAAAGGGCTGCAGTTACAAATAAAGTTGGTTAAAAGAAGTAAGGAGGGTAGATATGTGCTGGCTGAGGTGGAATGTGGAAGTACTAAGTACATTTTTTGCAATGTATACGCACCTAATGTCTTTGACCATAAATTTTACAAAACTTTAATAGAACTGCTGAGCCCCTTCCAGGAGGGCAATATAGTACTTGGAGGAGATTTTAACTTGGTATATAACCCCCAGATGGATAAATGTAGTTCCACAATTGCTCCATTGAGCAATTGTAAAAGAGGCCTGCCCTTTCTCTGCTCGACTCTGGACTTAATTGATATATGGAGAGTACTCCATCCGACACACACAGATTACACGCATGTATCTAGGGCACATTTGACACAATCCCGTATTGATTACTTCCTGGTTTCTGGTGGCCTGTGTGCGAACATACCAGCAGCAGAAATAGGGCCATGTGAAATATCAGACCATTCAATTATATATATACAGCTGCAGGTGTCTAGAAATGGGGGTGGAAGGGGTAGTTGGAGATTTCCTTTTGAATTATACTGGGATCCGCATTTTAAGGAATATATAGGGGAAAAATGGAAGGAATTCGAGGAGCATAATAGGGGTCACCAACAGCAAACAAGTTTATATTGGGAAACAGCAAAGGTGGTAATGCGGGGGGAGATAATCGCCTATAGGGTCGAGCTAGGAAAATGAGGGATAAAGAAATCCTTCGTCTGAAAAAGGAAATTAGAGCTAGGAGGGTGCGATTTGGTGAGATCATAACGGAAGAACAGAAAAGAGCACTATTGGCATCTCAAAGGGAGTTGAATGAATTATTACACCAGAGAGCTAGGAAGTCACAAATTTATTACCAACATCAACTCTTTCAGTACGGGAATAAGGCGGGTACTTTGATGAGTAGGCTAGTGAAGTGGCAGAAGGGGCCTTCTTGGATCCTGCAAATCAAAGATAGGGGAGGGCAGGTAATCCAGGAGACTGGAAGGATCATAGGAAGATTTCGGGACTATTATAAGGCATTATATGAGGAGCCGTCAGATATAATTCCGGATAGCGAGGTATATTTGACCAACCAAGAGTTACCTAGGATTTCAGAGAAGCAATTGGTAATACTGAATAGCCCTACAGAGGAGGGGGAGCTGATGCTGTCATTACAGCAAAGCAAAATTCATAAAGCGCCAGGACCAGACGGGTTTAGCATGGCATTTTATAAGCTGCTTCAGGAGCAAGTGACAAGTCCTTTGATTAGCCTCTTCAATGATATGATAACATCAGGAACCCTGTCAGATCGGCTAAATGAGGCTAAAATAATAGTATTATTAAAACCCGGTAGGGATGAGAGGGAAGTGGGGTCCTACAAGCCAATATCTCTGTTGAATTGTGATATAAAAATTTATGCGAAGATACTGGCCAATAGGTTAGCTAGGGTGCTCCCGGATTTTGTAGCCTTCCCTCAGGTAGGATTTGTAAAAGGCAGGTCAGTGGCGAGTAATATAAGAGCTCTACTGGCTTCCCTGGAGACAGTGGAGACACAGAAAAGGCCTTCTGTGCTGGTCAGCTTTGACGCAGAGAAGGCCTTTGATCGAGTAGTTTGGAACTTTATGTTTGAGGTATTGAAGAAAGTGGGGATAGAGGGGGCATTTAGGAACGCGGTGGGAGCACTGTACTCTAATCCACAGGCATATATGTGGATGAATGGGGAGAAATCAGACTTATTCCCAATCCGGAGAGGTACAAGACAGGGATGTCCTCTGTCTCCTCTGCTCTTTGTCCTGGTCCTAGATCCCCTGATTAGAGAGATTAGTGCCCATCCTGAAGTGACAGGGGTAAAGTGGGGTCCGCTATCATTTAAAGTCTCTGTTTTTGCAGATGACATTTTAGTACACCTTACTCAGCCCAAACGTTCCTTAGAAGATTTATTAGAACTCTTCCAGGAGTATGGAGATTTCTCAGGGTTTAAGGTCAATTACTCAAAATCCTTGGCATTGACGGTTAATGATAGTGTGAGATGGCTGTGGGGAGGCATATTTCCTTTGAAATGGGCTGTGGAGTCTCTTTGATACAGGGCCGTAGTGTTCATGGTGATCCGCACTCCTAGGTACCGGACCAACATCACCAGGCTGGTAGACACGATGAAGGGGCAACTGGGGAGGTGGAAAGCTTTACCAATCACTTTACATGGGAGGATACACCTATTCAGAATGGTAGAATTCCCAAGGTGGCTCTATACTTTTCAGGTGCTGCCCTTGAAGTTAGAGAATAAGGACATAAATCGGATTTATAAGTATGTGAGGAAGTTTGTCTGGAGAGATTCCACCCCTAAGCTTCCTTTGAAAATATTAATGGGCTCGTGGAGGGAGGGGGGGATGGGTCTTCCGGACCTCCATCGCTACAACCAAGCTTGCTTGTTGAGACACTTGGGAGACTGGCTATTGGACAGGCAGGACTTCACGCCTAGGAGACTGGAACAGGAATACTTTAAGCCCTATCATCTATATTATCTGCTGCAATGCCCGGGGACTGCTCTACCTAGTCTGGTGGGTAACAGCGTGTTGCTAAGGCCCATTAGAGAGATTTGGAAGGATTTAAATAAGAGCTGGGGGCTAGAGGCGGAGATGTCAGATCTTTTACCATTACAGGGCAATCCTCAATTTAAACCGGGGTCAGAAAATAAAGTGTTTCTTAGATGGGCAGAACTAGGTATCACAAGGTTAGAGCATGTCCTTGATTCCCGGGGACAGTTATTAGGCTTGGGTGCCTTGGGAGTGGGTATAGATTATAGCCATTCATTTGCATATGGACAGCTAGCTCACTATGTTCGCTCCTTGGACCCAGTACGGTTGGGAGGTAGACATGGGAGTAGAGTTAGAGAATTCTATGGTTCCATGCCGGGGGAGAGGTTATCAGTCTCAGGGCTGCAGAAAGCCTTGTGGGAGCTAGGAGAAGGGAAGGAGGTGGGGAAAATTCAGCTGAGGTGGGCTCAAGATTTGAAACAGCCTAATTTGCAAATTAACTTCCGGAGGCTGGTGTCACGAATACCCTCCATGTCAGGGAATGCTAGTTTGAGAGAATGTCAGTATAGAATCTTACACAGAGCATACATGGCCAAATCTCAGGTGTTCCACATGGGAGGGGTCCTGGACCCGTTGTGTTCTAAGTGTCGGCAGGGGGAGGGCACGTTGTTTCATTATCTATGGGACTGTTACAAGATACAGGCTTTTTGGAGGCAAATAGCTCAATACTTGGAAAAGGTGGTGAAGCATAAAATTCAGTTTTCTCCTTTGGGGGTATTGCTAGATCAATATGAAATGTTTGCAATTCCGCAAAAAGGGGCTCGGCAGTTCATCTGCAAGGCCAGCTTAATAGGGAAGAAACTTATCCTGAACGGTTGGATGGCTGCGGAGCCGCCAGATTATTGGAATTGGAGAAACCGCCTATACGATCTGCTTCTGCAGGAGCGGAGGGTGGTGGGATCCTCCCCAAAGAGAAGGAAGGCTTTCCTGGGAATTTGGGATTTGTACATTGTAAAGAGTATGTAGGACAGGCCCCAAAGGAACCCTGGGATAGGCCAGAATACCCCCGTTATAGGCAGGCATTCCCCAGGAAAAAACTAGAAATAAAGAACTACAACTCCCAGCATGCTCCAAGGGAGACCGGGGATAAGAGAAACTATGTGCATTCCCAGGAGTCTCCAGAGGAGGGCCGCAGGGGAAGGAATAAGGCTGATTCTCCAACCTGGTGGAAGAGGTGGTGGAACAGGTGGGTGGAGAAAGAAGAGCCACCAAAGAGCTTTAATGAAAGAAAGGGTGAGCAGCTGGGAGAAGGGCGGGGCGAGGAGAATATGGATTGGGCTCCTGAGGAGAGAGAGGAAGAGAGTGAGCCTTGCCCTATGGAGTTGACTGAACCGGAGAACACCCTGGAAGAGCCGATGGACTTTTCGGCTCTGGCTCAGCGAAAGCCAAGGAAGTAGCGGGGCCAAGCCGGGTCAAGCGGGAGGAGGTCAGGTAGGAGTATGACTGACCAAGAGGGTGGGACCCTAGGCTTTGAGCCCGCGCAAAGCCATTACTGTGTGTTTTTGAAAGCTTGGCTAGAACTGAACAGTGTTTTTGGAAGCCTGGCTAAATTGAGCTGTGTTTTGGAAAGCTGGGCTAGAACTGAACTGTATTTTGGAAAGCCTGGCTAAATTGAGCTGTGTTTTGAAGCTTGGCTAGAACTGAACTGTGTTTTGAAAGCCTGGCTAAACTGAGCTGTGTTTTAAAAGCTTGGCTTAAAATTGAACTGGGTTTTTTTTGAAAGCCTAGCTGGACTGAGCTATGTTTTTGAAGCTTGGCTAGAACTGAACTGTGTTTTAAAAGCCTGGCTAAACTGAGCTGTGTTTTGAAAGCTTGGCTTAAAATTGAACTGGGTTTTTTTTGAAAGCCTAGCTGGACTGAGCTATGTTTTTGAAGCTTGGCTAGAACTGAACTGTGTTTTGAAAGCCTGGCTAAACTGAGCTGTGTTTTGAAGCTTGGCTAGAACTGAACTGTGTTTTGGAAAACTCCGCTACACTGAACAGGGTATTTTTTTTCTTTTTTTTTTTTATTATTTGCTGCTACTCTTCCCCAGGAGGGAGGGAGAGGAAGCAGTTGTGGAAGCCGGGACTGGGCAACTAACCGGCTGGAAAAAGGTGAACGATAACTGTGCTTTGTTTTGTGTTTTGGGTGCCACAACTGAGGGAAGGAGGGAAGCCCCTCCTAGGCAATAAAAAGCTGCAGTGTTCTGAGAAAAAAAAAAAGGAGCAAGACTGGAAGGTGTTCTTCAGGCTGTGGAGAGCTGCAACCGCTGAGAAAATAAGGATCCACTTTACAATTGGTGTCAGGAGTGGGATAGCGTCGCGGACCTGTCGCTCGAGGAGGCCAAGACCAGCAGGACAGAAAAGCCCGACGGAGGGGCCAATGCTGAGAAAGGCGCAGACCCGTCTGGGGTTCCGGTAAGCGGGGCCTAGATTGGGGGAAATAAAGGGATCCTAGTAAAAGGGGAAACATAAGTAGTGAAACCGCACTTGGAGGTGTCCTCTGTGTTTTTTTTTTCCACCAGGAGTCGCTGTTCCGGAGCAAAGATGGACCCCAAGGAGATCTTCGCTTGGATGACGATGCAGTTCCAGAAACAGCAAGAACTGACGGGGAAGATGGTGGAAGACTCCTTGACGGCGGCACGAGAGCAGCAACAACCGGTGCTGAATATGCTCCAGGACTTTTTTCAGCGAGGGATCGAGGCTCCCAGGGGCGGTGGAGTCGGAGCAACCGGACAGGGGCCAGGAGGAAGCGGTGCGGTAGGACATTTATCCCTGAACTCACTTACTTGGGGAAAGTTGTCTGAGCAGGATAATGTGGATGATTTCCTGACCGCCTTCGAGAGGGTGGCAGTGGCCGCAGGGTGGCCACAAGAGCAGTGGGCCATGCGGTTAGTGCCTTCATTATCTGGGGAGGCTCTAGGAGCCTTTAGAGACTTGGCTCCTGGGGACGCTGCCAACTATGGGAGGTTGAGAGAGGCCATTAAAGACCGGTATGGACTGAGTACCCAGGCTTATAGGCGTAAGTTTCGGTCCACTAAATAGGAAAAGGGGGAAACCCCTAAAGCGCTGGCCACTAGACTGAGGGACTTGGTAAAAAAATGGAACCTGATCGCCACACCACGGGAGAGATTCTTCAAGAATTAGTAGTGGAGCAGTTCCTGCAGGGCCTTCCCAGGGAGATTAGGGCAGGATTGGTCCAAAGGGGCTGTAAGACGGTGGAGGCCGTGACAGCCGGGTTGGAGTGTTATTTGGAAGCCCAACATTGGGGAGAACCCGACCTGGAGGGGGGTAAACCCCGAACTGTGGGAGGCTGGGGTTCCAAAAGTTCCTTCTTTAAGCCAGATCCCCAGGGAGGGAACCCCGATTACGGCTGGGGTGGTAAAAAGCCCGTAGTGCCCTCAGGCCCGAAAAAAAAGGCCCCCTCATATGAAGGAAAACTCTGTTATAAGTGTGGGAAGACTGGGCACTTCCGGAGGGATTGCCCAGGTCGAGAGGGATGGACCTCGCAGGTTGCCCAAGGGTTTAGACCTCGGTATACTGCTAAGGTGGAGGTTGAGGGTTTACCGATTGTAGCCATGTTAGACTCCGGGGCAGACCAGTCCATGATCTCTAGGAGGTTATGGGAACAAATAAGAAAGAGGAGGACAGGAGGTAAGGATACCTATGAGGGAGCCGTGGCTATTCAATGTATACATGGAGCCAGTACTCGTTATACCCTCCATAGGGTTCACGTGAAGGGGCCTACAAGGGAGATAGAGATAGCTGTGGCCGTTCTGCCCAGACTGCCACAGGAGATGATTTTGGGAAGGGACTGGCCCCCCTTTTCCGAGTGTATTAGTGAAAAAAGAGTGTTGGTCACTACCCGCTCGCAGGCTCGGCGAGACCCTGAGGCTGAGGAAGAGGGAATAGGAGGTATTTTTCCTTTTCAAGGGGAGGTTTTAGGGGAGCCAGGAAAAGAGAGAAAGGGGAAAGCTTTGAAAAAAAAAGGAGCAGAGGGGCAGACGGGAGGCCTTGGAGCAGGCAAGGAAAGAAAGTTATCTGCCAGTGGCCCCGAAAGAATTGAGCGAGCAGTTTCCCCAGTTTCATAGGGAGCAGGCCACGGACCCTACTTTAGAATATGCCTGGGAACGGGCCCGACAGGGGGAGGGCCAGGAAGCTCCGGGGTTCATGATAGAGGGGGACATTCTATATCGCAGGGTACCCAATTGGGAGAACTCTGAAGCTGGGAGACAGCTAGTAGTCCCCCAAGCTTTCCGTCCCCTAGTAGTAAGGCTCGCGCATGATCACCCTTTGGGGGGGCATAAGGGCTCCCAAGCTACCCTGACTCAGATATTGGGCCGGTTTTATTGGCCAGGAGTTTATGGGGAGGTGGAGAGGTATTGCAAGTCCTGCCCCAACTGTCAGAAGGTGACAGACCGGCTACCGCCTAAGGCTCCGTTAAAACCCCTTGCTAGAGTGGAACAACCGGGGAGGAGAATAGCCATGGATATCATTGGCCCAGTAACGAAATCTCAGAGAGGCTTCCTCTACGTTTTAGTGGTTATGGATATGGCCACTAGGTACCCCTGGGCCATTCCTTTGAGAAGCATATCAGCGAAGGTCATTGCCAGGGAACTGATAAAAATCTTTTGTGAGGTGGGATTCCCCCAAGAAGTTTTGACCGACAAGGGGTCCAACTTTATGTCAAGTACCTTAAGGCAAGTGTGGGAGGCTTTTGGGATACAACATATCCGTACAGCGGCCTACCATCCTCAAACTAATGGGATGGTGGAACGTTTTAATAGAACTTTAAAGGGTATGTTAAAGAAAGCGTTAGGCGAGGATAGGACAGGTTGGGACCAGCTGTTGCCCTTCGTGCTATATGCCTACAGGGAGAAGGTGCAAGACTCCTTAGGTGTTTCGCCTTATGAACTAATGTTTGGCCGGAGGCCCAGGGGAATTTTAGATATATTGCAGGAGCACTGGGTACCCCCGGACCCCTCCGATCAGTCAGTGGTCGAATACCTACAGGATCTGAGGACCAGATTAGATAAGTTACAGGAATATTCCCAGGAAAGGCTTGAACAGAGCCAAAATCGGCAAAAGGAATATTATGATAAGGGTACTCGGGAGAGGGAGTTTGTAATAGGAGATAGGGTCCTTATCCTAATCTCGGAGGATCCTCATAAGTTTGCCTCTAGGTGGAAGGGTCCCTGGGTGGTGAGGAGGAGACTTGGGCCTCTTACATATGAGGTGGCGAACGAAAAGGGGCGGGTCCAAACCTTCCACGTTAACCTGATGAAACCCTGGGTAGCAAGGGTAGGCTTTCAGACCCGGGGAGAGGAGTTGGGACCGCAAATAAGAGATATTTTCAAGCCCGGTGAACCAGGGGTTAATCCCCGGTTAACACAAGTACAAAAGAAAGAGATAGGGAGGCTCTTGAAAGGGTTTGATGATGTGTTGACAGCCTGCCCTGGAAATACTCACCTAGTGGAGCATGACATCATAACGGAAAAGGGTAAAGTAGTTCGGCAAAAGCCATATAGGCTGTCCCCCATGAAAAGGAGGGAGGTGATAAAACAGGTCCAGGAAATGTTAGACTTCGGGGTGATCGAAGAGTCAAATAGCCCCTGGTCAAGCCCAGTGGTGTTAGTACCAAAACCCGAAGGGGAGTGGAGATTCTGCATAGATTTCCGCCAGCTTAATAATATTTCTCAAGCAGATGCATATCCTATGCCCTATATTGAGGAGCTGGTGGACAGGCTAGGATCTGCACAATATCTCACCACCCTGGACTTGACAAAAGGGTACTGGCAGATTCCCCTTACGGCAGGGGCACAAGCTAAGACCGCCTTTAGTACGCCCATAGGCCTGTACCAGTTCAAAAGATTGCCCTTTGGCCTTAATTCAGCTGCTGCAAGTTGCCAGAGGTTGCTGGACAGGGTTCTCCGACCTCATCAGGCATATGCCGCCGCATATATGGATGATGTGGTAATACATAGTGGAGACTGGAACACCCATTTAAACCAGGTAGAGGCAGTGCTGCAGGCTTTTAGGGAGGCAGGTCTCACCCTGAACCCAAAAAAATGTTATTTTGCGCAGTACAGGGTGAAGTATTTAGGGTATAATGTGGGAAGGGGAGAGGTCCGGCCCTTATTGAATAAGGTTAAAAGCATCCAAGAGTTTCCCAGACCAAACACCAAGAAACAATTGCGTAGATGCCTGGGGATGGTAGGGTATTACTGCAGGTTCATCCCTCATTTTTCCGTAATGGCCACTCCCTTGACTGACATGCTGAGAGGGAAGAATCCGGACCACATGAGGTGGGGAGGGGAGGAGTTGAGGGCATTTGAACAGATGCAGAGGGCCCTGTGCCAGGAACCTGTGCTGAAAGCAGTTGATTTTGAAAAGCCCTTTGTCCTTCAAACAGATGCTTCGGGGAGGGGGTTAGGCGCAGTGCTGTCCCAAGAGCATGAAGGGGAGGAACACCCGGTGCTGTATTTAAGCCGGAAGCTCCTGCCTCATGAGGAACATTACTCCACCATAGAAAAGGAGTGTTTAGCCATACGATGGGCAGTGCAGGAGTGTAGTGTCTATTTAGAAGGGAGAAAATTTAAGTTGGTAACGGACCATGCTCCCTTGAAATGGTTGAAGGTGATGAAGAATAATAATGGGAGACTAATGCGATGGTACTTAGCATTGCAGCCTTTCCAATATGCGGTGGAGCATCGTCCCGGGCGATGTTTAGAAAATGTTGATGCCCTGTCCCGGGTGGAGGAGGAGGAGGAAAAAGAATGCGGGGGTGGAAATTTAAGGGGGGGGGGGGTATGTAAAGAGTATGTAGGACAGGCCCCAAAGGAACCCTGGGATAGGCCAGAATACCCCCGTTATAGGCAGGCATTCCCCAGGAAAAAACTAGAAATAAAGAACTACAACTCCCAGCATGCTCCAAGGGAGACCGGGGATAAGAGAAACTATGTGCATTCCCAGGAGTCTCCAGAGGAGGGCCGCAGGGGAAGGAATAAGGCTGATTCTCCAACCTGGTGGAAGAGGTGGTGGAACAGGTGGGTGGAGAAAGAAGAGCCCCCAAAGAGCTTTAATGAAAGAAAGGGTGAGCAGCTGGGAGAAGGGCGGGGCGAGGAGAATATGGATTGGGCTCCTGAGGAGAGAGAGGAAGAGAGTGAGCCTTGCCCTATGGAGTTGACTGAACCGGAGAACACCCTGGAAGAGCCGATGGACTTTTCGGCTCTGGCTCAGCGAAAGCCAAGGAAGTAGCGGGGCCAAGCCGGGTCAAGCGGGAGGAGGTCAGGTAGGAGTATGACTGACCAAGAGGGTGGGACCCTAGGCTTTGAGCCCGCGCAAAGCCATTACTGTGTGTTTTTGAAAGCTTGGCTAGAACTGAACGGTGTTTTTGGAAGCCTGGCTAAATTGAGCTGTGTTTTGGAAAGCTGGGCTAGAACTGAACTGTATTTTGGAAAGCCTGGCTAAATTGAGCTGTGTTTTGAAGCTTGGCTAGAACTGAACTGTGTTTTAAAAGCCTGGCTTAAAATTGAACTGGTTTTTTTTTGAAAGCCTAGCTGGACTGAGCTATGTTTTTGAAGCTTGGCTAGAACTGAACTGTGTTTTGAAAGCCTGGCTAAACTGAGCTGTGTTTTGAAAGCTTGGCTTAAAATTGAACTGGGTTTTTTTTGAAAGCCTAGCTGGACTGAGCTATGTTTTTGAAGCTTGGCTAGAACTGAACTGTGTTTTGAAAGCCTGGCTAAACTGAGCTGTGTTTTGAAGCTTGGCTAGAACTGAACTGTGTTTTGGAAAACCCCGCTACACTGAACAGGGTATTTTTTTTCTTTTTTTTTTTATTATTTGCTGCTACTCTTCCCCAGGAGGGAGGGAGAGGAAGCAGTTGTGGAAGCCGGGACTGGGCAACTAACCGGCTGGAAAAAGGTGAACGATAACTGTGCTTTGTTTTGGGTGCCACAACTGAGGGAAGGAGGGAAGCCCCTCCTAGGCAATAAAAAGCTGCAGTGTTCTGAGAAAAAAAAAAAGGAGCAAGACTGGAAGGTGTTCTTCAGGCTGTGGAGAGCTGCAACCGCTGAGAAAATAAGGATCCACTTTACAACATACAATCGTTATCATCCAGAACCTGCAGTTTTTTGCTGAATAGACTATGATTTTTTTTTTCATTTATTATTATTTCTATATTCTCTCCCTTGGGATTTTTAGATAGTGGAATGTGGAAGTCATTTTGATAGGATGGTGGATATGAGGAGATAACAAGAAGAAAGTAACACAGTCTACAGAGGATGAGTCTTTTGTGGAGCGAGAGGGAGAGGGAGGGGGGAGGAGGGAACTCCCTTGGTTGAAGGAAATGCAAATGGGAGGGGGGAAGGGGGGGGGAGAGGAATCATGTATAACTGGTAACAAAGTCTGAATTTGGGAATTATACTATGTGGGGAGTCAAGCTACATGGGAGGAGCCGTTACAACTTATTATTGCATAACAATGGAGGGGAAGAGGTGTAAGGTAAAAGTTTGTTGACAGCTGTTTGTTTGCAAAGGAGTGCATGTTAAGATTGGAGCAGAGTTCCTTATACCAGTAGATATCTGGACATGTAGTATTCCCAATAAAATATTGAAGATATGGAATAGAGGGGTGGGGCGGGGAGAAAATATGAAAAGATGGATGACAGATTGTATCATTCAGTTTTAAGATGTACATGTTTAGCTGAATATGTAAATGTATAATGTTGGACATGTGTTGTTTTACATTTTGTCACCAATAAAAATGTTGAACTATAAATTGATTTCTAAAGCTAACAGGAACCCAATACTTCTGAAGATACATGATCAGATATATTTGCTTTATAAAGGAGCTTCACAGCTGTGTTCTGAATAAGCTGAAGATGGCAAATATGATAGGAAGACCCACTATCAGGGAATTGCACTAGTCAAGTTGAGTAAGAACTAGTGCATGAATCAGCATACTAGGAGCTGCTTTATTAATAAGACCAAAGAGAGCAAATCAAAAAGATTTTTGAATGACTAGAAATATGTGAAGAAAAAGAAAGCTTGTTATCAATGAGCACACCCAGACAGCAAATGCAATCTTTATTGGGGTCTAAAACCTCATTCAACATAGTAAGTGGAGGAGTGGCCTAGTGGTTAGGGTGGTGGACTTTGGTCCTGGGGAACTGAGGAACTGAGTTCGATTCCCACTTCAGGCACAGGCAGCTCCTTGTGACTCTGGGCAAGTCACTTAACCCTCCATTGCCCCATGTAAGCCGCATTGAACTTGCCATGAGTGGGAAAGCGTGGGGTACAAATGTAACAAAAAAACAAAAAAAAAATAACAGTAAATGGCAGCAGATAAAGACCTGCACAGTCCATTGTCTGCCCAACAAAGTGGGCTGATCCATGCCCACCACTCTATGCCTGGCTCCAGTCATCCATGCTTAAATGCTAGTTGTTAAGTCTCCACCATGCCAACCATATGGTCAGCCAAATATGATGAGGATGATATATTCAACTTGCTAGTCAAGAGATCTTCCCGTCCCCCCTGAGCTGCACAGCACCCTCACTTGCGGCATGTGACAATAAAGTGATCTACAACACTGGAGTTGCCGAAGCTTCACCTGTTTTTTTGCCATTTGCTGGACACAGATAATAGAAGTCTATTCAGCATTGGCCTTGGTTCCCCGATGCTGGATTTGGATAATCTTCTTTCAATTTTTCGCTGTTTGCAGGACACAAACTGTAGATTTCTGTTTGGCATCGGCCTTTGTTCCCACTACTGTTGCACAAGATAACACCTCAACAGTCATGTTGTGTTCCCATCCTCTTTCTGTGTCTATCCCATGCATTTTTGAATTCACTCACCCTTTTCTTTGTCTCTACAACCTCTTCTGGAAGGGTGTTCTAGGTGTCTACTACCCTCACTATGAAAAAGTATTTCCTGATGTTACTCTTAAGTCTACCTCCCTGCAACCTCCATTCATGTTCTCTAGTTCTACTGCCTCTATGTCTCTGGAAGAGGTTCCTTTGGATGAAAAGGGGACAAAGAATTATGTCTGGAAAATCATATGCTTCATACGTTTGCAGATTGAGAAACAACTTATTTTGCTGGAACCAAGAGACAATATATCTCAGTTTATCAGAAAGTAATAACTGGATTGATTGTTCCCAAGAATCATGAGCTACCAAAAGATAAATATCGTCAGTATAGATTCAAGGGAAAATACCTAGCTGTTTTAACTACAATAGCTAAAGGAGCAAGGTAAGCATTAAACAAAGTTGGGTCCATAATAGAATCCTAAGGTACTCCACAGGAAAAAGGAAATGTATGAAAACCTACAAATGAGTCTGAAGTACTCAAAAGCTTTGGAAAGGTGATTTTCATGACTTGGAGAATTTTGTGGTTTGGTTAAACCAACGGAACCCAGCACTCCAATTTACTTTTACATACTCCACAGAATGTGTGGGTTTTGTAATTTTTATTTTTTGGATGTAGATATTACGCAGATTGGAGCCAAGCTTAATACCCAGGTATATAAGAAACCAAACTTTCTTAGTTGTCATCCTAGACGTCTGAAGGAAAGCTTTCCTTATTCGCAATTTTTGTGCTTTAAGAGGATATGTACCTAAAGTTCTGAATTTAAAAAACAGTCTCGAGAATGTTCTGTTGATCTATAGTGAAGGGTTTACCCCAAGCAGGTTTTGAGATCTACATACATTAGAGCGAGGCACAACCATCGCGAATGGTTGTAATGGGAGAGACATGATCCAGATGATTCCAAAGTGGATGTCTGTGTTGTCAAATATACGAAGGGAGGGGAAGAGGTGGCCAAAATTTTAAGGAACAACTGGGACATTATGAAGTCACATCCAGTCTTTGAGGATCATTTTTTACATCTTGCTTTCTCCAGGGTGTGGAACCTAAAGAAATTGTGGAGTTTAGTAGTATTACCACAGATGACACGGCAAGTGGATCAACCGAGGGGACATTTCAAGTGTGGCCGTCGCCACACCTGTACAATCACGAAGGAATGCACTTCTTTTCAGAATCCAGTAGATGGTAGGATTTATGTTTTGAAGAATCATACAAATTGCAGATCTCAAGGGGTTATTCCTTACCACCAGCAGCAGATGAATCCATTACTAATGGGTTATGTCCACCTACCAGCAGGGGGAGATAGAGAACACTGAAAACCATAGTACCTCCTGGACGGCTAGCTCCATCTGCCTCTCAGTATTCTCTATCTCCCAGCAGGGTTGGACGCAGCTTATTCAGCTCCTTCAAGAATCTGCCTGGGGTGGCTCTTGTGCTTTTGCCAGTTGTAGCAGGGGTGTTGTGGCTATTGCAGCTCCACTTTAAAGGCACATAGGTTAGCCCTTTCCCTGCCTTACCTTTCCCCCTATGTGGATGCAGGCATATAGGTTTGCCCAGTCTCTGTCTTTCCCACTCTCTTCTATGTGGATGCAGGCACATTGGTTCGTCCTTTCCCTGCCTTTCCCACGCTTCTGGACCTCCGGAGTGCCTCTGTAGCTGTTGCCTCTAGCTTTCCTCACAACGTTAAAAAAAAAAAACGCGACGCGCTTGTTAGCGCTGCGATTCTGAGGCTATCTTCTGTGAAGCGTGACCGGAGCTCTGGGACTCGGTCTGTTGACGTAAGAGCGTCTTGTAGCTCCTCCGGGGAGGGCCCGTGATCTGGGTGTTTTTGGCGCGAATCCGACATTTTGAAATTTTCCGCCATTTTCGGCGATGGCTGTGGAGGTTGTTAAGCGCTGATCATGTTGTGGCAAGCACAGATCAGCAGCGGGGCTGTGTAAATCGTGCTCTTCAGACGTCAGGGCCAGCATGAGCATGGCGAGCGATGTCCCTTCCCGCTCGGTGGAGCTGGCAGCGTGCGCCATCTTGGATGCGCTGCATGGTCCGACCCCTGCAGGAGCGGAGGGGTCTGAGGCCGGAGGGGAGTCTCGGATGGGGCTACCAGAGGAGCTGCTTGCCCCGGATTGGAACCGGGAGACCAGGGTGAGCCTTTCTCCCCTGAGTTTGTGTCACTTTTACATAAAGCGTTCTTGTTAAAGAGGGCTCTGTGGCAGGTGTCTGACTCTGCGTTGCTACCTGGTGGAGGCCGGACCGGGATTGCTGTCAGGCGTTTTTTCCCCAGACAGTTGGCCGCAGGACAAGCGTAGAAGGGTAAATTCCCCTTCAGAAAGTGGTGCACCTCCCTTCCCCCCCCCCCCCCCCCCCCCCCCCCCGTGGTTGGGCTGTGGGGATTCTGAGGGGTCTGGCAGACCATGGTCTGAGGAGCCAGAGGAAGGTGCCGGATTGGCACTGGATCCAGATGATCCGACCGTGGTTAGGATTTTCCACCGCGAGGAGCTGCCAGTGCTTATTTCTGATGCCTTGCAGGCCCTCTCTATTGAAGATCCTGCGCTTGGCGAGGCGTCCTCTGGTAATCCGAGGATGGCAAGTACTAAGAAGCCTGCTCGAGCCTGTCCTTTGCATGACTCCATCCAAGAGCTTATTTCGGCTCAATGGGTTGACCCCGAGGGGCCTTTGAAAGTTGCTAGGGCAGTGGGGCACTTATACCCTCTAAGTGAGGAGCACTTGGCACGCTTGGCCGTGCCTAAACTAGATCCCCTAGTCACGGCTGTGACGAAGGAGACTACCCTCCCAGTAGAGGGAGGGGTTGCCCTGAAGGACATGCAGGACCGACGGCTGAAATCAGCAATGAAACGGTCCTTTGAAATTTCAGGCCTAGCCTTACGGGCGTCTGTCTGCAGTTGTTCTGCTGCTCAAGCCTGCCTTGCTTGGTTGCAACAGGCAGTGGAACAGCCCGGGGATGGAGCAGAGCCCCTTGTGGAGGTGGCACCGCGGATGGAGTCGGCCTTGTCATTTTTGGCTGACGCCCTTTATGATCTGGTCAGAGCCTCGGCTAAACAGATGTCTGTGGCAGTGGCCGCTCGCCGCCTTCTTTGTCTACGGCATTGGGCGGCTGACATGGCCTCTAAGCAAAGGTTGGTGAAGTTGCCCTTCCACGGCTTTCTCCTATTTGGTGAGGAGTTAAAGAAAATTGTCAAGGGCCTGGGGGGATGCTAAACCCCAGTGGTTACCCGAGGATAGGTCACAGCCTTCTTCCAAGGGTCAGGCGGGTTCACCTCGCTTCCATGAAGCTAGAAGGTACCGCCCGGGGCGTTCTGCTGGGTTTACTTCTCGTGCCCGTTTTCAGCAGAGGAACTCCTTTCACTCAGACAAACCCTCCGCAGCGGCCGGTTCAAGGCCTGGAGTTCATGGGCGACCCTCTCAATGATGGTGCGCCGACCCAATCCTCGATTCCTGCAGTTGGAGGACGTCTTTCCTTCTTTCTCGAGGAGTGGGTCAAGATTCCAGGAATAACATGTATAGAATGTTTGTACGTTTGGGAAGCTTGCCAGGTGCCCTTGTCCTGGATTGGCCGCTGTCGTGGACAGGATGCTGTGCTCGATGGACCCTTGGTCTTTTCCCAGTATGGCATTACTTATGTACTTATTACCTCAGATCAGTGGGTTTTGGACCTGATCAGAGACGGTTACGGATTGGAATTTATTGCCCTGGTGAGAGACATGTTTTTGGAGTCCCGATGTGGCACTGCCTTCAAAGGGGTGGCGGTAGAGGAGACCTTGCAAGGCTTGTTGCAGCTGGGAGCAGTGATCCCCGTGCCTCCCGCCGAACGCGGCTGCGGTCATTACTCCATTTATTTTGTGATGCCGCGAAAAGGTGGGCCTTTTCAGCCCATTCGCGACTTAAAGGAAGTCAACAAGTCACTCAAAGTGTGGCATTTCCACATGGAAACCCTGTGCTCCGTCATTGTGGCGGTTCTGCCAAGAGAGTTTCTCACGTCTCTGGACCTGAAAGAAGCTTACTTGCACATCCCTATTTGGCCCCCGCACCAACGGTTTCTCCGGTTTGCGGTGTTGGGAAAACACTTTCAGTTTCAGGCCTTGCCTTTTGGCCTCGCCACAGCTCCCCGAACCTTTTCCAAGGTAATGGTGGTAGTAGCTGCCTTTCTCAGGCGAGAGGGTATCCGGGTTCACCCGTACCTCGACGACTGGCTCATCAGAGCGGACTCTGCAGAAGAGAGTCGTCATGTAACAGCCAGAGTGGTCTCAGTACTGCATTCTCTGGGCTGGGTCGTCAATATACCCAAAAGTCACCTGACCCCCTCTCAATCTCTAGAATATTTGGGGGTTCGGGTCAACATGGCCTCGGGGTTTGTCTTTCTACCTGAGCAAAGGAGGTGCAAGCTTCAGACCCAGGTCCGTCTGTTCCTGAGGATGCCTCGCCCGCGAGCTTGGGACATTGTCCAGCTCTTGGGGTCGATGACGGCCACCCTAGAAGTGGTGCCTTGGGCGAGAGCGCACATGAGACCGCTGCAGTGTTCCCTGCTACAACGTTGGTCTCCCATTTCCCAGGATTATCAGTGCAGACTCAGTTGGCTCCCTGCGGCCTGACTCAGCATGGAGTGATGGCTCTCAGACAGCAAGCTGCGGCGAGGAATGCCGTTAGCACTCCCTGACTTGTGCCTGGTGTTAACCGATGCCAGCCTGAAGGGCTGGGGAGCTCATTGCCAGGAGAGGCATGCCCAGGGCCTGTGGACACTCGAAGAATCAAAGTGCTCCATCAATCGCTTGGAGTTAAAAGGGGTTGCTGGCCTTTCAATAGACCTTGGAGGGATTGGCTGTCAGAGTGCTGTCGGACAATATGAC
The DNA here is from genome assembly GCF_901765095.1 of Microcaecilia unicolor. Lineage (NCBI taxonomy): Eukaryota > Metazoa > Chordata > Amphibia > Gymnophiona > Siphonopidae > Microcaecilia > Microcaecilia unicolor. Next base: position 264,787,628 of record NC_044036.1, on the reverse strand, counting down.
GGCAGTGGCCTACATAAATCATCAAGGCGGAACGCAGTGCAGAGCACTGGCTGCGCAGGCAGCTCAGATTTGCCACTGGGCCGAGCTGCATCTACAGTTCCTGTCAGCAGCTCATATTGCAGGTCAGAGCAACGTGCAAGCCAATTATCTAAGCAGACAGCACATCGACCCAGCGGAGTGGGAGTTGGCAGACGGAAGTGTTCCTTCAACTCTGTGCCAAGTGGGGAACGCCCGTAGTGGATCTGATGGCGTCAAGCACAAATGCCAAAGTCCCGTGCTTTTACAGCAGATGGAGAGATCCTCGCTCGGTGGGGTTAGATGCCTTGGCTCAACCCTGGCCTCTGGGCCTCCTATATGTGTTCCCGCCTTGGCCCTTGATAGGGCGAGTACTCTGCGAATTCGGCTGCACCAGGGAGTGGTGATGCTCATTGCCCCGAATTGGCCCGGCGGCCCTGGTATGCGGACCTCCGGCGGATGCTGGTGGAGGCTCCTCTTCCTTTGCCTCTGGAACCGAACCTGTTGACGCAGGGCCCAGTAACCATGGAGGATCCCTGCCGCTTTGGTCTTACGGCATGGCTATTGAGAGGGCGCAATTGAGAGACGAGCTATTCTAACAAGGTCATCTCCACTCTCTTGCAGGCCTGCAAGCGTTCCACTTCCGTTGCCTATGCTCGGATCTGGCGCCAGTTTGAGGCTTGGTGTGTTTCTAAAGCGATCACACCCATGCGGGCTTCTGTCTCGCCAATAGTTGACCTTTTGCAGGATGGTTTACAAAAAAGGCTTGGCCTATAATTCCCTGCATGTTCAAATGGCAGCCTTGGCATGTTTTTGGGGGAAGGTCGCTGGCTTCTCCCTGGCTGCGCATCCGGACATTACACGGTTTCTTAGAGGGGTGCTTCGGCTCTGGCCTCCCATGCAGGCCCCTTGGAACCTGGGGCTAGTATTAAAGGCTCTTCATTGTTTGCCCTTCGAGCCGCTGAGGCAAGCTTCGGAGAAGGATGTGACTCTAAAGACAGTCTTTTTGGTGGCCATTACATCAGCGAGACGGGTGTCTGAGCTCCAGGCGCTGGCCTGTCGAGACCCATTTCTGCAATTCTCAGAGTCCGGAGTAACGGTACGTACTGTGCCTTCCTTCCTGCCTAAGGTGGTTTCAGCGTTTCACCTAAACCAGCCTATTTATCTGCCCTTCTTTACTAGGGAGGAGTTTCCGGAATCTTTTGGGCAGTTGCACCTTCTGGATGTGCGCAGGGCTCTGTTGCAGTATCTGCATATGTCTAATGCTTTCAGGACCTCTGATCACCTTTTTGTATTGTTGTCAGGTCTCCAGCGTCTAATGCCATTATAGCCCGTTAGCTTAAGGAAGCCATTTTTTCTGCATATCTGCTATCTGGCCAGCCTCCGCCTGACGCCTTTAAGGCACATTCCACAAGAGCAATTTCTTCCTCTTGGGCTGAGACGGGAGCACTCTCTCTTCAAGAGATATGTAGTGCAGCTACTTGGGTTCTAAGCTCTCTTTTGCCCGTCATTATAGGCTGGATGTGGCTGCCAGGAGGGACGCGCTTTTTGGAGCACAAGTGCTTGCACGTGGTGTGGCTTGTTCCCGACCTATCTAGTGATTACTTTGATACATCCCATTTGTAATGGATTCATCTGCTGCTGATGACAAGGAAGGGAAAATTAGGTTCTTACCTTGGTAATTTTCTTTCCTTTAGTCACAGCAGATGAATCCATGATCCCTCCCTGATTGACTCTGTTTTGTGTTCAGTTTTTCCTGCAGACATGTTCCCTCATTGGGAGAAGTTGGAAAACAGTCTTCAGGATTTCTGTTCTAGTACAGGAGGTTGAGTTCGTCCCTCCTTTGTGTTATTGCTGCTGTTCTGGGGCGTTCGTTCGCTGTGAAGAAAGTTCATGTTATGCTACTTTGTGGTTTAACACTGCTTTGGAAGCTTCGAATACTGAGAGGCAGATGGAGCTAGCTGTCAAGGAGGCACTATGGTTTTCAGTGTTCTCTATCTCCCCCTGCTGGTAGATGGACATAACCCATTCGTAATGGATTCATCTGCTGTGACTAAAGGAAAGAAAATTACCAAGGTAAGAACCTAATTTTCCCTTTATTTGCTCCAGTGTCCTTGCAATAAAGTATATATCAGAAAAACTAAGCGCAGCTTGAATGTTTGCATGAATGAACACCATCATAGTTTACTGCATGACAGAATGGGAGCTCCTTTAGTGGCACACAACATAGTACATCAGTTTAATGATTTTGAATGTCATGTGATCAGAATTCTCCCATTGCTAGAGACTGTGATTGGGACAATTTAATGTTTTGAACAATGTTGGATTTACCATTTGCATTCTATAAAACCGGGGGGGGGGGGGGGGGGTTAAATAATAGGATTCAATGAACAGTGTGCGATTGTGTTAATAAAGTGAAGCCATTTTGATTTTACGTCACTCAGTGATGTCACTGTGGGTGGGGGTTTTTTTTTAACACTAGCGCCATTTTGTACGGAGGATTTTTGCCGGTAAACATGAAGTTTCAACATCAAGATGAGAAGTATGTGCCTTAGTGGAGTTGGTAGATGAGGCTATTTAACCTATTTTATCATTCACATGACTTTCTTTTTCATGCAGCTTATGAGATTAAGTTTCCCCTAAAGAAGCCTGTGATGGTGAAATGGGTCCCCATTGGGATCAAAATGAAGACGAAGCACGTTGCTTTTTAGCTGTGTGATTGGACGTTAGATACACAAGTTTATCTTGTTTGCTGCGAGAATTGTGAAGAAATTTTAAAAAAGAAATTGGGAGATTTTTGCTGATAATTGGTCTGAGTCATAAGGAAACTGAGGTACTCATGTTGAGAGTGGACTGGGTTAAACAAACAGTGCCCAGTTTCCACAGCATTAACCTGTGAATGCTGAGGTTTTTCCCCTCTGTTTCAGAAAAATCAAAAATTAAAAAAATTAAAGAGTGAAGAATTAAAATAGTGGAACACGAGGGAGTCTTAAAAGGTTTGGCCGCTGTCGTGGACAGGATACTGGGCTCGATGGACCCTTGGTCTTTTCCCAGTGTGGCATTACTTATGTACTTATGTAAGTTGGTGTCCACATGTTTTTATTTTAAGCTGAGCTTTTTTTGTGTGTGTGTGGAACCATTCAGAGTTTTTTTTGCATTTTGTTCCTCCTAGGATCCTCTGTCTCCAGCAAATCTCTGTCTGTTGCCTTTTCTGTCAGTCTTTTGTTGTGTCTACTATTATCTCTAACTTTGCTACTCACTTGTTCTATACCCTTTCCTGTCAAATAATGGCGCACTTTTCTGTTGTGATTTTAATTACTTATTTTTAAATTGTGAACTCCTCTGTTATCTGTTTGAGGAAGTGCAGTATATCAAGCTAATAAACTATTACTCCTTATTGCCCTTCCCAGCATTTCTGTTCATCTGCCGAGTGTGTTCTCTTTCATCCCTCCTTGTGCTGCATACATCTGGACTGTTTTTTTTATCTGTCTCCAAACTTACGGAATTCCTTACCTTTGGCTCTGCAATCAGAACTGTCCTGTTAAGTTTAAAGCTGGACTTTGGCCCATCTATTTTACTATGCATTTTCATTGAGATAGGGGTCCACAATTAGACTTGTGGGGACCAGACTGCGACTGTCTTAAGGTTTCTGGATTGAATTTGTAATTTGTGCTAAGGATTTGTCATAAGATCTTTAGATTGTGTCTGTGGTTTGTGCTACTATTTTTCCTTTCCTATTTGATAATGGCATTCCTTTCCGTGTATTTTTAATCCGTAAAGTGCCTTGTTAAGGCAGCTCCAAAAGTGGTATATTAAATCTTTAATAAACAATAAAAGTAATTATTTCCTGGATAGAAGCCTCTCCAGCTCAGTTTCTCCGTCCGTCAACTGGGAGAGGCATTTAACATTTTAAATGAATACTATGACAACTTCAGAAATAACAATTATTTATTTATCCCTTACACTGAAAATATGATCCATTAAGGATATTTTGATAGCAGATGACAAGCATTCATGTATTAAACTATTTATTGCAGACTGTTGAATATTTAGGAACTTATGTGCCTAAGGATGTAAGTTATGGGTTTGTATATAAAGAGAAAGAAACTCGCAATTTGAAGCTAGAAAGGGCAGTCTCAGCTTTTAAATAAGATATGAGAACTGGGCATCCAAATGGCATATGGAATTTAATGTGGACAAATGCAAAGTAATGCACATTGGGAAGGATAATCCAAATCAAAGTTACTTGTTGAAACTCCTACTACTACTACTATTTAGCATTTCTATAGCGCTACAAGGCATACGCAGCGCTGCACAAACATAGAAGAAAGACAGTCCCTGCTCAAAGAGCTTACAATCTAATAGACAAAAAATAAAAAATAAGCAAATCAATTAATGTGAACGGGAAGGAAGAGAGGAGGGTAGGTGGAGGCGAGTGGTTACAAGTGGTTACGAGTCAAAGGAGTAGTGTAGAATGAGTAAAAGTGAATCGATATTTTACTCTTTCAAAAAGTACAAAGACAAGGGGACACTCATTGAAGTTACATGGTAATACTTTTAAAATGAATAGGAGGAAATATTTTTTTTCATTGAATGAATACTCTGGAGGATGTGGTTACAGCGGTTAGTTTATCTGGGTTTAAAAAAGGTTTGGAAAAGTTCCTAGAAGAAAAGTCCATAGTCTGCTATTGATATAGACATGGGGGAAGGTACTGCTTGTCCTGGGATCAGTAGCATTGCATCTTCCTAATATTCGGGTTTCTGCAGGGTACTTGTGACCTGGATTTGCCACTGTTGGAAGCAGGATACTGGGCTAGATGGACCATTGGTCTGACCCAGTTTGACTATTCTTATGTGCTTATGAACACAAGCCTGTTAGATATTCCTGTGTCTTTTTGGTTTCTTGCTTTCTGCGATATACAGAAGAGTTCAACATGTTGAGTGGAGGAGTAGTCTAATAGAGCAGTGGTCTGAGAACCCGAAGAATTGGGTTCAATTCCCATTGCAGCTCTTTGTGACCCTGGGCAAGTCACTTAACACTCTATTGCCCCAGGTACAAAATAAGTACCTGTATATAATATGTAAGCTGCTTTGATTGTAACCACAGAAAGACAGTAAATCAAATGTGATCCCTTTTTATGTTTTTTTTTTTTTTTTTTTTTTAGTATTTTACCAAAATACCAGAAATCAACCATAAGAGAAGGGATGTGTGTGTATATGCATGTGATATTAAGGATGGTGATAATGAGGCACTGCCAGCTGCCATAGCTGGTCTCTCTTTATGCTTTCCAACAAATGGAATGTTGGGGGGAAAAATCATCTGCAACTGTTATCCTAGTATTGTTCAAAATAACAGAATTTCAGCAAATTTGACATGCAGAAAAAAAAATGTGAATATCTCAAATGAGTTAAAAAAAAAAAAAACAGAAATATTGGATGATCAGTACTGGACCCTATCAAATATCCCCATTGCTTTCTGTAGGGAACTGTTAGTGTTAAACTTGGCTCCATTCCAAAATCCAGCCAGGCATCCCAGACACCCAAGCAGAAAAAAGACAGTGTAAAGTAACAAACATTTGATGAAGGATAGTGTCAAAAGGCAGCTCAAAAGCACCTCCCCCATACCATACACACATCCACAAATTAGATACCCAGCTCCCTATACCTCCATATGCAAATTACAATACACACAAACACTTGACCTCCTCCCCCTCCTCACACACGCGTGTTCACCTCCCATACATTCCTGCAAACACACTCTTGCTCTCAGCACATAACTCTCCCATAGAGAAAGGGAATCTTACACAACTTCTCAAAACACATACCGGGATATGGGAGTTGTATGTGAATGATTGTTCAGGGAGTGTGGATGTACACACATCCCAGACACACAGCCACGTATGCACATCTTCCCCAACTATCCCACGTATACATACTTTTATAGCCCCTCTTAAAATAAAATAAAAGACATACTCTAATCCCTATTAAATTCAACCTCACAACAGATTACACATCTAGAGAGCCCCCACCCAAATATTTAAATCTACTCCCTCTCACTGACACACTCCCTAGACACCTTCATACACACAACCCTGTCCCACACCTCATGCAACATATACGCAGCCCCCTACATGCTCCCTCATAATCACAGGCTATCAACGACTATATAATCATACCCCCAAAAAGTACACTTTAAATCCTTCATTTGTTCCTAACCAATGCACATATCCTACCCATTTAAACACAAACCCTATACACTTGTGGACCTTCCTCCCAGAAACGCTAAAAGATCTGCCCACACATTTCTTAATCTACACTTCCCCAACTGTAAAGGATTAAAATACAAACTAACACATGTATCCATCTTTTCCTACATGAGCCACGCATGTGTGGAATGCACTACCAACTAACCTGAAAACAATTAACGATATAACCCACTTTCGCAAATCTCTAAAAACCTCTCTCTTCAACAAGGCCTACCATGATAATCCATAGCTCAATTATAACACTTCACCACTCTTCCCTTATTCTGAACGTCTTCCTTCTATACTGTTTGCCTAGCTTTTGTTTATCATCCTCTTTGTAACACCAATTGTATCTTTACCCTGGAATGGCGATGCCATAACAGATCTCTGTAAGCCACATTGAGCCTGCAAATAGGTGGGAAAATGTGGGATACAAGTGCAATAAATAAATAAATATTCCTCTCCCCATATCCCTAAATATTTCACCTCATATACACACTACAACTCATCCACACCTTTTGCAAATTTCTGTTGGTAAGCATTTCCAAAGCCCCTCTGCATGCTTTTCCTAGTTTTACTTTGCCATGTAATAGGGATTCATGTCTGCAAGCACCACAGCCCTTGTGAAAATAAAAGAAAAATGACAAACGTTTACCTAATTTGGCATAGAAGAAGAAAATTATCACAGATTGAAACTAGAAACATTGGATAGATATTTTCAGGTGACCAAGCCTTTCAAGAAATTCCTTTTGCTCTCCATGGGGGGCAGCTGTTTTGTTCCAATTCTCAATCCCCCTAATCTTTCCAATACTTCAGCGTTGAGCAACACATGAAGAGAGAGCCGGAGAATGGTACATGAAGCAAGTGGAAAAGGATGTAACTAAAAGGTGCCTTCAAAAACCCCACACTTCCAATGTCACATGCTCCCCACTCTTAATGTTCTCCCTCACCAGACACCACCGCATAACTCCCCACACTCACAAACATTTGACACCCCCAAGCACCAGGCTCTCCACAGATGTATCAGTTCACACACACTGCTCACAAGCCTGAATGCCCACCTACACACATACAATCATATTCCCAAAATATATACCCTGTAATTTTCTTATGCCACTAGGCCATAGTCCTCAAACAGCCTCTCCCATACACATAGATCTTCCACACAATTCTTAATTGGCATCCACTACCTGTTTATAACTGTACCTTGAGAAAACATTGTCATATACACAACTTCTCCACAAGCAGTCTGAACAAACCCATCCCAGGCATCCATTTTCCCAGCGGACACCAAGTCTGCATACAGCCCTGTACCCCCTCCCCCCATCCCACATACACTCACACATACACACTTCTACATCTCAAAACATATACCACCTTCCATATCATCAAGCTGATCAATCCATAGACTGGTGGGTTGTGTCCATCTACCAGCAGGTGGAGATAGAGAGCAAACTTTTGCCTCCCTATATGTGGTCATGTGCTGCCGGAAACTCCTCAGTATGTTCTCTATCTCAGCAGGTGGTGGTCACACACAGCAGCAGCTCTGGCTAGGCCTCCAAGCCTAATTTTTAGGTTTTGTTGAGTGCCTGGGGTTGAGGGCTCTTTTGAGCAAGTGCAAACCTGGTGGTGCCAGGTCCCTCCTTTTCTCCCCCCTCCCGCTGCTCCGTTTAAAAAAAAAAAAAAAATTTTGAACGTCCTTAAAGGCGTTTATTTCGACGTTTATTTAAACGTTTATTGCAGCTACTCACTGGGACACCAGGTCGTTACAGCTCGGAGCGGACAGCAGGTAATTTTTACCTTTTTATAGAGGGCAGGGGGTTCCCCGATTTATCTCCACGTGGCATATGGCGTCGGAGGGCGAGGGGCGCTTCTAGAGGGGATGCGGGGGTCTTAAAGCCTGATTCGCCCTTGTTGGGTGACAGTTTCGTGGCCAATGAATGTCCCGGTCCTTCCTCCGGCGTGGCGATTTTTCCCGCCATAAACGCCCATCCCCCGCTCCTCGCCTCCGCCATCTTGGCCGGCCACGCGGCTCGGACGGCTTCTTCTTGGGCCGCCCTTGAGGTTGGAGACATTAATGCCATAAACGCCCTTAATTTGGGCGACGGCACAAAAGCGGCTAAAGTTAAGCGCCGTTCTTCCCGCGCGGCTCCTTCGTGGAGTGTCGCGCCGGACGCCATTTTGGATGCGCAGCATGTCTCTCCCCCGCTCTTGCGAGCGCCGGTTGAGGGTGCGTCTAGGGCTGTTGCCCAGGCTGCGGAAGTACACAGTCTGGGGGGTTTCTCCCCCGAGTTTGTTTTGCTGCTGCATCAGGCCTTCCTTATGCAAAACGCTGCCCCTGCTCCCTCGTCTGGTAAAGAGGTTGAGGTTCCCAGAGGTAAACGCCCTCGGGTTGATTCACAGGCCTTGGAGGACTTTGTCTCCTCCGATGTAGATGAGGGCAGCGTATCTGAGGTCTCCCAACGGTCCTTTGCGGATTCCTTGGAGGAGACGGATCCCCGCTCGGATGGAGCGGATGACCACTCTGCAGCGCGGCTTTTTAGCTCAGAGGATTTGTCCAACCTGTTGGTACAGGCCATGGACACTTTGAAGATTTCCTCTCCGGAGGACGTCTCTCCCTCAGCCCCTGTTGGCTCTGCCATTATGCTGGGGACGAAGCGCCCGCCTAGAACCTTCCACGTGCATGATGCCATGCACACCTTAATTGCGGCTCAATGGGATGTCCCGGAAGCGAGCCTTAAAGTGGCTAGGGCTATGTCCCGCCTCTATCCTTTGACTGAAAGTGAACGTGAGACCTATCTGTGGCCTACCGTGGATTCTTTAATCACTGCGGTGACTAAGAAAACGGCGTTGCCGGTGGAAGGTGGCACGGCCCTAAAGGACGCCCAAGACAGAAGATTGGAGGCGGCCTTAAGGTCGTCCTTTGAGGCAGCTGCTTTAAGTTTGCAGGCCTCAATTCGCGGCTCCTATGTGGCCAGGGCGTGCCTGACTATGGTACAGCGGGCTTTCCCCTCGGATCTTTCCTTGAGGGCTGATTGGCCGGCCCTGGAATTGGGCTTAGCCTATTTGGCAGACTTGCTGTATGATGTCTTGAGGGCCTCAGCGAAAGGCATGGCTCAGACAATCTCTGCGCGGCGGTGGCTTTGGCTGAAACATTGGTCTGCTGACCACGCCTCTAAATCCCGCCTGGCTAAGTTGCCTTTTAAAGGCAAGCTGCTCTTTGGGGTCGAGCTGGACAAAATCGTGACCGATCTCGGCACGTCTAAGGGCAAGAAGTTACCAGAGGTCAGGGCTCGGGCTAGTACTCGCCCTGGTACCTCCAGAGGACGGTTTCAGGAAACCCGTCGGTACCGCCCGGGCAGGTCGGGCTCCTCTGCCCCCTCTTCCTTCAAGAGGAACTTCTCCCCCAAGCAGCATTCCTTTCGCAGAGACCGCCGTCCCGGAGGTGCTCCCTCCGGTCCTCCCCCAGGGTCTCGTACCCAATGACGGGGCCTTGGTCCACGCCCCAGTGCAGATTGGAGGACGGCTGTCCTCGTTTATGGGCGAGTGGACCACAATAACTTCAGAAGCTTGGGCGCTGGAAGTCATCAGAGACGGCTACAAGCTAGAGTTCTGCCGACCCTTAAAAGACGGGTTTGTACTCTCTCCCTGCAAGTCTCCGGTCAAAGCTGTGGTAGTGCAGCAGACCTTGAACAATCTGATCCGCCTGGGGGCGGTCGTTCCGGTGCCAGAAAATCAGCTTGGCAAGGGATGTTACTCCTTTTTCTTTGTGATTCCAAAGAAAGGAGGTTCTGTACGGCCTATCCTCGACCTCAAAGGGGTCAATTGGGCCTTGAAAGTTCGGCACTTTCGCATGGAGACCCTCCGCTCTGTTATAGCGGCAGTGAAGGCAGGAGAGTTCCTGGCATCCTTGGACATCAAGGAAGCGTACTTGCATATTCCCATCTGGCCTCCTCATCAACGCTTTCTGCGTTTTGCAGTAATGGGCCGACACTTCCAGTTCAGAGCCCTCCCGTTCGGGTTGGCTACTGCTCCGCGGACCGTCTCCAAAGTAATGGTGGTCTTCGCGGCCTTCCTGAGGAAGGAAGGAGTTCAAGTCCATCCTTATCTGGACGACTGGTTGATCCAAGCCCCCTCTTATGCAGAGTGCGGCAAAGCTGTGAACCGGGTGGTTGCTCTTTTGAGTTCCCTGGGGTGGATCATCAACTGGGAGTAAAGCCAGCTGCGCCCGACTCAGTCCCTGGAGTATCTGGGAGTTCGATTCGACACCCAAGTGGGCAGAGTGTTCCTGCCAGACAATCGGATTGTCAAGTTTCAGGCTCAGGTGGACTAGTTCCTAGTAGCCTCTCCTATTCGGGCTTGGGACTACGTGCAGCTGTTGGGCTCTATGACGGCCACGATGGAAGTAGTGCCCTGGGCCAGGGCTCATATGAGACCACTACAACAATCTCTGCTGCTGCGCTGGACTCCGATGTCGGAGGATTATGCTGTGCGCCTTCCCTTGGACCCAGCAGTGCGCAAGGCGCTGAGCTGGTGGACGCAGACAGACAAGTTGTCTGCAGGAATGCCTCTGGTGACCCCGGAGTGGATTGTCGTCACGACAGACGCCTCTTTGATGGGCTGGGGAGCCCACTGCTTGGGAAGGACAGCGCAGGGGCTCTGGTCTCCTGCAGAGGCAAGTGGTCTATCAACCTCCTGGAACTCAGAGCCATTCGGTTGGTGTTGTTGGAGTTCATCCCGGTACTGGTGTTGAAGCCTGTACGGGTCCTGTCGGACAATGCCACGGCTGTGGCCTATGTCAACCGCCAGGGAGGTACCAAGAGCGCCCCTCTAGCCAAGGAGGCCATGAATCTATGCCAGTGGGCGGAAGCGAACCTGGAACAGCTGTCAGCGGCCCACATTGCCGGAGTCATGAATGTCAAGGCGGACTTCCTCAGTCGCCATACCTTGGAGCCCGGAGAGTGGCAGCTATCTGCTCAGGCGTTCTTGGGCATCACGAAGCGCTGGGGCCAGCCGAGCCTAGATCTGATGGCGTCATCGGCCGATGGCCAAGTGCCGCGCTTTTTCAGCAGAGGACGGGACCCTCGATCCCTGGGAGTAGATGCTCTTCTCCTACGGTGGCCGACACAAGAGCTTCTCTATGTGTTCCCGCCCTGGCCCATGTTGGGCAGGGTGCTAGACCGGGTGCAAAGCATCCCGGCAGGGTAATCCTGGTGGGTCCGGATTGGCCCAGACGTCCCTGGTATGCGGACTTGATCAGGCTCTCAGTCGGCGATCCTCTGCGGCTGCCAGTGGAGCAGGGCCTGTTACATCAGGGTCCCGTGGTGATGGAGGATCCCTCCCCCTTTGGTCTTACGGCCTGGCTATTGAGCGGCAGCATCTGAGAAAGAAGGACTTCTCAGACAAGGTCATCGCCACTATGCTGAGAGCGAGGAAGCGCTCTACTTCTACTGCTTACGCCAGGGTTTGGCGTATCTTTGCAGCGTGGTGTGAAGCAGGCTCACTTTCTCCCTTCACTGCTCCAATTTCTTCAGTGTTGGCGTTCCTGCAAGAAGGTCTGGACAAAGGCCTGTCGTTCAGTTCCCTGAAAGTTCAGGTAGCGGCTCTGGCTTGCTTCAGGGGCCGCCTGAAGGGTGCTTCCCTGGCTTCGCAGCCAGATGTGGTGCGCTTTCTCAAGGGAGTTAATCACCTGCACCCTCCTCTGCACTCAGTGGTGCCTGCGTGGAATCTCAACCTGGTGCTAAGAGCATTGCAGTAGCCGCCTTTTGAAACCTTGTCGAGGGCATCTCTGAAAGACCTGACGTTGAAAGCAGTCTTTTTGGTGGCTACCTCTTCAGCCAGAAGAGTTTCCGAGCTCCAGGCACTCTCATGTCGAGAGCTTTTTCTGCAGTTCACTGAGGCAGGAGTGACTATTCGCACAGTACCTTCCTTCCTGCCCAAGATTGTTTTTCGCTTCCATGTGATTCAGCAGCTCTGTCTCCCTTCCTTTCGTAGGGAGGTCTACCCAGAGGAATACTCTGCTCTCAATTTCTGGATGTGAGACGAGTCATCATCAGATACTTGGAAGTGACCAATGATTTCCGGAAATCGGATCATCTGTTTGTCCTGTTTACAGGTCTTCGTAAGGGTCTGCAGGATTCTAAGCCTACAGTGGCAAGATGGGCAAGGAAGCCATTGCAGCAGCTTAGGTGGCCGCGGGGAAGGCCCATACCTTTGCCAGGCATTACCGCTTGACTGTGGCTGCTCGGGCGGAGGCCCGGTTTGGAGCTTCAGTGTTGCGGTCAGGGATTTCTATGTCCCGCCCTGGGTGAGTACTGCTTCGGTACATCCCACCAGTCTATGGATTGATCAGCTTGATGATATGGAAGGTAAAATTATGAATCATACCTGATAATTTTCTTTCCATTAATCATAGCTGATCAATCCATAGCCCCTCCCAGATATCTGTACTGTTTATATTCTGGTTGAATTTTAGGTTCAAGTTTAGCCTTCAGTTACTTCAGGAGGACTTCGTGTTCAAGTTCTTCTTTCACTTGGATTCTTCAAGAGTTGAGACGAGTTTGTGTTACAGTGAGCTGCTGCATTCCTCTCCCCTCCGTTTTACGGGGCTGGATTGAGATTTAAATTCTGCCGGCACTCCCTCCCGCTTCGTGCGGCTGTAGGGCAGCTTTGTACCCCTCCCGCTTCGGCGGTGTTAGGGTCAGTCAGCTCCTCCCGCGGTTGCGGTAGCAGGATAAGCCAGATCCCCCCGCATCGGCGGGTGTGGTGTCCCTCCCCCGCTCCGCGGGGATGAGCTGGACGGATTCCCCTCCCCCACTTGTGTGGGGATGAGCTGGGTTAATTCCCCTCCCCCGTTTCGGCGGTGGTGAGCTGGGCAGAGTGTCCCTTCGTGGGTGTAATTCTCTAAGTGCTGAGTCCTGCGGATGGAGCTTGGATATCGACATACTGAGGAGTTTCCGGCAGCACATGACCACATATAGGGAGGCAAAAGTTTGCTCTCTATCTCCACCTGCTGGTAGATGGACACAACCCACCAGTCTATGGATTGATCAGCTATGATTAATGGAAAGAAAATTATCAGGTATGATACATAATTTTACCTTATGCTCTGCCCCCACATACACAGATATACCTACCTGCTCATGCACACACACAACACTATATATCCCATCTCATGCACTCTTCACTTATATTTCCCTTAAACATCCTCCTCCTCCTCCTACTACTACTACTTATCACTTCTATAGCACTACAAGGCATACGCAGCGCTGTGCACCATACATGAAAAGACAGTCCTTGCTCAAAGAGCTCACAATCTAAATAGGACAGGCAAACAAACAGAACAACAAAGAGGTGGGGATAAAAGGTTACAGGGCAAGTGAGTAGTGGTTAGGAGTCAAAAGCAGCGTTAGAGGTGGGTTTTTAGCCTGGACTTGAAAACGGCCAAAGCCGGGGCTAGACATACAGGCTCGGGAAGTCTATTCCAGGCGTGAGGTGCGCGAGATAAAAGGAACGGAGTCTGGAATTAGCAGTAGAGGAGAAGGGGACAGACAAGAGAAATTTATCCACAGAACGGAGTACCCGAGGGGGGGCGTAGGGAGAGACAAGAGTGGAGAGGTACTGGGGAGCGGTAGAGTGAATGCACTTATAGGTCAGTAAAAGAAGTTTGAATTGAATGCGGAAACGGATAGGGAGCCAGTGAAGTGACTTGAGGAAAGGGCTAATGTGGGCATATTGACTCTGGCAGAAAATGAGTTGCGCAGCAAAGTTTTGGACTGATTGAAGAGGAGGGAATTGGCTAAGTGGGAAGCCGGTGAGAAGCAGGTTGCATTAATCTAGGCGAGAGGTGATAAGAGTGTGGATAAGGGTTCTGGTAGAGTGCTCAGAGAGGAAGGGACGGATTTTGCTGATATTATAGAGAAAGAAATGACAGGTTTTGGCAATCTGCTGAATGTGAGCAGAGAAGGAGAGAGAGGAGTCGAAGATGACCCCAAGGTTACGAGCTGATGAGACAGGGAGAATGAGAGTGCCATCCACAGAAATATAGAAAGGGGGGAGAGGAGAGGTGGGTTTAGGGGGAAAGATGAGAAGCTCGGTTTTGGCCATGTTAAATTTCAGATGATGTTGAGACATCCAGGCAGCGATATCAGATAGGCAGGCTGATACATTGGTCTGGATGCTGGTTGAGATTTCGGGGGTAGAGAGGTAGATCTGGGAGTCATCAGCGTACTACTACTACTACTATTTAGCATTTCTATAGCGCTACAAGGCGTACGCAGCGCTGCACAAGCATAGAAGAAAGACAGTCCCTGCTCAAAGAGCTTACAATCTAATAGACAAAAACTAAAATAACTGTTGTTTCTGTTCTTTTGAGTTAAACCCAGTACCCTCTAGTAAACTTATTTGCTGTGGATTATATACCTGCCTCTCTGACTGTTTTTGTTGTGAGACTGATAGAGGAGTGTTCAGGATATTCTCTTATACCAATCTGTTTTGCTACGATGGATCAGCATCCCAGAACCCTAATTTTCTGAATAAGGGAGGAATTACTCAATTTTTATTCAAACTCCTTATACCTGAAGGTGTTCCCCAGCCTGTCTTCTGTAAGCAAAAACTGCCATAGGAGGCCAAGGGTTACAGTATCATCATGGGAAACAGATAAAAATAAATGACATGGACAAACATTTACTCATATATTAAACATATGAGCACTCACACAACTTTTACTATATTAGCGTAGAGATGGTATTGAAAGCAATGGAATGATATCAGAGAGCCAAGGGAAGAAGTGTAGATGGAGAACAGGAGAGGACCGAGAACAAAACCCTGAAGTACACCGATTGGTAGTGGGATAGAAGTGGAAGAGGATCCACCAGAGTGTGCACTAAAGGTGCAAAGCGAGAGGTAGGAGAACAACCAGGAAAGAACAGAGCCCTGGAATCCAAGTGAAGACAACGTATCAAGGAGTAAGCTGTGATCAACAGTGTCAAAAGCGGCGGATAGATCGAGAAGGATGAGGATAGAATAGAGACCTTTGGATTTGGCCAGTAACAGGTCTTTGGAAACTTTTGTAAGTTGTCAGGTTCTCAGGTTCAGAGCCCGCGGGGCTGGGCTCTGGAGCAAATGTGAGCCCTTGGGCTGCTGACGTGGAGCGACAGCAGCAGGCAAAACCCACCAACCAACGCTGGGCAAGCACACCGACACTGGCAGGGACTGCAGGCACTGCCCAGCGAGCCGGAACACACGGACTGGAACACTGGACTGGAATTCCCCGGACTGGAGGACACAGGACTGGAACCCCCCCAGACTGGAACACTGGACTGGAATCCCCCAGACTGGAGGACACCGGACTGGTCCACACAGCTTCACCTGCACTTAGCTACTAAGCCCCCCAGGAGTTGAGCTCCTGGGTTAGAGTAGCCGGCAGGAATTACTGGATACCGAATGACACAGGGACCAGGACTGGAAACAGAAGTGCTCCTAAACCTAAACTGATCTATGTGCTCCCAAGCCCTAAACCAGCAGGAGTGTTCCTAACAGTAAACTGACAAAAGGACTTCCTAAGCCCTATACTAAACAGGAGCTCCTAAGCCCTGCTCAAGAAAGGGACTTCCTAAGCCCTAAACTAACAGAGCAGGGAACTAAACACAAAGCTAACACAGGTGCTACTAAGCACCAAGCTACAAGCAGAGCTCTACACTAACAAGCTAAACACAAAACTAACAAGCTACCTAAGCACTGCTCTAGCAAGCTAGAAACAAAACTAACACGGTGCTTCCTAAGCACTACTCTGGCAAGCAAGCAGAAGAGCTCCTAGCACTAAAAGGGAAGACGGGGAGCCACAAGGAAAAAGCAGGGAAGCTAACACATAAGCCAAGAGTGATTCTAAATCACCAAACACCAACAGCAAAGACTGCAATGCTCCCAATAGCACAAACACCAGAAGTACTTCTAACAGCAAACTCTGCAGTGTTCCTAACAACCCCAAACCCTGAAGTACTTCTATCAGCAACAGAGCTTCCAAAGCCCTACACACAGCAATGCTTCCAAAACCAAGAGGGAAAAGCAGGGGAACCAAAGTGAAAAGCAGGAAAGCTAAACACACAGACACCAGTGCACACTGCACTAACACTAACCTGGCCCTTAGCAAAAGCAAGCAGGGAAACTAGACACAAAGTCAGAAGTGCACACTGCACCACCCTACCTAAAGCAAACACCACTGTTGCAAAGGCTCTGAAGGAAACAACACCACTTCCTTATCAAGGCCCTCCCTGATGATGTCACACTCCCTAGACCTAGGCAAAAGCACACTGACCCAGAGAGGCCCAACCCACACCAATGCAACACCGTGAAGCACTTGAAGCCAGTACACCCAAAGAGAGGTAGAGCTAACTCAGTCCACCCACACAGCTGTAGTAAAGTAAAACAATTAACCCCATGCTGCTGGAAGCTGCCAGCACAGAGAGACAGAGCCAGCTCAGAAAGGACAGACAAAAGAAACAGAAGCCAGCTAAGAAGCTGACCCCCAGGCAAGAGGTAAGTTTGAGAGGGGTTCAGACACCAATCATAACATACAGTGGTGGAAATAAGTATTTGATCCCTTGCTGATTTTGTAAGTTTTCCCACTGACAAAGACATGAGCAGCCCATAATTGAAGGGTAGGTTATTGGTAACAGTGAGAGATAGCACATCACAAATTAAATCCGGAAAATCACATTGTGGAAAGTATATGAATTTATTTGCATTCTGCAGAGGGAAATAAGTATTTAATCCCTCTGGCAAACAAGACCTAATACTTGGTGGCAAAACCCTTGTTGGCAAGCACAGCGGTCAGACGTCTTCTGTAGTTGATGATGAGGTTTGCACACATGTCAGGAGGAATTTTGGTCCACTCCTCTTTGCAGATCATCTCTAAATCATTAAGAGTTCTGGGCTGTCGCTTGGCAACTCGCAGCTTCAGCTCCCTCCATAAGTTTTCAATGGGATTAAGGTCTGGTGACTGGCTAGGCCACTCCATGACCCTAATGTGCTTCTTCCTGAGCCACTCCTTTGTTGCCTTGGCTGTATGTTTTGGGTCATTGTAGTGCTGGAAGACCCAGCCACGACCCATTTTTAAGGCCCTGGCGGAGGGAAGGAGGTTGTCACTCAGAATTGTACGGTACATGGCCCCATCCATTCTCCCATTGATGCGGTGAAGTAGTCCTGTGCCCTTAGCAGAGAAACACCCCCAAAACATAACATTTCCACCTCCATGCTTGACAGTGGGGACGGTGTTCTTTGGGTCATAGGCAGCATTTCTCTTCCTCCAAACACGGCGAGTTGAGTTCATGCCAAAGAGCTCAATTTTTGTCTCATCTGACCACAGCACCTTCTCCCAATCACTCTCGGCATCATCCAGGTGTTCACTGGCAAACTTCAGACGGGCCGTCACATGTGCCTTCCGGAGCAGGGGGACCTTGCGGGCACTGCAGGATTGCAATCCGTTATGTCGTAATGTGTTACCAATGGTTTTCGTGGTGACAGTGGTCCCAGCTGCCTTGAGATCATTGACAAGTTCCCCCCTTGTAGTTGTAGGCTGATTTCTAACCTTCCTCATGATCAAGGATACCCCACGAGGTGAGATTTTGCGTGGAGCCCCAGATCTTTGTCGATTGACAGTCATTTTGTACTTCTTCCATTTTCTTACTATGGCACCAACAGTTGTCTCCTTCTCGCCCAGCGTCTTACTGATGGTTTTGTAGCCCATTCCAGCCTTGTGCAGGTGTATGATCTTGTCCCTGACATCCTTAGACAGCTCCTTGCTCTTGGCCATTTTGTAGAGGTTAGAGTCTGACTGATTCACTGAGTCTGTGGACAGGTGTCTTTCATACAGGTGACCATTGCCGACAGCTGTCTGTCATGCAGGTAACGAGTTGATTTGGAGCATCTACCTGGTCTGTAGGGGCCAGATCTCTTACTGGTTGGTGGGGGATCAAATACTTATTTCCCTCTGCAGAATGCAAATAAATTCATATACTTTCCACAATGTGATTTTCCGGATTTAATTTGTGATGTGCTATCTCTCACTGTTACCAATAACCTACCCTTCAATTATGGGCTGCTCATGTCTTTGTCAGTGGGCAAACTTACAAAATCAGCAAGGGATCAAATACTTATTTCCACCACTGTAAGTGCAGTTTCGGTTGAATGAAGAGGGCAAAAGCCAGATTGGAGTGGGTCAAGAACAGCTTAAGATGAAAGAAAGTCAAGACAGCGGCGGTGAACCTCTTATACGAATCTATAATAGAAAACATTCATTACATTACATTAGCATTTATAGTGCACTTGTACTTAATTGGTTCTACTACTTAACATTTCTAGAGCGCTACTAGGGTTACGCAGCGCTGTACAATTTAACAAAGAGAGACAGTCCCTGCTCAAAGAGCTTACAATCTAATAGACAAGTGAACGGTCGGTCCGATAGGGGCAGTCAAATTGGGGCAGTCTGGATTCACTGAACGGTAAGGGTTAGGTTCTAAGCAGATTACAGAAACAGAAAACCAGACAATAACTGGAGAGTACATTACATCAATAATTCTATCTCAGAACCACAATCAGTTTCAATTTAACATGATTTCAGAACAAATTTACAAAAATAATAAGGTTTTTAGTTGCCTCCTAAAATCTAGGTAATTAAAAGAGACATATAATTTCAGTAAGTTCTATTCCTTGCTTAGCAGCTTGAAATGAAAAAAAGAGAATCAGTTATCCTTAATCTTTTCTTACCCTTCATAGAAGGAAAACTGAAAAAAAATTAAGTCTTTGAATGGTGAATTCAACCAGTATTCACAAATGAGAAGTACTCATATGTTGGTGTGAGGCCAAACAAGATTTTATAGATAAGACAAAAAATTTAAACTGCACTCTGGCTTTAGTAGGAAGCCAGTGTAAAATAATGTAATAAGCTGAGATACTGTCAAAACTTTTTAAGTGGGAAAAAATCAATCGGACTGCCATATTTTGAATTCATAATGCCATGTCCTTTCAGGTTTTTAACGTTGGAAAGAAAAATTACATAAGTACATAAGTACATAAGTAATGCCACACTGGGAAAAGACCAAGGGTCCATTGAGCCCAGCATCCTGTCCACGACAGCAGCCAATCCAGGCCAAGGGCACCTGGCGAGCTTACCAAACGTACAAACATTCTATACATGTTATTCCTGGAATTGTGGATTTTTCCCAAGTCCATTTAGTAGTGGTTTATGGACTTTTTCTTTAGGAAACCGTCTAACCCCTTTTTAAACTCTGCTAAGCTAACCGCCTTCACCACGTTCTCCGGCAATGAATTCCAGAGTTTAATTATGCGTTGGGTGAAGAAATATTTTCTCCGATTTGTTTTAAATTTACTACACTGTAGTTTCATCGCATGCCCCCTAGTCCTAGTATTTTTGGAAAGCGTGAACAGATGCTTCACATCCACCTGTTCCACGCCACTCATTATTTTATATACCTCTATCATGTCTCCCCTCAGCCATCTCTTCTCCAAGCTGAAAAGCCCTAGCCTCCTTAGTCTTTCTTCATAGGGAAGTCGTCCCATCCCCGCTATCATTTTAGTCGCCCTTTGCTGCACCTTTTCCAATTCTACTATATCTTTCTTGAGATGCGGCGACCAGAATTGAACACAATACTCAAGATGCACCATGGAGCAATACAACGGCATTATAACATCCTCACACCTGTTTTCCATACCTTTCCTAATAATACCCAACATTCTATTCGCTTCCCTGGCCGCGGCAGCACACTGAGCAGAAGGTTTCAGTGTATTATCGACGATGACACCCAGATCCCTTTCTTGGTCTGTAACTCCTAACGTGGAACCTTGCATGACGTAGCTATAATTCGGGTTCTTTTTTCCCACATGCATCACCTTGCTCTTGCTCACATTAAACGTCATCTGCCATTTAGCCACCCAGTCTCCCAGACTCGTAAGGGCCTTCTGTAATTTTTCACAATCCTGTCGT
The DNA here is from genome assembly GCF_901765095.1 of Microcaecilia unicolor. Classification (NCBI taxonomy): domain Eukaryota; kingdom Metazoa; phylum Chordata; class Amphibia; order Gymnophiona; family Siphonopidae; genus Microcaecilia; species Microcaecilia unicolor. Next base: position 264,767,366 of record NC_044036.1, on the reverse strand, counting down.
GAGTTAACGACTTTGAATAACTTGTTCCAGAAGGAAACAATTATAAGCAGGTTTCCTTCGAGAACAATTTTTCTTTCCAACATTAAAAACCTGAAAGGACAGTGAGTAACAATGTAGGACATTTTACATTCACCTGTATATAATAAGGTGTTTGTGAGTGTCCTGTTTGTTTGAGATCCCTTGTGAACACATGCAGGGTGATAGCATGTACTGTATGCTGTTCACTTAGCTTGTATTCAGCTTCTGTATGGGTGCTGGCCTGCTGAGCATGTGGCATTGGTCTGGGAGGAAATATTACTGTTAGAACCAGATTGGGACTGTACCCTTCTTCCAATGCCAATCTTGGAATACATGTAGAGTTGCTATTTCTGCAGACCGGGGAAGGTGGGTGGGGGAGGGGCAAAGGTAGAGTGAATGAAAGTCCATGGTAAGGGCCTGAAGATGTTTGCCTACAGCCCATTCTACCGACATAAAGCAGATAATAGAGGAAAATATAGTATAACAAATCCAAACATGTTTGAGACAGATGTGACAGGAAATGGTAGAAATGGGGTTGAGAGGCTGGTGAAAAAGAATTGAGGATAGGAAGCAGGTATTGGTCTGAAAATGAGAATTTATATGCTCTATACCCAGAACTAGAGAGGAGGGGGAAACTTGGCAGACTAGAAAAGCCAGTTTATTTTATTTTCTCATCTTTGCTCTGCCATCTCTAATAAATACCTAAGCAGGCACAATTTAAAATTCAACATGAATAGCAAAACAGCATAGCATTAAATGCCAGCATTCTTTAAAACAACTTTTAAATTATTATCTATAAACATTCTGAAAATGCCATGCTTTTAGCCTGTTTGCAGTTGATTATTTTTTTGTCCTTATCTGCCGTCATCTCTGTAGTTTTATAAGAAAATATCTTCCAGGTCTTGTCGTCTTGTAACATTTTGGCATATGGTTGGATTATGATGTTATTTTAACACTACCAGCTATAATTTTTTACTAAGACAATCTGAGGGCTATTTAATTTTACTAATGTTCTTGTAGCATATCAGCAGTAGCCTAATGGTTAGTGCAGAGGGCTGAGAACCTGTGGAACTGGGTTCAGTTCCCAGGTCAGCTCCTTGTGACTCTGGGTAAGTCACCTAAACCTCCATTGCCCCAAGTACAAAAATTTAAGATTGTGAACCCACTAGGGACAGAAAAAGTATAACATGTAAACTGCTTTAGTTGTAACGGTAGTATATCACATACATGAACCGTGTACCAAGAGTACTACCTTATGAGTATGTATGTTATGTTTTGATACATGGTATATCAAGATAAAATAGTTATCTATGTGGTTTATAATTAAAACAGAAACTAGAAAAGAATTAAAATCGGGGCAGAATGCTGATAGTGGGTTTGGGAATAGGAAGATAAAAACGGAATAGTCAGGTATGACCTTTTGCTGTTCCCTTTATATTGTTGCCCTTAATCTGAAACTTGAATATTTATTATCTTCATTGTTTTCTGTTAGTTTAAAAGTCTTGGATGTTCCATCAAAGTCAAATGTGTATAATCTCTGAGTACAAGCAGAACATTGTTTCTCATATGCAGGTGATGTCACCTGACAAAGCCAAGTGGGGACACTACCTAGTGTTTTCTATCTTTAAGAAGTTTTTGACAGTATCACACAGCACATGAATGAGTGCCTTCCTGCCTGACGTGAGCGTGCTGGACCAGCAGTCTTCATTTTCTGCGGAGCAGAGAGGTCATGTTCAATGATCTGTCCTCAGTGCTTCATATATTTTGTATTTTTTTCAAGTATTTTCTCTCGTAGTGAATGGACTTTTTCTCATAAATTTTGTTTTCTTAATAATTTCTGCCTACCTCTTTATGTAGTTTTTAGCAAATTTAAATTTTTTATTTTTATTTTTGGCTCCTGAGGCCCTCTTAAGCCTAAACACTGGCCAGGGTAGTTTTTTCTTTTAATTAGATTTCTTCATCTCTCATAATTGAGCCATTTGATTTCACAATGGCTATTTTTTATCGCTATCACATGAAACTCCCAGTGGGTTTAAGTGGTGCTCTAGGTGTAACAGAGTCATATCTGGGACGGACCCTCATAACTCGTGTCTGTCACTTGACCACAAGGCCTGTAATTTTGTTCTGTGTTTGAAAATGCAGAAATGGACTCAAAATAGAGAGGACCAGCGCCCAGAGAAGCAAGAGTCTTTTTGGCATTTCTGAGACAGATTGACATCGGTCCTTACAACTGGAGGAGCTACATTGGACAATGGGGGTGCACTGCTATCAAGGAGGTCTCTTGGCTTTTTGAAGGAAATAGCTAGGGCCATCCCATTTCATTTGGAGATAGCTTCTATTTTGGACATTCTTGATGAAGAGGATCCCCCTAAGGAAGCCGTGACAGTTCCCGTGCATGATGTCCTGTGGCAAACACAAATGAAGAATTGGGAGACCCCTCTCTGTTGGTTCCTAAGAAGACAGACTCAATGTATAGAGTCCAGAAGGCTCCCAGATTCAAGAAGCCCCAACTGCCCCACCATTCTATGATGGCCGAATCTGCTCTCAAAAAGCTAAGAATTCTAGAACCCAAGCCTTGGCACTCCCAGGATGAGATACCAAGACCTTGGAGTCTTTAGGAAGGAAGGTTCACCAAGCCTCTATGCTTGTGTCTTGCTACCATCTCTACCTGAGCATTTACTTGCACAGTGTGTCGGGGTATGCAGACTCTCTGCCCTCAGATAAGGCTGCAGAACTCTGTGAGCTAGTAGTCAAATAAGTGCTGAAAGCACTGGGCCTGAACAACCTATGATGCTTTCGATCTGGTGTTTAGGCTTTTTATATTGGGTATTGGTATGCACAGACTTGCCTGGCTGCATGTGTCAGACCTAGAACCAGCTGTTCAGGAAAAACTAATGGACGTCCCCTGCTGAGGAGAGAATCTTTTTGAGGACAAGGCGGAAGAGGTCGTTGGATTGGATTCTTATACTCACATCCGAATGCTTCCCAGCCACAGAAAAATATCTCCGATTTCAAGTACCTTAGCACCATTGCCAGTACCACGTACTGCCTTTTGACCTTACATCCGCCCCCTCCCCCCAAGTTTTTACAAAATGTTTTGCCCTGGTCGCAGTGTATCTACGCAGACTAAGGGTGCATTTGTTTCCCTGTCTGGATGATTGACTGATCAAGAGCTCATCCAAGGAAGGAGCACAGGTTTTCATGCAGAGAACCATTCGGGTACTGGAATTTCTAGGGTTTGTGATAAATCACCCAAAGTCCCACATCCTCCCTTCGTAGTGATTGGAGTCCTGAGAGACACAGTCCAAGCCCTGGTTTTCCTCCCAGATCCTAGGTCCGAGGTATTAAACTATCACCCTGAAAATCCAGCAGATGTTGAGGCTGTTAGGCCACATTTTATTTATTTATGACATTCCCCCCTCCCCCCCCCAAACACTCCTCAACTCAGTCCCCAATTCCCAGTCGTCTTCTGCTCTGATTCCCTAGCCCTGAGTCCCATCCAAGGGCAGGCATCTCTCTTGATTTTTCTCTTCCATATTTGGGTCCAGCGATTTTTCCACTCTTCCCTCTGCTCACCTGCGTTCCCACCCCCCACCCCCAGCATCTCTCTCTCTCCCTCCCTCCATTACTCCAGCCTCTCTCCCACTCTCTTTCTCACTACTTTATCCAATCTGTATCATATCTTCAGGTCACCTCCCCCTCCCCAGCATCTCTCTCCCTCCCTGCCTCATGGTCAGGCCTTTGCTTTCTTGCCCACCTTGTACTGCTTTGCTCAGCTGATAGGAAACATTTTTCGCCTTTCTCTCCACCCCCCCCCCCCAAGTCTATGCATCAACCAGCCATGCTCCCCCTCCAGAACCAGCATCTTCCATCCTTGCCCTCTCTCTTCTCTGGCATCTTCCACCCACACCAGTGCCCCCCCCCCCCCAAACCAGTATCTTCCACCCATGCTCCCTCCCATTCCTGAACTAGCACCTTCCACCTATGCCCCTTCCCCTCAAGGTTCAGCAACGATTTTTATGACTTTCCTCCTCTCCCTCTTTTCCAACCTTCTCATTAGTGCCAGCAGCATCGACGATCCATCCAGGCAGGTTGCTTCCTGAAGCTTGTTTCTGCAGCTCCTGCCTATGTGGGAACAGGAATTTGCATCAGAGGAGGTGAGAACTGCAGAAAGAAAGCTTCCAGGATCGGCCTGTTTTGATAGCTGACACTGCTGGTACTGAATGAGAAGGTTGGAAGAGCATTTGGGGGAGGAGGAAAGAAATAAAAAAATTGGCGGACCTCGAGGGAGAGGCGCGGGTGAAATATGCTGGTTTGGGCAGGGTGCGTGCAGCTCAGGTGGAAGATGTAGCATATCTCTGTAGACGGGATCCTCATGGGATCTCCGCAGCATACCTAGGAAGCAGCCGCAGCACACACACTGGTTGGAAAATGCTGCCCTAGATGTAGGAAAAGCATTGGAAAAACATGGCCTCCACAGTACACATAATTGCCATGGCACACCTCCATTTGATAGAATCATCTCGGTGGACCCTAGCTTCCCAGTGATCTCAGGCCTTGGGGAACCTAGCAGATGTAATCTCGGCCATTCAGTCCAACCTGGCCTTGGGACTTCCATTCCAAATTCCTCCTCCACACACAAAGCTGACAACAGATGCATCCAACCTGGGCTGGGGGCTCATGTAGGTGAGCTTCACACTCAGAGCTGGTGGTCTAGTCAGAAGACTTCCCTTTACATAAATATCCTGGATTTGCATGCAACTTGGAGCTTTCTAAAGGCTTTCAGAAATCAAATTGTTCTCATCCAAACAATTAAGTTGCAGTATACTATGTGAGCAAGCAGAGAGGCACAGGATCCTACCGTTGTGTCAAGAAGCTGTTGGTATGTGGTGTTAGGCCTCTGCCCAGGGCATGATACTCAGAGTCACATATCTGACAGGGAAAGACAACAGCCTGATGAGCAGACTTGAGTAGGGTGATGCAACCTCACAAGTGGTTTCTGAACATGGTTACTGCTAAGCAGACCTCCAAGTGTGGGGCACCCCCTTGGTGGATCTTTCACCACTTCAACAATAAAGGCCCTCAGTTTTGCTCTAGGCCCAGGTCACATAGCAGACTAGCATCGGATGCCTTCCTCCTGCACTGGGGGAGAGGACTCCTGTATGTGTATCCTTCAATATCTGTTGTGGGGAAGACTTTGCTGAAACTCAAAACAGGGCCAAGGAGCCATGAATCTCATTGTGCCTTTTTAGCCAAGACAAGTATGGTTTTCTCTGCTTCTGTAGTTAGCCTCCGAAGACCCATAGAGACTGGACTGCTTTCCATCCTTCATCACTCAGAACAAGGGATCTCTTCTGCATTCCAACCTTCAGTCCCCAGCCCTTGCAGCTTTGATGTTGAGAGTAGAACAGCAGCTCTTCAGCTACAGGAAGGTGTCTCCAAAATCCTGCTTGCTTCCAGGAAAGATTCCAATAAGAGTCATATAGTTTTAAATGGAAGAGGTTTGTTGTCTGGTGTGAGGGCAGAGCCTTAGTCCTTTTATCTGTCCTACATAAAAACTACCTGAATGCTTCCTATACCTCTGAGTCTGGTCTTAAAACCAACTTTGTGAGGGTTCACCTCAGTGTTATTGGCACTTACTATCACCGTGTGGAGGGTAAGTCCATCTCTGTACAGCCTGTAGTTGTTTAATTCATCAGAGATTTGCTTTTGACTAAGCCCTCGATCAAACCTCCTACAGTGTCATGGGACCTCATTGTCATCCTCACCCAGCTGATGAAAGCTCCTTGTGGAAACGTGAGCGAGGGCAGGCCATGGAGCCAGGTAAAAGAATCCACACACATTCAGCAAGCAAGTTATGGGAGCAACAAGTAATATTTATTAAAGGGCTCCTGTTCACTTCACAGGAACGGAGGAAGTAATACTCAAAGCTATTTCTGTAAACATAACAGTGTCCTCAGCAAACATGAATGTCTCTTGGCTCAGCAGCAATTCTTACTTGTCTCTGGCCTGGTCCCTGGATCCAGAGTTACCAGCATAGTCTCTAGCAGGTACACAAGGCTGGCCTGCAGCTGGTCAGGTCAAAACATAAACTCTTCAGGGTTCCAAGTTGAACTTGACCTACCTGAACATAATGGTTCCAGGTTCTTAGCTTCAGAGTGGCAGTGTCTACAGTGGGCATTGCTGCTTCTCTCTGGGCCTCCTTAACCTGAACCCATGCCTTCCTATCTTCAACCCTCCCATGTCACTTCCCTCTTGGACGGGACTAGGCTTTTAACGTGGCCCTGACACTTTGAGTGAGTGTTCTTAAGGGAAAGTGGCAACATCCTATAAGCTCCATCACACTCCTTTTCAGCCACTAGACACTTACCATCTGAAGTTCTTGTCTTGTAAAGTTGTGTTCCTAGTGACAGTCACTTCAGCACACAGCGTCAGCGAGCTTCAGGCCCTAGAAGCTGATCACCTTATATGAGATTCCTTTATAACAGAGTGATCCTTCATACACCTAAGATCCTTCTGAAGGTGATTTTGGATTTTCATCTTAATCAGTCGGTAGTTCTTCCAACTTTTTCCCCAAAACATTATACCAATCCAGGCAAAAACACACTACACACTTGGACTTCAAGCAAGCCTTAGCTTTCTAACTGGAGCGGAATAATACCCATAGACAGTCCACCCAGATTTTTGTTTCCTTAGACCCAAACAGAATGGGGGCAGCTATCGGTGAACACACACACTATCAAATTGACTGACAGATTGTATTTCTTATGCCCAGTCTAGACTGACTCTTGAGAGACATGTCATGGCTCACAGTGTCAGAACCATGGCTACATCTGTTGCCCACTTGAGATCAGTCTTTATTGAAGAGATTCACAAAGCTGCAACATGGTTGTCAGTCCACACATTCACATCTCATTACTGTCTTGAACAGAATGCCCAACACAACATTTCTGCAGAATTTGTTTGGTGTCTAGAGTCCAGCTTCCCCACCCCCTTCCTCAGTCTATTTTTTGTTGTGTTCTAGACTGCAGCCTCAGAGCAAGACTGTAAATAAGTTAAGGTTGATTGTTTTCTGGTTGGCCTTGCTATTGCAAGTCCCTAATGTCCTTGATTTGTTTATTTATTTATTTTTTCAGTCAGCCTAGTAGCTAGGGATTACCATATGTGAGAAACAATGTCCCACTCGTCCTCGGAGAAAGCAAAGTTACTCACCTGTAGCAGGTGTTCTCTGAGGACAGAAACACATGTATTCTCGCATCCCTTCCCACTCCCCCTAGGAGTTGTATTCTTTTACCTTTGAATTGTACTGCTGGTCCCGCATCCTCACGTTGGGCAGGAAGGCACGTGCAGTCATAATGTAATGCTGCCAGAACACTGGGTAGTATCCACACCAGGCTGCATCAGAAGCACCATATCAGTAGGAATTTGGTTTGTTATCCCTTCGCTAAAAGATTTTGTAGTGTACAATGGTTTGTATGTTTGATAGTGTGAGTAACAAATAGTGAGTGTTGTAATACATTTATACCTGTGACCAGGAATTATTATATGTGAGCACAGGGGTAGTTATTGTTACATCCTCCAGTTGTGATTTTTGTACATTAGATGATGTCATTCATATATGAGAATACATGTTCTGCTGTCCTTAGAGAACATCTGCTACAGGTGAGTAACTTTGCTATCTTTGATGCTACTTGTTGGCATCTGTTTATGTTGTTGTATAGTTTGTAGAAACATAATTGTTCTTTATAGAAAAAAACAAATGTAGATAAATCTAATGTACAGTGTGATGGTAATTGAGAAATATATTTTCAGGGAACAAAGTGATCGGATCTTGTGTGGTGTCATGAGGATTGGCTTGGTTGCGAAAGGCTTGCTTATAAAAAATGATATGGATTTGGAGCTTGTTCTCATGTGCAAAGAAAAGCCTACAGAGAAATTATTAAATGCAGTCAAAGACAATCTTCCAGTTCAAATTCAGGTGAGTTAATTTAGGAGTGTTATGTCATTATGATTAATAGCACTGCAAAGGCATTTTCTGCTAAATCTGCAGTAAGTAAAGGTGGTAATGAATTTGGTACTAAGCAGAATACCATCTGTGAAGGCACAAACAGCAGTGTGTTAACTGTGCAATATAGCACATTTAAATTGTGTTCATTGGAGAACATGAGAAAGAAAAGGTAACATTTTCTCAACCTTTTGATAAATACTTCCATGAACAATATTTTACATGGCATCCTAGAGTCATAATGGAAAAGATCCATTTCTGTCCTGCTCTGTAGGTGTCATCTTTTTAGTAAAACAACTGTTTGAAATGTTAGGTTTGAGAGAGAGAAGTATATCCATTTTCTGCTGTAGCATGAATAGATTGTCAAATCTGTTTGGAACTTCTCAAAAATAATTTGTCATGTAAAGTAGCCAGCATGTTAAAAAGTGATTAAATCAGGGCATTCTGTCATCATTAACTTTAAATTATTCATGGTTCTTTAATGGCATACTTCTGAATGGAGTTTGTCATCTCCAGATCACTTGTGTCACAACTGTCAGGAATGGTGAGCCCTTAGACCAAAGCCGGAGCTTTGGCAGACAAATCACCTGGGCTGGCACAGGCAGGAATCAGAACAGACTGGACTAGGATAAACTAACAGACTCAACAAGGCAGGACAGAGGTAACTAAACACAATGGACAACACAAGAACCGGATCCAGATAAGGAGGAGTGGCCTAGTGGTTAGGGTGGTGGACTCTGGTTCGGGGGAACTGAGTTTGATTCCCACTTCAGGCACAGCTCCTTGTGACTCTGGGCAAGTCACTTAACCCTCTATTGCCCCAGGTACAAATAAGTACCTGTATATGTAAGCTGCATTGAGCCTGCCATGAGTGGGAAAGTGCGGGGTACAAATGTAACTAAAATAAAATAAATAAGGCAAGGAAAAGAAGGCAAAGGGCCAGAACTGGAACCCAGACAGGACAAGGCAAGACTCGGAACTGGATTAAAACTGGGACCCAGAAATGCAAGGCAAAACACGGAAGTAGATTAAAACTGGGTCCTGAAAAGGACAAGGCAAGGACTGGATCCGGACAGGACTAGACTGAAAGAGACAAGACAAAGCACACCTAGACAGGTAAGACAGGGTAGGAGCTAGGCAACAAGAGTAACAGAAGCAAGACAAGGGAAAGCGCGGGGTACAAATGTAACAGGATTCTCAAACAGGCTTGGCTGGAACAGGATTCAGGATTCTCAAACAGGATTCAAGATTCTCAAACAGGCTTGGCTGGAACAGGATTCAGGATTTTCAAACAGGCTTGGCTGGAACCGGATTCTCAAACAGGTTGGCTGGAACCGGATTCTCAAACAGGCTTGGCTTGACTTAGCTGGAACCGGACTCTGGAACGGGCTTGGCTTGGCTGGAACAGGATACTGAAAGGGACTTGGCTTGGCAGGGAACTGGGACAGAACTAGCTCAAACATAGAGCAGGAGCAGAACCTGTCTCAAACGCACACAGGAACAGAACTTGGCAGAAACAGAGCTCAAGAGCCAGGAAGCAAACATGGCAGGCAAAGGTTAAGCAGACTAAGGGAAGACAAACAAACAAAGAAGCAATGTGCTTACCAGCACCCACAGCTGGATAGCAGCAAAGTAATCAGGTATGATGCTGGCTTCTACAGACTCAGAATAAACAGACAAGAACCTCACACACAGGAAACAGAACAGGGAAAACAGGAACAGAGCTTGGCTAAACACAGAGATTTGCTTAAACACAGAGCTTAACTATAGCAAGAGTCAAAGCAGGGCTAGACTAAAAGCAGAAGCCTAGGGAAGTCAAACAGATACAGACACCAAGGGCAGGGTGTGGCTCTAGAACCATGCCTTCAGGATCAAGGTTCAAAAGCAAACTCGCAGAAACAAAGGAAAGCATTGAAACACGAAACTCAGAGAAACACAGCACAGACCTTCAGGAGCAAAACACTCAGGAACAAAGCCAAGCATGGATATAATCTAAACAGGTAACGCAAGATTAAGAGACCTCTTGCAAAGGCAAAGCATGATAGTTCCCAGGTACTTATAAAGGACTTGCTGATGATGTCTCAAGTAGGAAATGAAGCAGAAGCAGGGAGACCAAAGCGAGGCTTGGTTAACAGGAAAAAAAACAACAGGAAATGAAGGAGAATCAGGGAGACCAAAGTGAGGCTTGGCTTACAGGAAGAACAACAATATGGAAAAAGGCAGACTGGAGAGGTCACAGAGAAACAGTAAGTCTGAACATAAGGGCACGGCCACAACCGTGACAACTTGTAATAGTTCTTCATGGCATTCCTATTGAGACCAAATAAATGGTTGACATTTTGTTGAGTAAAGATGACTTTATAAAAATATAAGAAGTGCCTTGCTAAGTTAGGCCAAACATCTTCAAAGCCCAGCATCATGTCCCCAACAATGGCCAGTCCAGGTCATTAGGACATACCTGATGTTTCCATTGAAGTAATCCATTCTTTATAGCTTGAGCCAAGTGATACATGGTAGCTAAGTCTATATGGGTAATAATTATTTATGGACTTTACCTCTATGAGCTTGTCTGAATTTACTTTTAAACCCAATTTTGCTAGATGCGTAGCTCACATGCTCTGAGTGCTTTGAGCCTTCAGTTGGAAATACCCTGAGATCCTTCTCTCTGCCAGCTCACTCGCCAGTGCTTCTGAAACCCTATTGTTATGTGCCCTAAATCAGCTACTTGGACTAGTAATGTCTGTGCCCCCCCCCCCCCCCCTTGTCTATCTCCAGCAATGGGTAACAGAGTGGAAAAGCTCACATGAGAATCAAACCCAATACTTAGTTTCAAATGTTTAATTCACAGAGCCTAATGTATTTCTGTGATTATGCAAGGATATATTGGACACAGTTTTCTGTGCCATCTTTTCATCTTATTTCTGTCTGTTTTAAGACTTTCACTGACTAAAAGTCTACCCATTAATGTTGGAGGACCCAACTAGATAGAACTTTTAGTGGCATTTGTTAGCAGCTGCTCAGTCATTCCTAGCTCTTAAAATGTTCTAAAATTTTGAAAAACTTCACTTAATATAAGTTTAAATGAGATGTTATTTTATGGTGGCTAGTTGTCCCTGTTGCACAGCTTCTACTTCCTCTGGATAGATGTTAATGTCGTGATCTTCACTATTTTTGAAGAAAGGACCACATTAGTGAAAAGATGTCAACGTGAGAGCTGAGACTGGTGCTCGATAAAGCAATATGTGTATATAAAATGGATTTATTTACCAACTTTTTGAAGGAATTCACTCATAGTGGTATACAGTAAGAATAGATCAAACATGAGCATTAGGCACAGCAATAAAAATATTCAAATAATACAAAGTATGGCATACATACATATTTTCAAAGCACTTAGCCTTCCAAAGTTCCATAGAAACCTAAGTGCTTTGAAAATATGCCTAATAGTATACTAACAATGTCAAAACAATACGTAATAGAACATTTTAATTAATAGTAAAGCGTAAAGCAAAGATGGAACAAATAAGACAGTAAGAAGAGTTAGAAATTAAGGTGACTGATTTAAAGAAAGTTGCATATGAGGTCAGAGAGATGGTTATATATTATCTCAGCTAGGGTAGGAGCAGATAAACATGTCCTGCAGCAGTATGTGCAGGCCAAGTCAATCCTTGTGTGTGTGAATGAGACTAACAAGTTAGTTACTTCTTCAATTAAAGGCCTGGTTGAAGAGCCAAGCTTTCACCTGCTTCCTGAAGTAGAGATAGTCTTCGGTTAAGCGGAGCCTTTCAGGCAGTGCATTCCAGAGAGTGTGGGCTACTTCGGAGAAGTCTCGCTTCCGGGTATCACATCGTGCAATGTCTTTTGGAGAGGGTGTGGTTAGTGATAGTCCTTGAGAGGACCTTAGTGTCCTTGGTGGTTTGTAGAGGATCATCCTATTCTTCAGGTACTTGGGGCCGTTTCCTTGGAGGGTCTTGAAGATCAGACATAGAGTTTTAAATTTAGCCCTGTATTGTACTGGTAGCCAGTGAAGGTTTTGCAAAAATGGTGTGATGTGGTCACGTCGCTTGCAACCTTCTATGAGTCTTGCTGCTGCATTCTGAATCAACTGGAGCTGGTGCAGGCCCTTTGTAGTCAGACCATTGTATAGTGCATTGCAGTAATCTAGTCTTGATATGGCATAGACAACTGGGATAAGATTCAGCGTAGCTGTGGCAAATAGTAGAAGCACCTCTTGAAGGTTGCTTGGATTTGGGGAATCAGAGTAAGTGTTGAATCTAACTGTATTCCAAGGTTCCTGTCTTGTGATTTGAGGGGGAGTTCATACTTCTCAAAAGGGATTTATCCACTTGTGTTAGGGACTCAGAGAAGCTGTTTTACTTGGGTTCATGCAAAGTTTGTTGTGTTTATCCCATTCTTGAATTGATGTTAGGTAATCAGTTTATTCAAGGCTGTAGGTAAGTCAGGTTCAGTGGGTATGAGTAACTGCACATCATCCGCATAGATGTAGAACTGAGTGTCCATTGACTGAATCAGCTCAGCTAGTGGCTTGAGAGTAGATATTGAACAGAATAGGTGACAGAATCAATCCTTGTGGTACCCCACAGGTCAGTGTCCAAGGTGGTGATGAGTTGCTGCCAAACATGGATTGTTGCCTGTCTGATAGGTAAGATCTGAACCAGGCAAGTACTGTTCCATTGATACCTGTTTCTGTCAGTCATGCTAGCATGATATCATGACCCACAGTGTCAGAAACTGCTGAGAAATCGTGCCGTACTAACTTTGAGGCGAATTCCTTGTCTCGTTTTCTGTGATCATCTAGTAGGGATACGAGGACCGTTTCTGTGCCATAACCAGGTCTACCGGGTCTGAATCCAGATTGACATGGATCTAGCCAATCATTAAGGTGAACACAGACTGTTTGCTCTATGAGTTTCCCTAGAAATGGGTTGTTGGATACTGGCCGGTAACTTTCAAGTTTGTCCTGGTCAAGGTTGTTTTTCTTTAGGAAAGGGTGAACCACTGCCCTTTTTAATGTTGTTGGTAGTTGCCCATTAGAAAGAGAGGTGTTCAAAATTTTTGTGGCACCTTCTGTGAGGCCCATACTTGCCTGCTGCACTATCTTTGATGGGCAGGGGTCGAGGGAGCAGGTAGTTGGTTGAAGGTCTCTTAGGATTTTGTCAAGGCTCTCCTCTGTCTTTGTGTTAAAAATGTCCCATCTGTCTCTGTCAGGAGAGGGTGAGTTTGTGCACCCCTGGTTAACTGGTTGGGGACTGGGTGGGATTGCCTGTAAATCCTGGCGTAGACTTTTAATTTTGTTGGCAAAGTATGCAGCAAAATCATTGCAGTTCAATTTAGACTGGGCAGGCTGGTTCTGTTGTAGGGGTTGCAGTAGGCTGTTTACTGAACAACTGCTGAAGTCTAATCCACCAGACTCTCTCATTCAGCTTATCTTGTTTCCCCCAGCCCATATTTCCACTAATAATCTCCCCAACCCTATTTCAATCAGTCTAAACTCCCACCACCAACGTCTCCTCCCAGTTAGTTTTCATGATCCTTTCCCCAATCCCTCCAAGCTGGGTCTTACCCTGGTTTGTTAATGCCCCTTTGCCATTCCCAGAGCCTTGATGCAGGTGCCTTCTATAGGACAGATATTCTGCTTTTTCCCAGCATCATGCGGCTCTCGGTTAGCTTGGTGTGAGAGTTTTTAACATTGGGAACTCAAACTCACTGAGAGCTGTAGTCCTGAGGAAAAACATAGCAGCAGTTCTGGAGACAGTGCTAGCAGCAAGTCTGTAGACAAGGTGAGGGAAGTATTGAGAGAAGAGAGTTGGAAGCCACACCTATGGTGAATGGAGGCTGCTACTGGCCCTTGGCCTTGCTTTTAAGAACTTGGGTTCTTACAAGTTCACAGAATCTTTTTGCAGTTTTTGTGAACAAGTGTTGTGCCATCATTGTGATTAGAATATTCAAAACATCTGTCTCTTCACAGAATCCAAAACAAAGCACTTGGTATTCGAAAAGTTGAAGCAGAAAAAAATAACAATATATGAAACAGCTTGTTGAATATGCTATAGCCACTTCCCCTGAATTCTGTAAAAGTTGCTAAAAATTGCAAGTGAAATTTAACGAGTTAACTAGCAGTGATTTGCTTGTTAACTAATTATTGGCACTAATCAAACATATAAATGGTAAGAGACGTACTCACTCGCAAATGCGCAGTAGAGACCCTCTCTGTCCCGCCCCCGCATCAATACGTGATGACGGGGGCGGGACAGAGAGGGAACCTGCACACCTGCGAGTGAGGGAACCGCCGTCGCCACCCTCCCCCCCCCAGGGTTGCCGCTACCGCTCCCCCCACCCACCCGGAGTCGCCGCAGCCGCCACCCACCCTCCACCCGGTCCGGGTACCTGGCTTCACTATTCAAACCACCGTAACGCAGCACACAGCTCATCTGAGCTGCCGTTGGCCTTCCTTACTTGCCTGTTTCCCGCCCTCGCTGACGTTACGTCACACGAGGGCGGAACACACTGCAGAGAAGAAGGAAGGCCGACGGCAGCTCAGATGAGCTGTGTGCTGCGTTCCGGCGGTTTGATTAGTGAAGCCAGGTACCCGGCCCGGGTGGAGGGGTGGCGGAGGGGACTCCGGGGGGGGGGGGGGCGGGGGCGGCGGCGACCTATCTGGAGGGGGGGCCTTTCAACCCCCCCTCTTCCTTTACTAGCCCGTTTTTATGGGCTCAACGGCTAGTTAGATTTAATTGAAATATCTTCGCATAAATTTAGGCGTGGGATCAGTGCCTAAATTTTATGCACGAGCTCAAAAAGGGGGCATGGAAATGGGATGGTCAAGGGCAGAACGAGGGCATTCCTAACACTTACGCATGTTGTTATAGAATGAGGAGCGATACGCTTCTAATTTAGATGCATACATTTGCAGTACGTTTGAGTTGGTGCAAATGGTGCTATTCTTGGAGGACAAGCAGGCTTATTAATTTTGACAAGTGGGTGAGCCGACACACATCACCCAGTCCGGAATTTACAAAAGTCTAATGAGAGCTTTGTGGAGCACGAATGCCTTCCTGCCCGCCATGCGAACACGGTTCTTTCTCTACCACGATGAGAGGGCGTGTTTTTTTACCATCTCCTCACATCGCTGGGGCCTAGAGAGCTTTTTTGTGCCTTTCGGCTATTTTTCATTCATTTTTTTCATCCTTTATTGTGATCCTGTCATGGAACCTCTGTCCTTTAATTTGCCCTTAAGTTTTTAGTTGTTTTTCCTGTTTTTAAGTTTCCTTTCATTTTTCTTCGTCGTCAGGCCGCTTTTAGGCCTTGACTTCAGACGGGAACTTTCCTTTTCTTTTTTGCCAAGCCTTACCCCTTTTTCAGGCACCATCACTTCATTTGATGTAGCCGAGGAAGATTTTCCTTCCATGTTCATGAAGGTTCCCAGTGACTTCAAGCACTGTAGCTGGTGCAATCATACAGTCTCTGGGAAAGACACCCATTCTTAGGTGTATCAAAAGTTCTTGGCCAGGGGCACTAACCACTTTTGATGTGGCATCCAGGATCTCTGCTCAAAGTATAGCAATGCACAGACACTCTCATGGCTGTGTGTTTCTGACTTGGAACATTCTGTTCAGCAGAGGATGGCGGATTCCCCATAATTGGGGGGGGGGGGGGGGGGAATAACCTTTTTAGAGAGAAGTTAGGTCACAGACCAAATAAAAAAACACACTGATACCATCTCTTCTGTCTCCCACCGGGCATCTTCTGCTTCTACATCCTTAGCTAGGAGGACTTTTGGAATGCCAAGGAGGAGTTCCTATTATTGTTCTAAGCATAGGTACAGTTCTTCATCTCGCCAGCCTACTCAGGCTCAACACCAGCGCACTCATTCACGTCAACAGCATGCAACTAAGGCCCTTGCTGCTCACCAGCAAAATCAAGGGATGAGCTTTTGACTGGCTTCAGCAGAGCATAGCCACAGTAAAAGTATCTGTCCTGGACAACTTGCTGGTCGGGGGGGGGAGGTTAAAGTTTTTTCACAAAAGATGGCCTCTTACAACCTCCAACTGGTGGGTTCTTTAAATAGTCCATCTGGGATATATGCCCTCAGTTGGTATCTCAAACTTCCAAATTGCCCACTGAGAGCTCATTCATTTAGCTCTCAGCACAGGCCGGTACTTACAGAGATGCTTTCAGCCCTTCTGAAGGCCCATGCGGTTGAGTCCTTTCTACCAGGAGAGGAAGGCCGAGGATTCTCTTCCAGGTACTTCCTTCTGCAAAAGAAAACAGGGGGCATTTGTCCCATCCTAGACCTAAGGACCCTGAACAAATTCCTAGTCAGAGAAAAGTTCAGGATGGTTTCCCTGTGCACCCTTCTCCCAATGATTCAGGAAAACGATTGGCAATGCTCTCTGGACTTAAAGGATGCATATACTCGCATCCCAATACTTCCAGCCCACTGGAAGTATCTTCGATTTCGGCTGGGAACACATCACTTTCAGTACTGCATGTTGCCTTTTGGCCTTGTGTCAGCTCCCAAGGGCTTTACCAAATATCTAGTGGTAGTTGCAGCATCGCTATGCAGACTGGGAGCCCATTTGTTACCATATCTCGATGATTGGCTGGTGAAGAACACATCAGAGGTGGGTGCTCAGGATTCCATGTGGATGACTAATTTGGGTGCTCGAGCTACTAGGGTTCGTTGTAAACTACCCAAGTCCCATCTCCACCCTGTCCAACGATTGGAGTTTATAGGAGCCCTGCTGGATACTCAGATGGTTCAAGCCTATCTCTTAGAGATGAGAGCGGACAATCTGATCACACTCATGTCCAAGGTTTGTACCTTTCAGCAGGTCACAGCTTGGCAGATGTTGAGATTTTTGGGCTACATGGCTTCCACAGTGTACAATTACACCCATGGCATGTCGAGATCAGCTCAATGGACCCTAGATCCTCAGTGGTATCAAGCAACGAGGAGTCTAGAAGATGTCATCCAAGTGTCCGCAGAGCTTGTATGCTCCCTTCAGTGGTGGACCATTCAATCCAATTTGACTCTGGGACTTCAATTCCAAATTCCTCAGCCACAAAAAGTGCTGACAATGGATGCATCTCTCCTGGGATAGGGAGCTCATGTAGATGGCCTTTATACTCAAGGAGCTTGGTCCTTCCAGGACATGAATCTCCAGATCAATCTCTTGGAGCTCCAGGCGATCTGGAGCACTCTAAAGGCTTTTAGAGATTGGCTATCTCACCAAATTGTTCTCATCCAAACACAATCAGGTTGCAATGTATTACACCAACAAACAGGGGGGGCACCGGATCACGTCCTCTGTGTCAGGAGACCATCCGGATGTGACATTGGGCTTGCCACCACGGCATGTTCCTTTGAGCCACTTATTTGCGGGCAAAAACAATACCCTGGCCAACAGACTGAGTAGGATAATGCAACCTCACGAGTGGTCTCTCAATATGGGTATATCCCACAAGATCTTCCGAGTGTGGAGCACCCCCTTGGTGGATCTTTTTGCCACTCAGGTCAACCACAAGGTCCCTCAGTTCTGTTCTAGGCTTCAGGCCCACGACAGACTAGCGTCAGTTGCCTGCCTTCTCAATTGGGGGACAGGCCTTCAGTAGGCATATCTTCCCATACTTCTAGTGGGAAAGACTTTGTTGAAGCTCGAGCAAGACCGCGGAACCATGATTCTGATCGCGCTGTACTGGCTGCAGCAGATTTGGTTCCCTCTACTTCTGTAGTTATCCTCCGAAGAACCATGGAGATTGGAGTGTTTTATGACCACTAATATATAGTAAAGGAATTAGTAGAATATTTATCAATTAATCTCACAACCAAATTCTACTCAGAAAAAACCTTGTATTGAAGGTGTTAAGTCCATTTATTCATGAAAATATGTGGAGAAAAAAAGACTTCAGAAACCATGGAGATATCTCTTTAAAGGCAAACCTTTCAAATATTCAGAGAACTCCTCGTCAATAACTAGTCTTCACAAAAAAAACTCCACTCTTCTTATTCATGAAATACTTGTACATACACCTTTCACAATACACTAAGGTAGAGGCTTATTTCAACATCATATATCCGGTGAAATAAACATTCATTTATAGCTTATATTGGATAGTAATGGTGCCACTGGTCCGCATTAGATTCCACAGTTTTCGATGTCCATAAAGCCCAACAGGAGACCCTGTTTCGCCTCAATTGGGCTGTTTCAAGGGCTAGACACTGCATCCAAATTTTCTGTCCCAAGCTTCTCACATTCACCACACACTATGCCTCTTCAGGGTCTCCTGTTGGGCTTTATGGACATCGAAAACTGTGGAATCTAATGCAGACCAATTTGGTTGTGAGATTGTTTTATGACCCCCATCACAAAGAACAAGGGGTCCCTTCTACATCCCAACCTCCAGTCTCTGGCTCTCACAGCTTGGATGTTGAGAGCTTAGACTTTGCTTCCTTGGGTCTTTCGGAGGGTGTTTCCCAGGTCTTGCTAGCTTCCAAGAAAGACTCCACTAAGAGGTGCTATTCTTTCAAATGGAGGAGGTATGCTGTCTGGTGTAATGCCTTCTACACTTATCAGAGTCTGGTCTCAAGACCAACTCCGTAAGGGTTCATCTTAGTGCAATTAGTGCTTATCAGCATGTAGAAGGTAAGCTCATCTCTGGACAGCCTCTAGTTCGCTTCATGAGTTGTTTGCTTTTGTCAAAGCCCCATGTCAAACCTCTACCAATGTCATGGGATCTCAGTGTCGTTCTCACCCAGCTGATGAAAGCTCCTGTTGAGCCACTGAATTCCTGCCATCTGAAGTACTTGATCTGGAATATTATTTTCTTGGTGGCTGTTACTTCAGCTCATAGAGTCAGTGAGCTCCAAGCCCTGGTAGTGCATGCACCTGGCCAGGATGAACAGACAGATGTGGAAATGTTATCAGAAATTAGGGAGGCTAACAAACTGACACTGGGTAAAGGTAACATCAAGGCATGCTAGGGAGCTAAAATTCCTTGAAATCAAGGACTGCTTTAGGAGCAGCTGGTACAGGAGCCAACAAGAGGAGGAAAAATTCTAGATCTAGTCCTTAGTGGAACACATGATCTTGTGCAGGAGGTGATGGTGTTGGGGCCGCTTGATAGCAGCTTTGGAGTAAATACACACAGGAAATCCAATACGTTAGCATTTAATTTTCAAAAAGGATACTATAATAAAATGAGAACCTTAGAGGAGCATCTGAGAAGGTCAAAAATTTACATCAGGCATGGATGCTGTTCAAAAATACTATCCTGGAAGCCCAGGCCAAATATATTCCATGTATTAAAAAAGGCGGGAGAAAGACCAAATGACAGCTGGCATGGTTAAAAAGTGAGGTGAAGGAAGCTATTAGAGCCAAAAGAAAATCCTTCAGAAAATGGAAGAAGGATCTGACTGAAAATAATAAGAAGCAGCATAAGGAATGGTAAGTCAAATGCAAAGCGCTGATAAGGAAGGGAAAGAGGGACTTTGAAAAAAAAGATTTGCGTTGGAGGCAAAAACACATAGTAAAACTTTTTTTTATGTATATTGAAAGAAAGAAGCCGGCAACAGAATCAGTTGGACCGCTAGATGACCGAGGGGTAAAAGGGACACTCAAGGAAGACAAAGCCATAGCAGAGAGATTAAATGAATTCTTTGCTTCGGTCTTCACCAAAGAGGATTTGGGAAAGATACCGGTACCAGAAATGGTATTCAAAGCTGAAACCTCTACAAACCTGGAAGTTGTAATGAGGCAATTTGACAAACTGAAGAGTAGCAAATCACCTGGCCTAGTTGGTATTCATCCTAGAGTACTGACAGAATTGAAAAATAAACTTGCAAAATTATTCTTAGTAATATGTAATTTATCTTTAAAACCAAGCATGGTACCGGAAGATTGGAGGGTGGCCAATGTAATGCCGATTTTTAAAAAAGGTTCCAGAGGTGATCCAGGAAATTATAGACCAGTGAGCCTGACATCGGTGCAGATCAAAATGGTAGAGACTATTATAAAGAACAAAATTACAGAGCATATTCAAAAGCATGGAGTAATGAGACAAAGCCAATATGGATTTAGTGAAGGGAAATCTTGCCTCACCAATCTATTACATTTCTTTGAAGGGTGAACAAACATGTGGATAAAGTTAAGTTAGTTGATATTGTGTATCTGGATTTTCAAAAGGCATTTGACAGAGTATCTCTTGAAAGACTCCAGAGGAAATTGGAGAGTCATGGGATAGGAGGTGGTGTTTTATTGTGGATTTAAAACTGGTTAAAAGACAAAGAGAGTTGGGTTAAATGGTCAGTATTCTCAATGGAGAAGGGTAGATAGTGGGGTTCCTCAGGGGTCTGTGCAGGTGCCATTACTTTTTAACATATTTATAAATGATCTAGAGATGGAAGTATCTAGTGAAGTAATTACATTTGCTGATGACACAAAATTATTCAAAGTTGTTAAATTGCGAGAGGATTGTGAAGAATTACAAGAGGCTGGGAGACTGGGCGTCCAGATGGCAGATGACATTTAATGTGAGCAAGTGCAAAATAATGCATGTGGGAAAGAAGAACCCGAATTATAGCTAGGCTCCACATTAGGAGTTACCAACCAGGAAAGTGATCTAGGCGTCATCATTGATGACCCGTTGAAAGCCTCTGCACAGAGTGTGGCAGCGGTAGCTAATAAAGCAAATAGAATGTTAGGTATTATTAGGAAAGGAATGGAAAATAAAAACGAGGATGTTATAATGCCTTTGTATTGCTCCATGGTGCGACCACACCTTGAATATTGTATGCAAGATATAGTGGAATTGGAAAAGATACGGAGAAGGGTGATGAAAATGATAAAGTGGATGGGATGACTTCCCTATGAGGAAAGGCTAGGGCCCTTCAGCTTGGAGAAAAGACGGCTGAGGGGAGATATGATAGAGGTTTATAAAATAATGAGTGGAGTGGAAAGTGTAGATGTGAATCACTCGTTTACTTTTTCCAAAAATACTAGGACTAGGGGGTACGCAATGAAGCTATACAGTAGTAAATTTAAAACAAATCAGAGAAAATATTTCTTCATTCAATGTGTAATTAAACTCTGGAATTCATTGCCAGAGAATGTAGTAAAAGCAGTTAGCGTAGCGGGGTCTAAAAAAGTTTTGGATAGCTTCCTAAAAAAAAAGTCCGTAAGCCATTATTAAAATGGACTGGGGAAAATCCACTGCTTATTTCTAGGATAAGCAGTCTGGTCGGTCCTTGCCTTGACGTCGCCCGGGCGGACAGCCTCACCTGGGAGCGGGGACCGGGAGGCCCAAGAGCGGGAGCGAGCAGGGACTGAACATCGGAGACTGTCCCGCGACGACCCTCGCGGTCAGATCGGCACCGGGAGCGGCTCCCTCTCTGACCGGAGCCCTGGACGGCATGGATTTGGCGCCGACACCCACCCGCAGCCTAGCATAAACGTCGAGGGAGCCCTTGTGTAGATCGCGGAGAGAGCCTGAGAGCGCCGGGCGGAGCTGCAGTTAGCAGGCCAGTGGCGGTTGAAAAGACACGACCAGCTGACCACTCCGCTGACATCCTCCCCGACGCAGCCGGCCGCCGCGGGTCTGCTGCAGCTCTTCCCTGCCACGGAGGTAGCGCTGCCCCACTGATATCGTGCACACACCAGCAGCCCAGCTGTACCAGCTGGTCGGACACCCGCCCAGGGAGAGAGGATGCCACGGGTGCACTGCAGGAGCTGAGGAGAATTGAGGGAAGCACCCACCGGCCGAGTCTCAGGAGACCTACAACGCCAAGACGGGCCCACACGACACCACACCGCACGAACTGACCATCGTGGCGAGAGCAGCTCGCCCCGCATGGGATGCAGCCCGAGCCCCTACCAAGTATACCCACTGAGGTACTGAACACAGGAGGCTGATCAGTGAAGATCACAGCCCAAACGACCACCACTTGCTAGACAACCAGCTTACAACTCTACCCCAACCAACAGCACAACACCCTTGCTAATTGAACCTATCTGCCTCCAACCACCAGAACGGTGTCCAGAGCAACAGAGCTCCACGCCCAGGACATCACCCCGAGCATCTGACTGCGAATAACCTACCTTTCCCCAAACTGACAACAAAATAAATACAATCAAAATACTCCTAACAATCTACTCCCTTTCACTGACCCACCTAACAGTATCCATCCCACTTACAGAAAATATCATACCCATCCTACAATATCACCAAAGGCTGATCAAACACTCCACACTTCACCAAACTGACACCCATAAAATTAAAGGAAGACTATCCAAACACGGACAATACCAACAAAATGGAAGGAAAGATCACAACAAACACACTGCACCCAAGGAATAACAGCTGACAAAAATCCACATATCATCAAACCTAGCAGCCCCATACCAAAATATCCAAGTGGGCTACAATAATGCTAGGTCCGTAGTTAACAAAACAACAACAATATCAGACTGGATCAGCTCAGAAAACCTCGATCTTGTCCTCGTCAACGAAACATGGATCCACGATCAAAAGGACCCCATAATCCTTGAACTATGCCCTACAGTTTACAAAATCACTCACTGGACCAGAACGGAAAAGAGAGGAGGAGGCATAGCAATAATCTACCAAACCCAATTCACCACCAAAACCATCACCGAATCCATAACACCCCAACTAGAAATTGCATCATTCAGAATCCATAACAAATCCCTGATCGATCACCTGAACTGTGTCCTGTTTTACAGACCGCCCGGTAACTGGAATGAAAGCCAGCCTATTTTCACGGACTTAATCTCAAACAGTTGTGTAAACAACTCCAATACATTAATACTAGGTGGCATAAACTTTCACCTAGAATACCCCAACTCCACCAATGCACGTGAATGTAAAGACTTCCTACAGTCCTGGGATCTCAAATGGCCTCACATGCAAGCTACCCACATCAAGGGATGCACACCAGACCTCTTATCACACAAACTGTCCACAGATCAAATGGACAGAAACACCTTGGACCGACCATTACAAACTCAACCTATCCCTAAACTGGCGGAAGAAGGGATTAAACCATACACCAGCACACACAACTTACACCACGAGAGGGCAAATAGATTCACAAGTATTCTGGCAACTGATATATGACAACGAATGGAAAACATGAACGGATTCCATACACTACCTCAATCACGAAATAGCACCCTTAAAGACAAGAATATCAAGAAGACAAAACTCGATACCATGGTTCAATGACGAATGAAAAAAACTCAAAACACAATCCAGGAAACTTGAACGAGCATGGAAAAAAACAAAAGATGAACACACACTCAATGCATGGAAACAAACACACAGAAAATACAAATATGCAATAAGACAAACCAAAAGGTTCTATTACAAAACTAA
Organism: Microcaecilia unicolor; assembly: GCF_901765095.1. NCBI lineage: Eukaryota > Metazoa > Chordata > Amphibia > Gymnophiona > Siphonopidae > Microcaecilia > Microcaecilia unicolor. Next base: position 264,743,929 of record NC_044036.1, on the reverse strand, counting down.
AATAGGACCGGATTACAAAGATCTGAAGAAACTATTTCAACTTCTAAATAAGTTATTAGACACCACCCCTGTCACCACAACCAACACAGACATCCCACCCGCAGACAAACTCACTAATTACTTTAACAAAAAAATAATAAAATTACGCAGCACACTTCCTCAGCACAACACTGACATCGAAAACTTCTTCAACGACCTGGACCTAATCCCTGGTGGATGCCCAGTTGACTGTATCTGGTCAGCATTTACTCTCCTCACCACTGAATCAGTTACAAAAGTGACTCATAGGTTTGCCAACACCCACTGCAAACTGGATATATGTCCCAGTCTTCTACTGAAATCCGCCCCCCGACCGCTTCATAGCAGACCTCACATCCCACCTAAACTTCATGCTACAACAAGGTCTCTTCCCCGAGGAATATGGTAACATCCTACTCACCCTAATACCTAAAGACACCAAGAAAAATACAAACGATCTAACCAACTACCGTCCAGTTGCGTCTATCCCACTAGTAGTCAAATTGATGGAGAGTTTGGTGACCAAACAGCTTACAGAATACATGGACAAGTTCTCAATATTACATGATTCACAGTCAGGATTCTGCCCCCACCATAGTACTGAAACTGTCCTAGTCACTCTCCTGGCCAAATTCAAGCAAGAAATAGCCACAGGTAAAAATATACTTCTCCTCCAATTCGACATGTCGAGCGCATTCGTCATGGTCAACCACAATATACTACTAAGACTCCTTGGCCACTTCAGGATTGATGGAACTGTACTTAACTGGATAAAGGGTTTTCTAACCACCAGAACTTGCCAAGTAAAATCAAACTCAAATATATCACCACCGTGGAAAGCTACCTGTGGAGTACCTTAAGGATCACCATTATCACCAATACTCAACATGATGATGATCCCACTGGCAAAGTCCCTATCCAACCGAGGCCTCAACCCGTTCATCTATGCAGAAGACGTCACAATCTACATTCCCTTTAGTCATGACTTGACAGAAATAACCAATGAAATCAATGACGGCCTGAACATCATGGACTCCTGGGCAAATTCATTCCAACTGAACACTGAAAAAACACTGCCTCATCCTCTCATCTCAACGCAAGAAGTACAAACCCACAACCATAAACACCCCAGAACACACCCTTCCTACCTCAGACAGCCTAAAAATACTCGGCGTCATAATCGACCGGAACCTTACCCTTGAGAGCCAAGTAAACTCCATAATATCGTTTATTGTTTATTTATTTACTATACTGTTTCAAATTGCATTCACAAAACAGAACAGTTTACATCATAATATAAAATCTCATATTAAAAAACATAAGAAATCCATCAATTTAATAGAAAAGCACAGCAAAACTAAAAGAACCTTCTAGAAATAATAACATCATTGAGCAAGGACAACCATTCATAACAGACTACATAAACAAACATATTATGTTACTGTATATTCATTCTGCATATTTTCCCACTTTTAACTCAGATTATTTTCAAACGTATTCTGAAACAGATATGTTTTCAGAAGTTTACGAAAGTGAACATAGGACTCTTCTAATCTTATGATCTTAGGGAGACAGTTCCAATGAGAGGGGGCTAGAAAGAAAGCTGAGTTTCTAGTTGATTCCCATCTAGCCTTTTCTGGTGGTGGGATTACTAATCTATTGTCTGTAAGCGATCAAAGTGTTCGTATAGGTGAGTATGGCAAGGTAAGATTTGCTAAATATGATGGAATCAGTAAATGTAAAGCTTTATGTGTCAGGGCAAGAATTTTAAATTTTATTCTGGCTTCAACTGGAAGCCAGTGAAGATGATATAAAAGTGGTGTAATCCTATCATATTTTGAAGCCCTACAGATAAAACGAGCTGCGGTATTCTGTATCATCTGTAACCGTTTTAAATTGGTCTTGGTAAGTCCTGCGTAGATGGTGTTGCAGTAATCCAAGCGTGTTGTAATATATGCATGTGTTAAAGTACATAATGAAGCTTTATCAACTGAATTTCTAATTGACTGCAGTTTTTGCAAATGATAAAATGATTTCTTGACTACCTCAGATATTTGTTCCTTAAATGATAATGCTGAGTCAAAAATTACTCCTAAGTGCCTAAAAGATTGCACCGTTGGTATCTGCTTATCAAATAATATAGGTTTTACAGAAGGGATTGTTTCACGACCTGTGATCCAAGAAGTAATATAGTTTTGTCTGGATTCAATACTAAATTATGCCTTTTAAGACAGCTAGCCACCTCAGCAAGACAATTTTGAATTTGTGTTAATTCAATATCTAATGGTTTTACATAGTGAATCAATAGAAAGTCATCGGCATACGAATAGAAACTAATACCCAAGGTCTGAATGAGGGAAATTTTTTGAAACCTAATACAATCAATGGTCCTAAGCCATGCAGATTACTGCAACGGAATCTATGCAGGATGTAAAGAACAACTCACAAAAAAAACTCCAGACCACCCAAAACATAGCTGCCAGGCTGATATTTGGTAAAACATGTTTCGAAAGTGCTAAACCCCTCCGAGAAAAGCTACACTGGCTCCCAATCAAAGAACGGATCATCTTCAAAATTTGCACCTTGATCCACAAAATTATCTACGGCGTAGTCCCAGGATACATGACAAACCTCATAGATCTACCAACCAGAAACAGAATCGGATCATCTCGATCATACCTAAACTTAACATAGTAACATAGTAGATGACGGCAGAAAAAGACCTGCATGGTCCATCCAGTCTGCCCAACAAGATAAACTCATATGTACTACTTTTTGTGTATACCCTACCTTGATTTGTACCTGTCATCTTCAGGGCACAGATCGTACAAGTCTGCCCAGCACTATCCCCGCCTCCCACCACCCAAATTGCAAAGGACTTAAATACAAAACAACCTACACATCCAGCTTCTCCTACATAAGCGCACAACTATGGAATGGACTCCCAAAAGTTGTGAAAATAATCCACGACCATCTAAACTTCAGGAAATCACTAAAAACTACACTCTTCAAAAAGGCTTACCCCACCGATCCAACGTAAATCCCCACACCCAGCAACACAACATAACCAATGATCGTACTGGACAATAAACAATCTTCATTCCCTTCGACCCTCATGGTGCCTGATACACACCTACCTCACTCGACCACAATATAACCTTGTATTTGTTATCAACCGACTGGCGAATGCCTTTACGGTACTATGTAAGCCACATTGAGCCTGCAAATAGGTGGGAAAATGTGGGGTACAAATGTAACAAATAAATAAATGTAATGTTTTGGGATCTTGCCAAGTACTTGTAATATGGATTGGCCACTGTTAGAAACAGGATGCTAGGCTTGATGGACCTTTGGTCTGTCCCACTATGGCATTACTTATGTACACCTTATACTAAGTTTCATCACAGCGGAGTAGTCCTCCACACTCACCCTATGTTCCTGCCGAAAGTGGTGTCGGAGTTCCATCTGACAACATTCTTTCCTCGACCTCTTGGCCATCCTGGTAAAAGCAGCATACACACCTTGTATTGCAAGAGAGCATTGACCTACTACATGGAGCGGACAAGGCACCACAGACAGTCCGCCCAGCTTTTTGTTTCTTTTGTTCCCAGCAGGATGGGGGTCGTCATCGGGAAATGCACCATTTATAATTATCTAGCAGACTGCATTTCCTTCACTTATGTCTGGGCTGGCCCTAGACGGTCATGGCACAGTTTATAATGTCAGAGCCATGGCTACGTCGGTAGCCCACTTGAGGTCATCCTCCACTGAATAAATTTGCAAAGGCTACGACGTGGTCTTCAGCCCATACATTCACATTACACTGCTGCCTTGAGCAGGATAAGCAGTTCGACAGTTGGTTTGGGCAGACAGTGTTTCAGAATCTGTTTGGGGTCTAGAATCCAACTCCACCCTCCTAGGCCACTTTTATTCTGTTCCAGGCTACACTCTCATTCAGACTGTATATAGTTTCAGGTTAACCTCTGTTATGTTCTCTCCGTTGCAAGGCCTAGTTGACCAATGTTTGTTGTTTTCAGTGAACCTGGATGCTAGGGATTCTCCACTTGTGAGAATAAGTAAGCCTGCTTGTCCTTGGAGAAAGCGAAGGTACTTACCTGTAGCAGGTGTTCTCTGAGGACATCAGGTTTTATATTCTCACAGTCCCTCCCATCTCCCCTTGGAGTTGTCTTGTTTATTATTTTTACTTTATTTTTGCTGTAGCATAAAACTGAGGAGACCGCGTTTGCATAGCGGGTAGGAAGGCAGTCGCGCATGCACGGTGGAATGTGTCTCACGCTCCTCAAAGCCCTCATTAGACTTTTGTAAATTCCGGACTGGGCGACGTGGATCGGCGTGACCCAATTGTGAAAATATAAAGCTTGCTGTCCTCGGACAACACCTGCTACATGTAAGTACCTTCACTTTCTGTATACTGTATCTAACTTTAAGCACAATTTACAGAATAGCACTTTTATCAGTGCTAATTATTTTTGTGCCATATATAGAATTCACCCCTTTATGTGTAACTTTAATCTGCTGTCTTTCAGAAAGTAACAGAAGAGACATACCAAGTTGAACAAAGTATAGATGAAGCTTGCTTAATTATTCACAATACAAAGGAACCCAAGTTAACGTTGAAGGTTATACTTACTTCACCTTTAATCAGGGAAGAAACAGAAAAGAAAGATGGAGGTAGATAAAAATGATTGTTTTCTTAAAATACTTCCTTTGCATGTTGCAGGTGTTTTCTTTCAAGTACGTTGTCATGCATTTCATATTTTTAAGCCATTGAAAACACTTTCTAAACTAAATTAAATTTGTGTTTTATGGTAGCACAGCTGCATACAAAGTTATTTCAGGTATTTGACGAAGTCATGATTAGATAACCCACTATCCATTGTAATTACACGTCATCTTACTTTTTACATAATCATCCATAATAGACACTCAGAATATGAATTTCTTTCATTCTGTGGCTGTGATAAGTCTGTGCTCAAGAATACGGGTTGTTCTCTAAATTAAACTGTAGCTGATAATTTTTTTTTTTTTAAAGTAAATCTATCATCCTAATTTTTCTTTAGCTCAAAGAAACAATGGCAGTTGTACCTTAGACTAGTATCATTGCTTTATTATCTATTTAGATTGTGCATCTCTTTATCTTTTTTGTAGGTAAAGAACTTCATAAAGTTGAAGATATTTGTAAAATACCAAACTTTTATTTCCTTCTGTGAGGTTTCTGATAGGGTATAGCATTGTGAAAAAAATGCCTTGTGACATTGTCCATTTTGTTACTGAAATTGCAATCTAACAAAATCTCCTAATGAAAATTTAAATGCTGATTTTGGCAACTGTAAAGTTGAAGTACCTAGCTTAACATAGCCATGTCTTTAGGGGTTTTGTATTTATATTTTTGATCTTATTGTCCATAATTTTTGCTTCAGCTTCCCAAGCCTGACCCTAGAAACTTGCCTAGCGATACTGGACTACGTCAGACCTTTGACCAACTGGCCACATTCTGTCATGACATGCAAGGCAGCTGGGCCCACCTGGGCAAGAGGGGACTCCCTGTTGCTGTTTTCCCATTTCTAGACTTGGCACAAGTCTCTCTGCTTACTTTTTCCTGCTCCCCATATCTAGCAACTATACTGTGAGAAATGCTGGTCATTGTTTATTAAAATTAATCTTAGTGAACAGAGGGTAAGGGAAGATTTGAAAATGAAATCTGAAATAGCTCTAGGATTATGAGCTCATGCAACAAAAATCTTTCAAAAAAATATTTAGCATCATGAAACATTTCTGTAGTCATTGCTGTGCAGATGACTTTGCATAAACCACCTCTGTAGAAACTTGTAAAGTATAACCTTTCCATCTGTTTTCTTTGATTTCTGTGTTCTGAGTGAGCAGTCCAGTGTTCTGTATTATATTGGCCAATGAAAATAGGCTAACTGGTTGTAGTTCTCATCTTGTGTAAACTAGGAACATGGTTGCATATGGTGTCAAATAATAAAATAAATCCAGTTGTGTCAGTGTAAGGATTGATCTTTCTCCCAAGGAGTTTTCCTAGTTCAATATAATAACTACCAATTGCTATTTGGGACCAAATTCAAATCTTTTACCAAGTCACATGTCTTGGAATTTGCCAAAAAAAGACTAGACTATATCGGTGTGTTCAATATTTAATTTTCAGGCTGTTAAATATGAAGTACCACTAATAAGACCAGATAAGACCTAAATCAGAATGGGGCAATACATATTTTGAATCTTATGTATTGAATAGAAAACAAATTGAAAGTTATAAAAGTTTACTATTTGTTGGTGGAAGAAGACATAAAATCATATTGCACTAGCCTCCTCCAGTGTGTATAGACTTAGTCATATTTGTACATTCACTGGTATTCATGTGGGAACATGTATTTCTTCTGTGTCCTCAAAGTCCATCAGGACTTTGTCAGGAATAGTTAGAAAATTTGTTTAGAATATGAAATTTGCTGACCAGGGTGGTAGAGATGGGGGTTCATTCTACTGTTGAGGTTGAGGAAGATATTAGTGTAATCTTAATATGGAACTGATACATTTAAAAATGTAAAATATCTAAACTTTTTCAGTAGATTCTTCTTGGCCTTTAATGAGTTCACATATAAACACATCATCAATTACAAGTAAAACTAAGTCTGAAGAAATATCAAGGCTCAGTGAGCTCTGAATTTTATCTAATGTTTTCCTTACTAAAATGTATTCAATGTGGATATCTTGAAAACCTGACTGACAAGGGGTACTCCAGGACCGGACTTGGGGACCAGTGTTCTTCATTGGAAGGCCTCAGGCAAGTGGGAGCCCCCTTGACCCTAAGTATGGCCCCATGACTCTTTCGGCCATGCATATTCTCCCCTCACCTTGTTTCACTTGCTGCTGGCACTACATCCAACTGGTTTTTACAGTTCCTGCGCCATTGAGCTATCTATTTTCCAAACTTCCATGAGATTGAAAACAAAGTGAATGAATCAGGGCACTATGCAGGTCAAACTTGCTGAAGATTTATGTGGTGCTGGAAGAAAATAAATAGCTGTTCCAGAGGCCAGCAAGTCCCTACAGAAAATATAGGTGGAATTTAAAAAGAAGCTGGAGTGAGGGCCAGCTTGGAGGTACAGACAGGGTGGTGAAGGCTAATTGGTGGGAATGGGAGCTGAGACTGGTTAGATGTCAGATGGAGAGGAGCTAGAAGAACAGATGGAAGCGGCAGCGGTGGACTGGAGAATATGGATAGAAAATGTGTGAGGTGGGTATATACTTAGGACAGGAGTACTTAATTTCAGACAGGTCAAATTTTCAGGATATCCACAGTGAATATGTATGAGATAGATTTGCATTCACTGCCTCCTTGGAATGCAAATCTATCTCTTGTATATTCATTGTGGATATCCTGAAAACCTGACCTGCCTGGGGTTCTTGAGGATTGGAATTGCCTACCCTAGAATCAGGAAAAGAGAGTGTGATAGAGTAGACTTGTTTTAGTTACATGAGTCACTCCAAACATGCGTAAGTAGTGAGTCTGACCACATCAGTAGGTTGAAGCCACCAGGCCAGCTGTGTCATTGGCGGGAGAATTCCCCCATGCACAGCGTGGTGGTCACTTTGCCCAAACATGATCTTGACTCCTCTTACATTGAGGATTTTTTTTTTTTTTTTTTGGTGGGGGAGGGAGAAGTGCCCTCCCTATAAAAAAAAATAGTGGCAATCACTTTGTCAAGACTTTAGAAAGCTTAACCATCCTCTGGAAAAGAATTATTGTAGTGGACGTATTAGTAATAAATATTGATGTCACACCGGCCCCCTTATATATAAGGGTTATAGTAACCTAATCCCCTCTGCCTCAGCCACTCTTTGACAGACAATCAAGACTATGTCACCAGTCTGTTAGAACAGTGCTTCTCAATCTTCTCTCAGAGGCACACCTAGCCAGTTGGGTTTTCAGGATTGCCACATTGAATATGCATGAGAAATCTACATGTATTCAAGAGCCATGGTATGCAGACCTCTCTCAATCATATTCATTGTGGTACTCTGAAAACATGACTGGCTAGGTGTGCTTCCGAGAGAGGCTTGCACGGTGTCAGAAATTTGCTGAAGGTCGGAATGCATATACATATTGTGTATTTTATCTGAGTTGACTGTGTTGTAAACATTTTCAGGTGACAAGCTTTGGAAACATTTGGGCTAAACAGTGCTGATTTCTGGGTCAGCACATTTTTGGCGGCTATGTTGGATACCTGCAATATATGTCATGTTCAAATTAAATACTTGTAGAGTAAAAATCCAGTAAGATATCTGATAGACCTCAGAGTACCATAGTTGTTTGGATTTTTATTGGATATGTGCCCAACAATTAAAACTGAAGTTTCATACAATCAACAGAGGCAGACAATTTTTCCAGAAATATCATTGTCTTAATCTTGTTGTTTTAGTTCTGCTTTAATTCTAGCAGTAATGCAGTTTCTTCGTGATGTGAGCAGCAATAAATAAAAGTTGATCTGCTTCTGGCTTATCAGTTCCCAGTATTGGCAAATCTCAAAATTATAATGATCCCAAAGTGGAATCTCATGATTATTCTCAACTCCTTATTGTCCATGATGTGGTAAAATGAAGATATATAATTTTGTTGAAGTATGAGGTTCAGAAATGTGGAACATGAGGAAATGATTAAATAATATAAGGAAATAGACATGGTTTTAGTATTTAAAGCATTAGCTTGCACCATGGTGTGCAAGTTCTGGTTGTTTTCCCCTCTGGCAAACCACTTAAATTCTGTGTTTCTGCTTATACAAATATAATTGAATATTAATAAGTTGTTCCTTCTTCCCTTGTTGCTTGGAAGTCTTCATACAGGCCACATGCTGGGAATGTGCTACAGAGTCATCCTTCCAAGAGTTGGCCTCATGCCTGTTTGTGAACTGCTTCAGGATCCAATTTGGATGAAAGGAGCTATATAAATTCAAGATGGCATTGTTACTATTAACAACATTTATTATGCAAATTTTACTTAGAACTATCTGTAAGTGAGTGGCTCCTATTCAGACAACCTCCAAAATTTCAAATCATTTTGCATGTGTGTTTAATGGAATCATTTCTCTAGAAGAATTAGAAATGTATGGCTTAAAGGTTACTTATCTGATATATTCACTGTACACTATTTTGTTACTCCATCAAGTTCAAGAAATGAATTGCAAGTCCTCTTCACTTTTGTTAGGGGTAACTTCTTTTTTTCTTTTTTGTTATGTTCAAGAGTTTGGGGGTTAGTTAGATCTTAGACAAAAACTGGCCAGCATTTCTTGCAGCATGGTTTGAGTACACTAATCTCCTCTAATCAGACAAACAAGGTTAGGTGCAGTGGATTGTCTCTAGTGCTTCTCCTTGTTCACTGAGAATGCTGTATGTGCCTTCATGCCCTGATGTCAGTTTGATTCAGTAAAATACACTCAGATTGCTCATTTTTAATAACTGCGATATGACATTAAGGTAGCACCTCATTTTTTGCTTCCGTCTGTTCTTAAATACATGTAATTTAGCTAGCAAGAATATAGCACTTAGGCGTATACACTGCTTGCCAAGAGAAATGTGCCCCTCCCCCCCTTCTTAGCATGCAATAGCTTTTTCTGTAAAAGGAGGCTATTACAAATTCTATTATCATCCTTTGTAAATCTGTGTGGTATACAGTGTGATGGAGATTATCTCCCTGATACTGCACACTGCTTTCCAATTGAAGCATACAGTAAGCCAATAAGGAGCTCATCTTTAAAACAACAACAAAAAAAGATACAAGTGTTAAAATAGGCTTCCAGTAATACAGAGCTGTTGGAAAAAGAAAGATCCCTAGGATGCCCTTACTTCGCTATTATAACTAAGAAGGTTCTTGCCTCATAACTTAAGTGTTAAACTTGCTTGTATTTATTTATTTTGACAGACTTGGTTTTACTGTAGTAAATGTCCTTTGAGATGTGCAGGCTGATTCTACTTTAAGGTGACTCAATCTAAATCAAATAATAGCCCCCTCCCTTTAATTGTATCAGTTTGGAACAATCACGTCACATTCTAAGCACGTTAGACTGGAGGGCCACATTACAATTTCCAGATTTTTTTTTTCTGTAGTTTAAAAAAAGAAAAAGACTTCATTGTTGTTGTTTTTAGAAAGTTCATGTGGTTGGGGCACCTGTGAAAAGATAACATTAAAATGTAAACATCTCAAAAGCATAAAATAAAAAGGGGGGGAGTGGAATGTTTCAACATAAATAACAAAGTCAGCTTTTCTTACATGGAATTCATGGAAAAGTGACAGTACAGGTAGTCCTCGTATTTATGACGGTCAGTTCTTAATAAATGGTGCCTTAAGTCAAAACAAATTTTCTTATAGGAAACTATGATATAGGCCCTAAACTGTTTCACCAGAATAATCCTGAAAAGTATAGATAACACTCTTTTTAGCATACCTTTTCTTTATTAATCCTATAGCAGTGGCTGCAGATTTTAATTCCCTTACCAATCACTGCAGTCATAGACCAAGCCAATTCTGTTTTGTAGATGCTAAAATGCCAGTGTTCACAGTATCTAAACCTTTTGAACACAAAACATCTAGGATCCTGTTTACTAAGCCATGCTGTAGGCGCGCACACTAATGCTAGAGACACCCATAGGAATATAATGGGTGTCTCTATCGTTAGTGTGTGCCAATATTTAGTGAGCACTAAAAAGTGTACATGCCAACATCGCAGCTTAGTAAACAGGGCTCCTAGTAGTGATGTTTGTTAACCATGCCTGGCTTTTAGTTTGATTAGAGTAGAAACACTTGCACTAGAGCTGTGTGTTTTTACTTCTATAAAGTTTTATTTCTACACAATTTAGAGTAGTGGTGTTCACTGATAGTCCTAATAAAATCCATGAAAGAAATTTGCGTACATGCAACCTCCATTGTGTGTAGATCTATCTATATTAAAAACCCAAACCAGTTGTGGCCCTTGAGGGCTGGATGTCAATACCACTTGACTTAAAATCAGAAAGGAGTGCTGAACAGTGGTTGGATCTTTAAAGCTCTGGCATCACCACTGAGCCGCAGGGAAGCTGAGCGGTAGTTATGTTCTTTGATACTCTGTCATCAGCATTGTGCCACAAGAATATTATAAAGTGAAAATTGTGCTGTACACTGAGAGCACAGCTAGCAGTTCTGCTGTAATTCAACAATAAAATGTATCTTGAACGATGAAGTTGGAGGACTGCCTGTGTTTTTAACACATAAAAATAAGACACAAGTATTTTTTAAATAAAAACAAAAGTGAAATTATTTTTAAAGTAATTTATATCTTGATTTTAGAAAAGCTTTCACTATATAATGGTTAGAATTCTTTAGCATAGCTACTGCCAACAAAAGATTCAAAAAGCTTACTTGTTATTCTTTTCCATGGAAATCTGCTTAGTAACAATTCATGATGAGCAAGTATTAAAACTTAACAAAAGGATGAACAGCTCTAGAGTCTGGGTGACTTTGAAAATATTTCAGGAGGCTGACTGTATGTTCAAAATGGAACTTAGTCCTAAAACTTAACAGTTTTTTCAAACCAGAGTTCTTATGATATCTAACTGTTGAAAAATGCTTTAGCTCAGTAATAAGTTCTTCTGCAGATCAAAAAAATTAAAGAATTGGGCTGGTATAGATGGCTCACTCAACTTAAATGTCATGGACCCTATTTAAAGTGCTTCTAAGCTGCTAAATGCCACCGTGAAAAGATGTATATATGTTAAGAACATAAGAATAGCCATACTGGGTCAGACCAATGGTCCATCTAGCCCAGTATCCTGTTTCTGTCAGTGGCCAATCCAGGTCACAAGAACCTGGCAGAAACCTAAATAGTAGCAAGATTCCGTGCTATCAATTTCAGGGTAAGCAGTGTGGACCTTTTTTATACCCAGATATGCTAACCGCTGTTACCACATCCTCCGGCAACAAGTTCCAGCGCTTAACTATCATTGAGTGAAAAAAATATGTCCTCCTATTTGTTTTAAAAGTATTTCCATGTAACTTCATTCAGTGTCCCCTAGTCTTTATACTTTTTGAAAGAGTAAAAAAATCGATTCACTTCTACTCATTCTACACCACTCAGGATTTGTAGAACTCAATCATATCTCCCCTTAGCCATCTCTTTTCCAAGTTGAAGAGTCCTAACTTCTTTAGCTTTTCCTCATATGAGAGGAGTTCCGTCCCCTTTATCATTTTGGTCTCTCTTCTTTGATTCCTTTCAAATTCCACTTTATCTTTTTTGAGACACAGCGACCAGAATTGAACGCAGTACTCAAAGTGAAGTCGCACCATGGAGCGATACACAGGCATTATAGTATTCTCAGTCTTATTTATCATCCCTTTCCAAATAATTCCTAGCATCCTGTTTTATTTTTGGCCACTTCTGCATACTGGGCATAAGATTTCAGCGTACACTCTACAATAACACCTTGATCTTTTTCTTGGGTGCTGACTCCCAGAGTGGACCGTAGTAGCATTAGGTAACTTTCATTCGGATTATTCTTCCCAATGAGCATCACTTTGTATTTGCCCACATTAAATTTCATCTGCCAATTGGATGCCCAGTCTTCCAATTTTCTTGAGGTCTCCCTGCAATTTTTCACAGTTCACATGTGTTTTAACAATTTTGAATAGTTTTGTGTCATCACAAATGTAATCACCTCACTTGAGGTTCCTATTTCCAGATCATTTATAAATGTGTTAAATAGCACCGGTCCCAATACAGATCCCTGCGACATTCCACTATTCACCCTCCTCCATTGAGAAAATGGTCATTTAACCCTACCCCCTGTTTTCTGTCCAATAACCAATTCCTTATCCACAGCAGAACATTGCCTCCTACCCTATGACTCTTTAATTTCCTCAACCAGCTCACCATTATCAACATATTTATTCACGGCTTCAAAGAAATGAAACAAATTGGTAAGGTAAGACTTCCCTTGCTGAATCCATGCTGACTCTGTCCCATTACACCATGTTTATGTATGTATTTCGTAATTTTATTCTTTATAATAGTTTCCACTGTTTTGCCCAGCACTGACGTCAGGCTTACTGGTCTGTAATTTTCCAGGTCACCCCTGGAACCCTTTTAAAAAATCGGCATTATTTTGGCCAGTCTTCAGGTACTACGGACAATTTTAACAGGTTATAGATCACTATCAGCAGATCAGAAATTTCATGTTTTAGTTCTTTCTGTACCCTAGAATGCATGCTACTCTTTTGTCAGTTTGACTCAGTACATCTTCCAGGTTCACTGAGATTTCCTTCAGTTCCTCTACATCACCACCCTTGAAAACCGTTTCTGGTACAGGTAGATCTCTTACGAAGCAAAGAATTCATTGAATCTCTTCATTATGTCCTTGTCCTCCCTGGGTGCCCCTTTTGCTCCTTTATGATTTAACGGCCCCACAGATTCCCTCACAGGCTTTCTGCTTCTGATGTACCTGAAAAAGTTGTTACTGTGAGTTTTTGCGTCTGTGACAAGTTTCTCTTCATATTCTTTTGGCCTTCTTTATCAATGTTTTGCATCTAATTTGTTAGTGCTTATGTTACTTCTTATTTTCTTCATTCAGGTTCTTCTTCATTCTTTAAAGGATATTCTTTTGGCTCTAATATCCTCTTTCACTTCACCTTTTAACCATGCTGGCTGTCGTTTGCTCTTCTTTCCACCTTTGTAAATACGTAGAATGCATCTTGGTCTGGGCTTCCAAGATAGTATTTTTAAACAACATCCATGCCCGATTTAAAATTGTACCTTTTGCAGCCAATCCTTGTAGCTTCTTTTTAAACATGTTTCTCATTTTATCATAGTAACCCTTTGAAAAATTAAATGCTGCTACAGTAGATGTCCTTTGTGACTTCACTCCAGATATTAGCTCAAATTTAATCATGTCATTATCATTGTTTCCCAGCGGGACCCAGCACTGTTTCCTGTCATGCAATGCCTTGCATTCCACTAAGAACCAGATGTAAAATAACTCCCCCTCTTGGTGGTTCCTGGACCAGTTGCTCCAAGAAGCAGTAATTTATTATGTCTAGAAACTTTACCTCCCTAGCACTCCCTGATGTATTTATCCAGTAAATATTGAGGTAATTGAAATCACAAGGGAATCCGATATCAGAAGATCTTTAACTCGCTCTTCTCAGCAGCAGGGATTGCATTATGAAATTCACTCCCTCTGGCTATCGGAGCAGAGAATTAACTACCTCAGCTTCCGAAAGAGGCTAAAAACCTCCTTCTTCCCAAAGACTGCTATGTAACACCCACCAATCACTAGAAATATCAAATTTAACAAAGACTGTAATCACACTGTGTAACACCCTATAGCATCACATCTGTGCAATAAGAATGTATTCACCCACTTCCTATCTATAAAACTGTACCTGTTGTTTCCACTAATGTTGTAAACCGCCCTGAACCCTAAGCGGGGTATTAGCGGTATATAAGACCTAAATTGAATTGAATTATACTGTTGCCCAATTGCCAGTTTTCCTAATTTCTGTAAACATTTATTCATCTCTCTGTTTGTTCTGTCCTGGATAGTTGTATTTATAAACCTGCATTCCAGTTAGCTATCCTCTCAGTTACCACTCAATAAAAAGTTGTTTTCAGCTTGTGTTTTGTTGCCAAATTTATTAAACCACTGTCTGTGTCATGAACATGACCCCTTGCATCTGACAGAGCATTTAGCAAATTTAAAGGAGTGGGACAGCTAGATGGGATAGTGGAAAGGGCTTGGGGTCTTCTCCTCCTTTAACAGATCAGTTTAATCACCGATTGATATAAATTTTGGTTGTTGGCTCTTTGTATTACTGGAGGGTTATATATTTAGTTCAGTGGTGTACAACCTTTTGATAAGGTGTGTGTTTTGCTAGCTGTAACATGGAATTCTTTGCTTTCATGCATTTTTTAAAAATTTTGTTTGTTTACCTGGATTGTTTTGTTAATATGATTTATGGGAAGGAAGATAAACAAAGGGTTGTAAAATAGGATGTTGAGTATAATGGTAAATAACAAAACAAACAAAATCCAACATAAGTTGAATAATCTTGTTTTACTGATTGCAATTCTGACAAGAAAATTGAGCAGCCCTTTTCAAGAAGTTATTTGTAAGAAATACTGAAAGAATCAGAATTACATATTTCCATATCATCAAGCTGATCAATCCATAGACTGGTGGGTTGTGTCCATCTACCAGCAGGTGGAGATAGAGAGCAAACTTTTGCCTCCCTATATGTGGTCATGTGCTGCCGGAAACTCCCCAGTATGTTCTCTATCTCAGCAGGTGGTGGTCACACACAGCAGCAGCAGCTCTGGCTAGGCCTCCAAGCCTAATTTTTAGGTTTTGTTGAGTGCCTGGGGTTGAGGGCTCTTTTGAGCAAGTGCAAACCTGGTGGTGCCAGGTCCCTCCTTTTCTCCCCCCTCCCGCTGGCTCCGTTAAAAAAAAAAAAAAAAAAAAAAAAAAAAAATTTTAAACGTCTTTAAAGGCGTTTATTTCGACGTTTATTTAAGCGTCTATTGCAGCTACTCACTGGGACACCAGGTCGTTACAACTCGGAGCGGACAGCAGGTAATTTTACCTTTTTATAGCGGGCGGGGGTTCCCCGATTCTTCTCCTCGTGGCACATGGCGTCGGAGGGCGAGGGCGCAAAGGGTCGCTCCCCGGGTCGCTTGAGCGCTTCTAGAGGGGATGCGGGGGTCTTAAAGCCTGATTCGCCCTTGTTGGGTGGCAGTTTTGTGACCGATGAATGTACCGGTCCTTCCTCCGGCGTGGCGGTTTTTCCCGCCATAAACGCCCATCCCCCGCTCCTCGCCTCCGCCATTTTGGCCGGCCACGCGGCTCGGACGGCTTCTTCTTGGGCCGCCCTTGAGGTTGGAGACATTAATGCCATGAACGCCCTTAATTTGGGCGACGGCACAGAAGCGGCTAAAGTTAAGAGCCGTTCTTCCCGCGCGGCTCCTTCGCGGAGTTTCGCGCCGGACGCCATTTTGGATGCGCAGCAGGCCTCTCCCCCGCTGTTGCGAGCGCCGGTTGAGAGTGCGCCTAGGGCTGTTGCCCAGGCTGCGGAAGTGCACAGTCTGGGGGGTTTCTCCCCCGAGTTTGTTTTGCTGCTGCATCAGGCCTTCCTCATGCACAACGCTGCCCCCGCTCCCTCGTCTGGTAAAGAGGTTGAGGTTCCCAGAGGTAAACGCCCTCGGGTTGATTCCCAGGCCTTGGAGGAATTTGTCTCCTCCGATGTAGATGAGGGCAGCGTGTCTGAGGTCTCCCAACGGTCCTTTGCGGATTCCTTGGAGGAGACGGATCCCCGCTCGGTTGGAGCGGATGACCCCTCTGCAGCGCGGCTTTTTCGCCCAGAGGATTTGCCCAACCTGTTGTTACAGGCCATGGACACTTTGAAGATTTCCTCTCCGGAGGACGTCTCTCCCTCAGCCCCTGTTGGCTCCGCCATTATGCTGGGGACGAAGCGCCCGCCGAGAACCTTCCACGTGCATGATGCCATGCACACCTTAATTTCGGCTCAATGGGATGTCCCAGAAGCGAGCCTTAAAGTGGCTAGGGCTATGTCCCGCCTCTATCCTTTGGCTGTGAGTGAACGTGAGGCCTATCTGTGGCCTACCGTGGATTCTTTAATCACTGCGGTGACTAAGAAAACGGCATTGCCGGTGGAAGGTGGCACGGCCCTAAAGGACGCCCAAGACAGGAGATTGGAGGCGGCCTTAAGGTCGTCCTTTGAGGCGGCTGCTTTAAGTTTGCAGGCCTCAGTTTGCGGCTCCTATGTGGCCAGGGCGTGCCTGACTATGGTGCAGCGGGCTTCCCCCTCGGATCATTCCTTGAGGGATGATTGGCCAGCCCTGGAATCGGGCTTAGCCTATGTGGCAGACTTGCTGTATGATGTCTTGAGAGCCTCAGCTAAAGGCATGGCTCAGACAGTCTCTGCGCGGCGGTGGCTTTGGCTGAAACATTGGTCTGCTGACCACGCCTCTAAATCCCGCCTGGCTAGGTTGCCTTTTAAAGGCAAGCTGCTCTTTGGGGTCGAGCTGGACAAAATCGTGACCGATCTCGGCACATCTAAGGGCAAGAAGTTACCAGAGGTCAGGGCTCGGGCTAGTGCTCGTCCCGGTACCTCCAGAGGACGGTTTCAGGAAGCCCGTCGGTACCGCCCGGGCAGGTCGGGTTCTTCTGCCCCCTCTTCCTTTAAGAGGCATTTCTCCCCCAAGCAGCGTTCCTTTCGCAGAGACCGCCGTCCCGGAGGTGCTCCCTCCGGTCCTCCCCCAGGGTCTCGTACCCAATGACGGGGTCTTGGTCCACGCCCCAGTGCAGATTGGAGGACGGCTGTCCTCGTTTCTGGGCGAGTGGACCACAATAACTTCAGACGCTTGGGTGCTGGAAGTCATCAGAGACGGCTACAAGCTAGAGTTCTGCCGACCCTTAAGAGACGGGTTTGTACTCTCTCCCTGCAAGTCTCCGGTCAAAGCTGTGGCAGTGCAGCAGACTTTGGACAATCTGATCCGCCTGGGGGCGGTCGTTCCGGTGCCAGAAAGTCAGCTTGGCAAGGGGCGTTACTCCATTTACTTTGTGGTACCAAAGAAAGGAGGTTCTGTCCGGCCTATCCTCGACCTCAAAGGGGTCAATCGGGCCTTGAAAGTGCGGCACTTTCGCATGGAGACTCTCCGCTCTGTTATAGCGGCAGTGAAGGCAGGGGAGTACCTGGCTTCCTTGGACATCAAGGAAGCGTACCTGCATATTCCCATCTGGCCTCCTCATCAACGCTTTCTGCGTTTTGCAGTCCTGGGCCGACACTTCCAGTTCAGAGCCCTCCCGTTCGGGTTGGCTACTGCTCCGCGGACCTTTTCCAAAGTAATGGTGGTCATAGCGGCCTTCCTGCGAAAGGAAGGAGTACAAGTCCATCCTTATCTGGACGACTGGTTGATCCGAGCCCCCTCTTATGCAGAGTGCGGCAAAGCTGTGGACCGGGTAGTTGCTCTTTTGAGCTCCCTGGGATGGATCATCAACTGGGAGAAGAGCCAGCTGCGACCGACTCAGTCCCTGGAGTATCTGGGAGTTCGATTCGACACCCAAGTGGGCAGAGTGTTCCTGCCAGACAATCGGATTGTCAAACTTCAGGCTCAGGTGGACCAGTTCCTGGTAGCCTCTCCTCTTCGGGCTTGGGACTATGTGCAGCTGTTGGGCTCTATGACGGCCACGATGGAAGTAGTGCCCTGGGCCAGGGCTCATATGAGACCACTACAACACTCTCTGCTGCAGCGCTGGACTCCGATGTCGGAGGATTATGCGGTGCGTCTTCCCTTGGATCCAGCAGTGCGCAGGGCGCTGAGCTGGTGGATGCAGGCAGACAAGTTGTCTGCAGGAATGCCTCTGGTGACCCCAGAGTGGATTGTCGTCACGACGGACGCCTCATTGTCGGGCTGGGGAGCCCACTGCTTGGGAAGGACAGCGCAGGGGCTCTGGTCTCCTGCAGAGGCGAAGTGGTCTATCAACCTCCTGGAACTCAGAGCCATTCGGTTGGCGCTTTTGGAGTTCATCCCGGTACTGGTGCTGAAGCCTGTACGGGTACTGTCGGACAATGCCACGGCTGTGGCCTATGTCAACCGCCAGGGAGGTACCAAGAGCGCCCCTCTAGCCAAGGAGGCTATGAGTCTATACCAGTGGGCGGAAGCGAACCTGGAACAGCTGTCAGCGGCCCACATTGCCGGAGTCATGAATGTCAAGGCGGACTTTCTCAGTCGCCATACCTTGGAGCCCGGAGAGTGGCAGCTATCTGCTCAGGCGTTCTTGGACATCACGAAGCGCTGGGGCCAGCCGAGCCTAGATCTGATGGCGTCATCGGCCAATTGCCAAGTGCCGCGCTTCTTCAGCAGAGGACGGGACCCTCGATCCCTGGGAGTAGATGCTCTTCTCCAACAATGGCCGACACAAGAGCTTCTCTATGTGTTCCCACCCTGGCCCATGTTGGGCAGGGTCCTAGACCGGGTGGCAAGACATCCCGGCAGGATAATCCTGGTGGGTCCGGATTGGCCCAGACGTCCCTGGTATGCGGACTTGATCAGGCTCTCAATCGACGATCCTCTGCGGCTGCCAGTGGAGCAGGGCCTGTTACATCAGGGTCCCGTGGTGATGGAGGATCCCTCCCCCTTTGGTCTTACGGCCTGGCTATTGAGCGGCAGCGTCTGAGGAAGAAGGGCTTCTCAGACAAGGTCATCGCCACTATGCTGAGAGCGAGGAAACGCTCTACTTCTACTGCTTACGCCAGGGTTTGGCGTATCTTTGCAGCGTGGTGTGAAGCAGGCTCACTTTCTCCCTTCACTGCTCCAATTTCTTCAGTGTTGGCGTTCCTGCAAGAAGGTCTGGACAAAGGCCTGTCGCTCAGTTCCCTTAAGGTCCAGGTAGCGGCTCTGGCTTGCTTCAGGGGCCGCCTGAAGGGTGCTTCCCTGGCTTCCCAGCCAGATGTGGTGCGCTTTCTCAAGGGAGTTAATCACCTGCGCCCTCCTCTGCACTCAGTGGTGCCTGCGTGGAATCTCAACCTGGTGCTAAGAGCATTGCAGAAGCCGCCGTTTGAACCCTTGTCGAGGGCATCTCTGAAAGACCTGACGTTGAAAGCAGTCTTTTTGGTGGCTATCACTTCAGCCAGAAGAGTTTCCGAGCTCCAGGCGCTCTCATGTCGAGAGCCTTTTCTGCAGTTCACTGAGGCAGGAGTGACTATTCGCACAGTGCCTTCCTTTCTGCCCAAGATTGTTTCTCGCTTCCATGTGAATCAGCAGCTCTGTCTCCCTTCCTTTCGTAGGGAGGACTACCCAGAGGAGTACTCTGCTCTTAAATATCTGGATGTGAGACGAGTCATCATCAGATACTTGGAAGTGACCAATGATTTCCGGAAATCGGATCATCTGTTTGTCCTGTTTGCAGGTCCTCGTAGGGGTCTGCAGGCTGCTAAGCCTACAGTGGCAAGATGGGTCAAGGAAGCCATTGCAGCGGCTTATGTGGCCGCAGGGAAGGTGCCGCCTATCCAGCTGAAGGCTCACTCCACAAGAGCTCAGGCGGCCTCGATGGCAGAGGCCGGTTCCGTCTCCTTGGAAGAGATATGCAAGGCGGCAACTTGGGCTTCGGCCCATACATTCTCCAAGCATTACCGCTTGACTGTGGCTGCTCGGGCGGAGGCCCGGTTTGGAGCTTCAGTGTTGCGGTCAGGGATTTCTATGTCCCGCCCTGGGTGAGTACTGCTTCGGTACATCCCACCAGTCTATGGATTGATCAGCTTGATGATATGGAAGGTAAAATTATGTATAATCATACCTGATAATTTTCTTTCCATTAATCATAGCTGATCAATCCATAGCCCCTCCCAGATATCTGTATTGTTTTATTCTGGTTGCATTTCAGGTTCAAGTTTAGTCTTCAGTTACTTCAGAAAGACTTCGTGTTCAAGTTTTTTCACTTGGATTCTTCAAGAGTTAAGACGAGTTTGTGTTACAGTGAGCTGCTGCATTCCTCTCCCCTCCGTTTTACGGGGCTGGATTGAGACTTATAATTCTGCCGGCACTCCCTCCCGCTTCGTGCGGCTGTAGGGCAGTTTTGTACCCCTCCCGCTTCGGCGGTGTTCGGGTCAGTCAGCTCCTCCCGCGGTTGCGGTTGCAGGATAAGCCAGATCCCCCCGCATCGGCGGGGTGGTGTCCCTCCCCCGCTCCGCGGGGATGAGCTGGACGGATTCCCCTCCCCCACTTGTGTGGGGATGAGCTGGGTTAATTCCCCTCCCCCGTTTCGGCGGTGGTGAGCTGGGCAGAGTGTCCCTTCGTGGGTGTAATTCTCTAAGTGCTGAGTCCTGCGGATGGAGCTTTGATATCGACATACTGAGGAGTTTCCGGCAGCACATGACCACATATAGGGAGGCAAAAGTTTGCTCTCTATCTCCACCTGCTGGTAGATGGACACAACCCACCAGTCTATGGATTGATCAGCTATGATTAATGGAAAGAAAATTATCAGGTATGATTATACATAATTTTACCTTCATCAATAATGTTATTAACAGGTAAAATCAAAATTGATTTTTTTTACAAATAGTTTTCCTGCCATTAGAATCATACACATTTTATAATTGTTGTATAGTTCTACAGGCATTTTGAATTCAGGTTAGAAGCAGTGGGGGTTGCATGAGTCCATGTATGTGCTATTCCAAGCAAACAAGTATTCCCCATTAATAAATCTTATTGCATTAGCAAAATCATTTTCCATGAGTACGGAGGGGAATACAAATAACATAATGATCCATATACCATCTACTAGGGAATGACAATTTTGTCATTGACTTCATGGTGAGATAGACAGCCTGTCAGAAAATGGCCCTGCAATCTTGTAGTTTGCAAGTGGTGGTAATAATAATACATCAGAATGTCTTTTTAAAATCTCCATTTTTTGCAGACATATAGATAATGGAGTTAATCGTGATAATTGCCCTTATTTTGCCTTAGCTGGCCTTTTTACACATGAATATCTCACTGTATTGTAGAGCAGGTATATCAGTGGTTCTCAATCCAGTTCTCAGAAGACTTTGTTTCTGTCTTCCCCCTTGCTGTGCTCCAGGCCAGTTTGGTTTTCGGGATATATTTGCATGAACTTCCTCCACTGTATGTAAATATATTTTCTGCATATTCATTGTGGTTATCCTTAAGCTATCTGGAGGTCCTTGAGAACCACTAAAATATCTAGCAGTAGAGCCCCCCTACCATATGGTTTATGACCTAGCTAACAATCAATTTACGACCAAATAATCTTTTATTTTTTGCTAGGCTGGATTGACAATATCAACTAAGGTGCCCACAAATTACCTTGGGATTCTTCCATGCCTACGTGCAGCATGTTTCTACAGTGACATGGTGACAGCCTCTGGCTGAAAAGAATGAGTACAGTAAAGGGAAAGGGTTGTAGATGTCTTTGGTTGTAGAGTTCTGTTAACTTTGGCAAGTTTTTAAAAGCCTAGATAACATTTAAAATTAAATAAGTATTTCAAAACAGTGGTTTAGTTGCATATCCTGACTGGCAGAGCATGAAGAAACATGCCATTCTTATAATGACGATATTGATGTTGATGTAAATGGGAATCTGGTGCAAGTCTGTCTCCCCGTTCACTGCCTGGTCCTTTTACCCCTATTTTTCATATTAAATGCTGACTGGTTGCAAAAAGGAAACTTTGAGCAGTGATACAAAATAAAAGTTTGGTATCATCACTTCTGCATCCTCGGACAAAAACTAATTTCAGAAACAATGTGGAAAAAAATGCTTGCAGCTGCTGACCGCTCTAATTATTTATACAATTACAAGGACTAAGTTATTCCTATGTAAATTGAAGTCTACTTCATTTTGATTACTTTCTTGATCCAGGAAATAATGTGGATTATCTTCTAGGCTATTGTTTCATGTTCTCAGCAGAAGCCAACTTGTTCGTCATATTGTTAATTTGATGTGTTTCTTGTCATGATAAATTACCATTACGTTTAGCCATACATGCATTATTTATAGTATTTTCCTGGATTCTTTTTGCAGTCAGTCAGCCTTTACCATTTCTAACTTTGACTATAATCACTCATTTATAGTAATTATTTTAAACAAAATGTGATCTTCAAACAGATGTTTGTATTGGATGTACTATACTGCTGAAAATGCATTTTTAAAATGTTGAACATTTAGGACCTGATTCACTAATAATTTCTCTCATTCTGCGTCTTTGGGATAAGCACTTAGTGAAGCAGGCCCTTTTAAAGTTAATTCACAGTGATTAAAGTATAAATTTATTGGTCAATAGAATTTTAAAACATCCCTACTAGCAAGAGTCTTTAACAATATAAATGTTAAAAAGATCTTCAACAAATGCTTTTGTTTATGGTTTCTGCAGTATTACAATTTATTAAAAACAAACTGGTGATATTTCATACCTGGACTGGTGCAGTATAGTGACTTAATGCGCCAAAACATTGTGGTTCCTGTCAGAGGAGGCAGCGTATTGTTCTAAATTCTCAAGTTGCTTCTTAGTGCTGCTGTTTCATTCCCAAGGAGAAACTGACCTTGTCAGGAATTTAGTAGCTGCACAGTCTTGCCCACTCTAAACATTGCAGACCTTTACTAAAAGTGGGGTATATTATGGACTTTTTATTCATAGAAACATTCACCACTAATACTTGTAAATGAACAGAGCTCAGCTAAAGCATGACCAGCTAGAGTGAGATCAAAGGAGGGATTTGGATAATATGAGGATATAATCAAAACATTATACAGTAATATAAAAATAAAGAATACCTTTCATACTGGAGAGCGATTCAGTCTTATATTTGGTTCTGTGTTTTCTAAACAAGAAACGATAAGAAGCAAGCTAAAATATCAGGGGAAATTAGGTAGTACTGCTGCTCCAAGACTGTATCAGCTTCTGTGAACCAAAAGTGAAAGACTTGATTGTAATTTCATGATAAAACTAATTCAAACATCTGTTGGGAAGTTCATTGGCTCTGAAATTAAGCATGTAGCACTTCAGACCTTCTCAAAGTGCACCAGAAGACTGACTTCTCAGAGTGCACTAGAAGACTGAAAGAAATGGAAGCTGGAAGCAAGTGTAACAAGGAGCACTGGTTTCTCTGTCAAGCTTTTATACCCTCAAGCCATTATACTGTGAGCTGTTTTGTAGTGTCCAACCAATCTCAAATGTCAGTAAGTATGCTACAGTATATGAGAAAATCATTTGTAACTAAAGTATGGGGAGGGGGGGTGAGGAGGGAATGATAGTGTCAAATGTCATTGTGGAGACCAATATATAGCTAGGGTGGCTGGTGCTTTTGGATTTCTTTCCTAGGCCAAGCTTTTGCTTCCGAGTTAGCTAGGGATGCTGAAGAGGCAGTGCTTACAGCAACCGAAAGGAGGGAATATCTGCCATTGTTAAATGGCAGTACCTGGAGAACAAACTCGGGGTTCGTAGTAGCCAGGTTCCAGAGGGAGCTGCCCTTTATGATCATTGCAAGAAGAAAGTTGTTACTTTGATAGCTGGTTTGAGTTGGGCAGAATTTATAAGACTCCATTCCTTTCCCAGGTAGTTGTGAACAAAGGCTGATTCTGGTGTAACCCAACAGAGGTTGGTTCTGTTTAAGATGTAAACACAGAAGACAAGGCAAAAACTTCCAGGCAACAAATAAATAAAAGATGATATGTCATCAGATAAGGGTAATGCATTTGATATACCACCTTTCTGTGGTACAACCTAAGCAGTGTCCAAATAATATAATTTTTGCTTCAATGAAGCTTGTGTAAATTAAACGAGACATTTTATAGCATTTGGTTTGCCTTATTTTGTTTAAATGGCCATGCATGCCAGTTGCTCTTTATAAGTATCCTGTGGCCACCATTTATGGTAGGATTTCTTTGTATAGGTGACTTTACTGTTACCAGTTACTTCCAGTACTGCTCTTTGACTATTACATTTTAACTTTAAGAGCAATACATGGTAATATAGTAAATGATGGCAAATAAAGACCTGCATAGTCCATTCAGACTCCCCCCCCCCCCCCCCCCCAAAAAAAAACAAAAAACTCTTGAGCACAGATTGCTTCAGGCTAGTAACTTGAGGAGGATCCCAAGACAAATCTGTCCCAGGTATCCAGTATTAAATACTGCTGTACTGAAATTGACACTTTGTATGTGTTAATTTTGTATTTCAGTTTAGTAGTACATAAGCATCGCCATGCTGGGACAGACAAAGGGTCCATCGAGCCCAGGACCCTGTCACCGACAGCTGCCAAAAGAACAAGCAATTTGTCCCGCCCATCCTAGAAATACTGTATTAGTCCGTTGTCCATTCAATAGTAGTATTCACTATGTACAACAGTAGAACATAAAAATAGCCATACTGGGTCAGACCAGTGGTCCAAACAATAACCAATCCAGGTCAGAAGTACCTGTCATAAACCCAGTTAGTCACCAAAAAATAAGGGAAAAATCAAACACTCCACAACAAAAAATTAGAACAGTCAGAAGGGGTGTTTTGAATAAGCATCAATGGTGAAAAAATCAACAATTACGTAAAATGTATCAAATCTACAGAAAAAGTTCAGCGTTGAGGCATCTTACGCCAAATGAACCGGCTATGTGATCTCCTATAGCCTCTAGCTATTTCAGATCTGCAGCACTGGATGTAGAATAATCATCTGCCTCTTGAACTGTAACAATCTTTTTTATAAATAGTGAATTTTTTACATTTTTCATTTTTCATTTGCACTGGATCAAGAAATAGCCGCGGTATTCCAACTGTCAAAAAGACTTCAAGCCTTGGCATCTTTATGATGGTTGGTGTACCGCAGCTATTTCTTGATCCAGCGCCCTGGTTCGTTATTACCCCAGATGCAGGTCCCATGGGACCGAAATGCCCTGTTCCCCATATAGTGGGTGTCGGGAGCTTTAAGCATTTTCAGTGTTGCTCTGGTACAATGCCAGATCATTTATCAGTTATGTACAAAGGTGACTGCTGTTTGTTGTTTTTTTTTTTTTTTTTCTTATCGTTGAACTTAGTGCAAATGAAAAATTTAAAAATTCACTATTTATAAAAAAGATTGTTACAGTTCAAGAGGCAGATGATTATTCTACATTCAGTGCTGCAGATCTGAAATAGCTAGAGGCTATAGGAGATCACATAGCCGGTTCATTTGGCGTATGATGCCTCAAAGCCAAACTTTTTCTGTAGATTTGATACATTTTACATAATTGTTGATTTTTTTTCACCATTGATGCTTATTCAAAACACCCCTTCCGATTGTTCTAATAAACCCAGTTAGTGGCAACATTCCATGCTACCAATTCCGGGGCAAGCAGTAGCTTCCCCCATGTCCATCTCAATAACAGACTATGGACGTCCAAACTTTTTTAAACCTATATACACAAACTGCTGTTACCACATCCTCTGGCAACAAGTTCCAGAGCTTAACTATTCTTTGAGTGAAAAAATATTTCTCCGAGGACAAGCAGGCTGCTTGTTCTCACTGATGGGTGACGTCCACGGCAGCCCCTCCAATCGGAAACTTAACTAGCAAAGGCCTTTGCTAGTCCTCGCGCGCCCATGCGCACCTCAAAGTTGACCCTCGCGCGTCTTCGCGATTTTGTTAAAAAAAAAAAAAAGAGAGAGACCTTTCGGTCTTGTCCCTTCCCTTGTGTCCAGTTTGTTTTCCCCGACGTAAGTTTCCTTTTGCTTTCGGGGTAGGCCTTTTTTGAGGCCTCGGTACGGGTTTTTTCTCTCCCTATTTTTGGTGCCCTTAGTTGCCATTACGAATTTTGATTTCGCCGGCTTGATTTTTCCGCCCATGTCATCGAAGTCTCCCAGCGGCTTCAAGAAGTGCACCCAGTGCGCCCGGGTAATCTCGCTCACTGATAGGCACGCGTCGTGTCTTCAGTGTCTGGGGGCTGGGCACCGCCCGCAGGCCTGTAGTCTTTGCGCCCTTTTACAGAAGAGGACTCAGGTAGCGAGATTGGCCCAGTGGAACGTCCTGTTCTCGGGCTCTTCGTCGACAACAGCACCGGAGTCATTGAGTGCATCGACGTTGGCAGCATCAAGACCTTCGACCTCGGCATCGACTGCATCGAGGTATCGACCCTCTGCATCATCGGTACCGAGACATCGAAAGGCTGCGTCGGCGTCTGTGGTACCGGGTCCTCCACTGTTGCTGATGTCGTCGGACGGTGGTGCTTCGACTGGAGTGCAGGTGAGGGCTGTCCATTCCCCTGCTGGTGGCGGTGAGCCTTCGGGTGGGTCTCCCCCTACCCTGAGGGCTCCTGCGGTTAAGCCCCCCCGAGACCGACCTTCTTCGGCCTCGGCCTCGAGGAAGCGACGGCTGGATTCTACGTCCTCCTCGTCGGTACCGGGAAGCTCCGGTGACATGAGTCGTTTGAAAAAATCAAGGAAGCATCGACACCGGTCTCCTTCCCGCATCGGTACCGAGAGCTCTGGGTCGCCGAGGGAGTCGGCACCCAGTAGGCATCGGCACCGGGAGGACCGCTCACCCTCTGTTCAGGAGATGTCGATGCGCTCCACCTTGGACAGCCCGGAACAGCCTCCACGCCCGGAACAGACTCTGACCTCGACGCCTGCATCGGCTTCCATGTCTTTCTCCACAGCCGCTCTGCACGAGAGTCTCCGGGCCGTTCTCCCAGAGATCCTGGGAGAGCTGTTGCGCCCTTCCCCTCCGATACCGGGGGTGCTTGCGCCACCGGTACCGTCGAGTGAGGCGCCGGCTGGCCCCTTGCCCGGGGTGAGGTCTCCGACATCAGTGCCGCTTGCGGTACCGACTGCGGCCGCCTCCCAGGAAGGCTCCCCAACGACGTCGGCGGAGTGAGCTTCGCCGGTGCTGGCGAGGGAGTCTACCTCTCGACGCTCCCGCCGTGGCCGTGTTTCCACGGAGTCGAGCCGGGCACGGCTTCAGACACAGGTTCTTGAACTTGTGTCTGATACCGATGGGTGAGGCCTCGTGGGAGGAGGAGGAGGACATCAGATATTTCTCTGACGAGGAGTCTGATGGCCTTCCTTCTGATCCCACTCCCTCCCCTGAAAGGCAGCTTTCTCCTCCCGAGAGTCTGTCTTTTGCGGCCTTTGTCCGGGAGATGTCTACGGCCATCCCCTTCCTGGTGGTTGTGGAGGATGAGCCCAGGGCTGAAATGTTCGAGCTCTTGGACTATCCTTCTCCACCTAAGGAAGCGTCCACAGTACCCATGCATCATGTCCTAAAAAAGACATTGCTGGCGAACTGGACCAAGCCTCTAAGTAATCCCCACATTCCCAAGAAGATCGAGTCCTAGTACCGGATCCATGGGGACCCAGAGCTGATGCGCACTCAGTTGCCTCACGACTCTGGTGTGGTGGATCTGGCCCTAAAGAAGGCTAAGAGTTCTAGGGAGCATGCTTCGGCGCCCCCGGGCAAGGACTCTAGAACTTTAGACTCCTTTGGGAGGAAGGCCTACCATTCTTCTATGCTTGTGGCCAAAATCCAGTCTTACCAGCTCTACACGAGCATACATATGCGGAACAATGTGCGGCAGTTGGCGGGCTTGGTGGACAAGCTCCCTCCTGAGCAAGCCAAGCCATTTCAGGAGGTGGTCAGGCAGCTGAAGGCGTGCAGAAAATTCCTGGCCAGAGGGGTATATGATACCTTTGATGTTGCGTCCAGGGCCGCTGCTCAAGGTGTGGTGATGCGCAGACTCTCATGGCTGCGTGCCTCCGACCTGGAGAATAGGATCCAGCAGCGGATTGCGGACTCGCCTTGCCGAGCGGACAATATTTTTGGAGAGAAAGTCGAACAGGTGGTAGAGCAGCTCCACCAGCGGGATACCGCTTTCGACAAGTTCTCCTGCCGGCAGCCTTCAGCATCTACCTCCTCAGGTAGACGTTTTTATGGGAGAAGGAAGACTGTTCCCTACTCTTCTGGTAAGCGTAGGTACAATCCTCCTTCTCGACAGCCTGCGGCCCAGGCTAAGCCCCAGCGCGCTCGCTCTCGTCAGCAGCGTGCGCCTCAGCAAGGCCCCATGGCTCCCCAGCAAAAGCAGGGGGCGAGCTTTTGACTGGCTCCAGCAGAGCATAGCCGACATCAACGTGTCAGTGCCGGGCGATCTGCCGGTCGGGGGGAGGTTGAAAGCTTTTCACCAAAGGTGGCCTCTTATAACCTCCGACCGTTGGGTTCTTCAAATAGTCCGGCAAGGATACACCCTCAATTTGGCCTCCAAACCTCCAAATTGCCCACCGGGAGCTCAATCCTACAGCTTCCAGCACAAGCAGGTACTTACAGAGGAACTCTCCGCCCTTCTCAGCGCCAATGCAGTCGAGCCCGTGCCATCCGGGCAAGAAGGGCTGGGATTCTATTCCAGGTACTTCCTTGTGGAAAAGAAAACAGGGGGGATGCGTCCCATCCTAGACCTAAGGGCCCTGACCAAATATCTGGTCAAGGAAAAGTTCAGGATGCTTTCCCTGGGCACCCTTCTTCCCATGATTCAGGAAAACGACTGGCTATGCTCTGTGGACTTGAAGGACGCCTACACGCACATCCCGATACTGCCAGCTCACAGGCAGTATCTGCGATTTCAGTTGGGCACACGTCACTTCCAGTACTGTGTGCTACCCTTTGGGCTCGCCTCTGCGCCCAGAGTATTCACCAAGTGCCTTGCTGTAGTAGCAGCGGCACTTCGCAGGCTGGGAGTGCACATGTTCCCCTATCTCGACGATTGGCTGGTGAAGAACACATCCGAGGCAGGAGCTCTACAGTCCATGCAGAGGACTATTCGCCTCCTGGAGCTACTGGGGTTTGTGATAAATTATCCAAAGTCCCATCTTCTCCCAGTACAGAGACTCGAATTCATAGGAGCTCTGCTGGATTCTCGGACGGCTCGTGCTTATCTCCCAGAGACGAGAGCCAACAACTTGTTGTCCCTCGTCTCTCTGGTGCGAGCGTCCCAGCAGATCACAGCTCGGCAGATGTTGAGATTGTTGGGCCACATGGCCTCCACAGTTCATGTGACTCCCATGGCCCGCCTTCACATGCGATCTGCTCAATGGATCCTAGCCTCCCAGTGGTTTCAGGCTGCTAGGGATCTAGAAGACGTGATCCACCTGTCCACGAGTTTTCTCAAATCCCTGTATTGGTGGACGATTTGGTCCAATTTCATTCTGGGACGTCCTTTCCAAATTCCTCAGCCACAAAAAGTGCTGACTACGGATGCGTCTCTCCTGGGGTGGGGAGCTCATGTCGATGGGCTTCACACCCAGGGAAGCTGGTCCCTCCAGGAACGCAATCTGCAAATCAATCTCCTGGAGTTACGAGCGGTCTGGAACGCTCTGAAGGCTTTCAGAGATCGGTTGTCCCACCAAATTATCCAAATTCAGACAGAAAACCAGGTTGCCATGTATTACATCAGCAAGCAGGGGGGGCACCGGATCTCGCCCCCTGTGTCAGGAAGCCGTCAGCATGTGGCTGTGGGCTCGCCATTACGGCATGTTGCTCCAAGCCACATATCTGGCAGGCGTAAACAACAATCTGGCCGACAGGTTGAGCAGGATTATGCAACCTCACGAGTGGTCGCTCAATTCCAGAGTAGTGCGGCAGATCTTCCAGGTGTGGGGCACCCCCTTGGTGGATCTCTTTGTATCTCAGGCCAACCACAAGGTCCCTCAATTCTGTTCCAGACTTCAGGCCCACGGCAGACTGGCATCGGATGCCTTCCTCCTGCACTGGGGGGAAGGCCTGCTGTATGCTTATCCTCCCATACCTCTGGTGGGGAAGACTTTGTTGAAACTCAAGCAAGACCGAGGCACCATGATTCTGATTGCTCCGTTTTGGCCGCGTCAGATCTGGTTCCCTCTTCTTCTGGAGTTGTCCTCCGAAGAACCGTGGAGATTGAAGAGTTTTCCGACCCTCATCACACAGGACGAAGGGGCGCTTCTGCATCCCAGCCTCCTGTCTCTGGCTCTCACGGCCTGGATGTTGAGAGCGTAGACTTTACCTCTTTGGGTCTGTCAGAGGGTGTCTCCCGTATCTTGCTTGCTTCTAGGAAAGATTCCACTAAGAGGAGTTACTTCTTTCTATGGAGGAGGTTTGCCGTCTGGTGTGACAGCAAGGCCCTAGATCCTCGCTCTGGTCCTACACAGACCCTGCTTGAATACCTTCTGCACTTGTCTGAGTTTGGTCTCAAGACCAACTCTGTAAGGGTTCACCTTAGCGCAATCAGTGCATACCATTACCGTGTGGAAGGTAAGCCGATCTTAGGACAGCCTTTAGTTGTTCGCTTCATGAGAGGTTTGCTTTTGTCAAAGCCTCCCGTCAAACCTCCTACAGTGTCATGGGATCTCAATGTCGTTCTCACCCAGCTGATGAAACCTCCTTTTGAGCCACTGAACTCCTGCCATCTGAAGTACTTGACCTGGAAGGTCATTTTCTTGGTGGCAGTTACTTCAGCTCGTAGAGTCAGTGAGCTTCAGGCCCTGGTAGCCCAGGCCCCTTACACCAAATTTCATCATAACAGAGTAGTCCTCCGCACTCACCCTAAGTTCTTGCCGAAGGTAGTGTCGGAGTTCCATCTGAACCAGTCAATTGTCTTGCCAACATTCTTTCCCCGTCCTCATTCCTTCCCTGCTGAACGTCAGCTGCACACATTGAACTGCAAAAGAGCATTGGCCTTCTATCTGGAGCAGACACAGCCCAACAGACAGTCCGCCCAATTGTTTGTTTCTTTTGATCCCAACAGGAGGGGAGTGGCTGTGGGGAAACGCACCATATCCAATTGGCTAGCAGATTGCATTTCCTTCACTTACGCCCAGGCTGGGCTGGCTCTTGAGGGTCATGTCATGGCTCACAATGTCAAGAGCCATGGCTGCGTCAGTGGCCCACTTGAAGTCAGCCACTATTGAAGAGATTTGCAAAGCTGCGACGTGGTCATCTGTCCACACATTCACATCTCATTACTGCCTGCAGCAGGATACCCGACGCGACAGTCGGTTCGGGCAGTCAGTGCTTCAGAATCTGTTCGGGGTTTAGAATCCAACTCCACCCCCCTAGGCCCATTTTTTATTCTGTTCCAGGCTACACTCTCAGTTAGTTGGATAAATTGTTAGGTCAATCTCAGTTATGTCCTCGCCGTTGCGAGGTCCAATTGACCATGTTTGTTGTTTTGAGTGAGCCTGGGGGCTAGGGATACCCCATCAGTGAGAACAAGCAGCCTGCTTGTCCTCGGAGAAAGCGAATGCTACATACCTGTAGAAGGTATTTTCCGAGGACAGCAGGCTGATTGTTCTCACAAACCCGCCCGCCTCCCCTTTGGAGTTGTGTCTTCCCTTGTCTTTGTCTTGCTACATATGGGACTGACGAACACGAGCCGGTTTGGGCGGGAAGACGGCCGCGCATGTGCGGTGCGCATGGGCGCGTGAGGACTAGCAAAGGCCTTTGCTAGTTAAGTTTCCGATTGGAGGGGCTGCCGTGGACATCACCCATCAGTGAGAACAATCAGCCTGCTGTCCTCGGAGAATACCTTCTACAGGTATGTAGCATTCGCTTTACTCCAATTTGTTTTTAAAGTATTTACATGAAATTTCATTGAGTGTCCCATAATCTTTGTAGTTTTTGAAAGAGTGAAAAATCGATTCACTTTTACCCGTTCTACTCCACCAGGATTTTGTAACTTATGCAGTTTTGTATTCCTTTAGATATGGACATTTCCTCTAATGTAGGTGGAGGTAACTCGGGTCCTCAGGTGTAGCAAAGTGGTTGGATTTTCAAGATTGCCACAGTAAAGTGCATTTGTCTGCACTACCTCCATTGTATGCAAATGGACTTTAATTGTGAATATCCTGGAACCCACTGGCTTGTTACACTAAAGAACTAGCATCGCCTACCCCATATTTCCTAGTAACAAGTATAAAAATATCAGACTTCATTTCTTAGAAAGCATTAAAAAATAAACTTTAAAAAAAAAAAGTAAATCAGCCTTCAAAGTTATGGGCAACTATGTACAAATTAAATGTTTAAGATTAGATTTATAAGTTGTTTGGATAGCTTCAGTTACAGCATGATTTATAGAGTCTGGTCTGTCTACCAGAGGTCATAGACTGTGGCTAAATGTTATGTAATCCAGTGGTTATACAAGACTGTGGATAAATGGTACTAATTATATGATAAGGTGGTAAACAGGTGGGCCTTGTGAAGGTTAACATCTTGATTTCTAAAATTTAATTATTATGTTTTGGTTCAAAAGTCATTGAGCCTATAAAATTTGTTTTCATAGTTACGTCATAGGATTGCCACATTAAATATGATATTGTCCTTTGAAAATTTCATAACCTTAAAGGGCCCACAAAACAGCTCATAGTATAGTGATTAAAAGTATTTGAGGAATGTAAAGTAACGAACTGGAAGGAAGTTTGATGGTATATCTCTTTCCAGAGCGATCTAGAGCTTCTGTTAAAAATTTGATGTGATATAAAGGATGAAAAGATATTCCACAGATAAAAAGATGATGGCTGTTTGACAGTATTTCCAGAATTTAATCATTTAATGTTCTAACAACTGGTAAATTACTGTAATTGTTTTCAGCCAGAATTATCTTTGTGAATTAAGAAAAGCTTATGTTGAAGAAATGTTTAGCAAGAATTGATGATTTGCATTGATTAGGATGAATTGATATAATTTTGAAACTGTGAACAGGCTTTGTGCTGGGTGAAGACAAGTAGTTCACTATAGTCAGACACATTGGGTATGTGACCATACTTGACATTGAATAGGTGGATTTTTTTTCCAAAGCTTTCTGGAAAGATTATAAAGCTTTTTCAGTGTTCATGCACAGTGGTTCCACAGTTCTATGACTCCCTCGGTTCCTTTGTCAACCACACCCATCAGATATGTTTTATGTCTTTACTACAACAAGTCTGCAGAGTTGATGTAGAGAAGTTTTTTTCGTAAACTACAAAGGACCTAATTATATATTTGACACTTTTTTCAAAACTTTTTTTTGTAACCAGTGACCAAACTTCTGGCTTAAACGCTTAAGATGTAGCATTTCTGCAGCTATATGGCAATCTATATACTGTGTGGCAAGAAGAGTTCTATGGACACCTATAGCGCTGCATAGAATGTGTCCTGCATACCCACCAACCTGCTGGTCCTGTAAACAAGCTACTGCCACCCTGCAGCACATGATATATGACTTTGTTTACGTATTCAATTTCTGGAATCAGGTCTGGTCTTTTACTCAACACCTATTACATCTGCAACTTCCACTTTCATATGGTGACATAATGTTTAATATCTCTGGCTCCAAAAAGCAATATAACCGATTCTCATTTGTGACATTTCCATACTGACAGCGATAGCAGTGCAATGTGTACTTCGGTCATGGAAAAATTCAACTTTGCTTAATTTTCAATTTTGTTGGAACACGGTCTGTCTGATCTCCAAATATGAGGCAAATATAATGGAGAAAAACAGACTACGCCACTTGAAGAATATATGGAGGGGCATAATTGAACGAAAACGTCTATCTCCATGGTGAAGGGGCGGACCGAACCGTATTTTTGAAAAAAATAGACGTCCATGTTTTATTTGACAGTTTGTGAGCTGGGCGTTTTTGTTTTTCAGTGATAATGGAAAATGAAAGCGCCCAGCTCAAAAACGAATAAATGCAAGGCATTTGTTCGTGGGAGGGGCCAGGAGTCGTAGTGCACTGATCCCCCTCACATGCCAGGACACCAACCGGGCACCCTAGGGGGCACTTTTACAAAAACAAAAAAAAAGGTAAAAGAGCTCCCAGGTGCATAGCACCCTTCCCTTGTGTGTTGAGCCCCCCAAATCCCCCCCAAAACCCACTGCCCACAAGTCTACACCATTACTATAGCCCTAAGGGGTGAAGGGAGGCACCTACATGTGGGTACAGTGGGTTTGGGGGGGTTGGATGACTAAGCATTAAGCAGCACAATTGTAACAGGTGGGGGGGGATGGGCCTGGGTCCATCTGCCTGAAGTCCACTGCACCCCCTAACAACTGCTCCAGGGACCTGCATACTGCTGCCAGGGAGGTGGGTATGACATTTGAGGGTGAAAATAAAAAGTTGTGAAACATCATTTTTTGTGGTGGGAGGGGGTTAGTGACCACTGGGGGAGTCAGGGGAGGTCATCCCCGATTCCCTATGGTGGTAATCTGGTCATTTAGGGCACTTTTTGGGGCCTTATTCGTGAAAAAACAGGGTCCAGGAAAAGTGCCCTAAATTCTAGCTACAAATGCATACTTTTTTTCCATTATCGGCGAAAGGCGCCCGTCTCTGTTCGGGTGATAACCACGCCCCAGTCCCGCCTTCGCCATGCCTCCGACATGCCCCCGTCAACTTTGTACGCTTCCGCGATGGAGTGCAGTTGAAAACGTCCAAGTTCGGCTTTCGATTATACCGCGTTATTCGTTTTTGGGAGATAAACGCCTATCTCCCGATTTAGGTCGCAATATAGGCGTTTTTGTCTTTCGATTATAAGCTGGATGGTCTCCTATTTGGGATTATATTGCATCTGAGCACACTTAAAGGAAATCATATTGAACTCTGAGAGGATGCAGTTAATTCTATAGTCAGTTTCAATTTTATTGAAGTCATAGGTTAGTTCCTTCTAAAAAAAATAGTCATGCTGGTTAATGTGGTTTGGTGTGGGGGAGGGGAGCTTCGGAAGGCAGTTTATGGCTCCTTTTCATTGGGAGATGTTATGGTGCATCTATTTTTCTTGTTAATGTGGAATCCCTGTACAATACACATATGATGTCTCTCATTTAGAATGTTAAAATGGGGGTTGATTATCTTTTTGTTCTGTTACTGCTATGATATAATGTAATAAAGATCATTGAACTTTAAAAAATACTTTTTTTTTCCTAATAACTATTAGCATTGGTGTTTTTTTTTTCCGGTATGGACTATATTCAGAGGAAATATTTTTTTTGTTTTCGTCACCATATCAGAGCTGAAGGCCAGCAACTTCAAGCTGGCAAAACTAGTCTAAGAGATAAGTTGATAATGTTTTTTTGAATAAGCAAAAGAGAACAAGTTTTGTCTTCTTTTGCTAAGAAAGAATCAAGATATAGAAACTGTGGTAAACATGTTTGATAGTGTGGAACAAGC
The DNA here is from genome assembly GCF_901765095.1 of Microcaecilia unicolor. Lineage (NCBI taxonomy): Eukaryota > Metazoa > Chordata > Amphibia > Gymnophiona > Siphonopidae > Microcaecilia > Microcaecilia unicolor. The sequence continues at coordinate 264,708,181 of NC_044036.1, read as the reverse complement.
TGGTATATCTTCTGCTCCAAAGAAGAAAGCAGACTGATGTCAGACAATAATTCCCTTCATTGGGGACAGGTCTTCTGTAGTACTGATAGTAAAAACTTTGTTAAAATTCAGAAGAGACGAGGGAATTATGACCCTTGGAATTTCTTTTTGGCCAAGGCAGTTCTTGTTTCCATTTCCTTGGGACTTGTCAGAGTAAACCATCCAAATAGAGAATGCCCCTAATTGTGATTCTGCAGATCCTGGGAACACCACACAATCCCAACATCCAGTCTCTGGCCATCATGGAAATGTAATATAATCTTTTAGGCGTTTGAAAAAAAAAGTGCCTGAAATCCATCTGTCTTCTAGAAAGGAATCCAAAAGGAGATCTTATGGGCTACAAATGGATGAAGTTTGCCATTTGGTGAGAGGGTGCTTGAAACAAAAATTGTTTGAATACCTTTTACGTCTTTCAATCTTAAAATCCTATTCTGAGGGTTTGAGTACATATGGCACTTATCACCAGCATGTTCTGTACAGTCTCTAGTTGTCAGAATCTGTTGAAACCAACCATGGAACATCCGCATGGTAACTGATGAAAATTCACAGCTGGGTTTTTAGACTTCTGTAAGCTCAGGTTTATGATCTGAGAGGTCACACATTTGGCAGTGGTCACTTCCATTTATCAAGTTAGTGAACTCCGGGCCCTATTGACTTATCCACTTTGTTCCAGATTTCATCGTAATAGAGGATGCTCTACATATATCCCGCCTAAAGCAGTGTTGGACTTCCATATTAGACAAGTGTCTTTCAAGATTCCCTAGACAACATTGCCATGCAGATGAAGACTTTGTTCCCTTGATTGCGAGGAAACATATTGCATCTACCTAGAGAAGGCTCAAAACCATAGAAAACCCACCCAACTTTTTTTTTTCCATTTGACTCTTAAAAAAAAAAAAACCTTCAATGTGATGAGAGCACAGCATTTCTGATTAGTTATTTCATTATAGCTCCTCCTGTTATGGTTTCCTACCCGACGTCATTCTCCATTGAGGAGATTTGCAAGGCTGTGGTGTTTGAAGTTCATTCTGAACATTCACATCCCAATTGCTGTTTAGATGTCATCTTCTTGTAGGATTGTAGGTTATGGCTGTCATTTTCTTTGAGGAAGCGTTGAGCTTCAGCTCTCCCAATTTGATACGTTTGTGTTTTCTTCCATGTTTAAAAAAAAAAAAAGGAATAAAAAATTTAAAAATGTCCTTTTCCCATCAAGAAATATTTCTTGTCTTTTGCTGGTCCTTACTTCCTATCCTACATTCTAAAAGCAACCTTTTTTGGGCAGTCCCATATGTATGACTAAGGTCAATTGCCAGTCTGCAAAGAAAACAAAAGTCGCTTACATATAACTAGTTTCTTTGGAGACATCAGTTCATTGCACATAGAAAAACCCTTACTCCGTAACCCTGAAGTTCTCCCTTTAATCAAAACTACTGTGTGGGAAGCTGTAGGGATACATAGGAATAGACTCGTATGAGTAGTGGAAGACCTTTCCAGAAAGCTCTGAAAGAATCCATCTGTTTGGTGCTGATCTTGGTCAAATGACTCATGTCTATGTATGAGATTGAATTATCTTCAGAGTACACCTATAATATAGGTGAGCAACTTTCATTTCTCAAGTGATCTTGTAATATCGTGTCTATACATTTGTTTTGCTGGTGAGGAAGTGCTACATGCCTAATTGATGCCCTGCTGTTTATTGTATATTTTTAATAAGATCCCAGATTTTATGTAGCTATTGTCATGAGTTTGTATACAGAGTGAATGCCATTGTTATGCCTTTGTTGCACATGTGCACCTTACTACTTTTCATGGCTGTTGAATTAAATAACCATTGTGCACTCTTCTGAACCATTGAAATTTTCTGGGAGTCTTATTAGCCCATTGAGACGCTGCCGCTTTTTTATTTTTGTACTGTGACAGACACCCCTTGGTCAAATTGTATCTGTCTCTTGTTTTTTTTTTTTTATGTCCCATTTTACCAGTAGAAAATGTTGCGATGAAAGATCCTCCGGACTTATTGGACAGGCAGAAATGCCTGAACGCCTTGGCGTCTCTGCGACATGCCAAATGGTTTCAGGTTGGCAATTTGTTCTTACCTTATTGTTATTGTAGCCTTATGAGATTTTCTTTGGAAACACTTTCTTTTCAAGTTTTTAAAATGTTTGTCATGTATACACTCGCCATACATGTTATATCTAATATTTTGAATTTTTAGTATTATTCAGTAAAAAATAAATAATTGAATTACTTTATTTAATAGATAGTTGACTGGTGACTAGTTATCATGAGGCTACAAAAGCAATGTTTACATTATGCTTCTTAGTTTTATGTTAAAACCTGCCTCTCTAAAAATGCAATATTCCTTTTTTCTAATTTCCTTTGCATGAATCTAATGATAATAATCACATTAAAGAATTTATCCCAGGGTGCTATACTTGAAATGAGGCATGAAAGTTGGGTGTACTGCAATCATTTTGTTTGTTTTAGGCAAGAGCAAATGGACTAAAATCATGTGTAATTGTCTTACGTATTCTGCGTGATTTGTGCAACAGAGTACCTGCATGGACACCGTTAATAGGATGGGTAAGTGTGACACAATAAAAATGGAATTGGTTGAGTGCATGAAAAATCTGCAGTGGGTTTTCATGCTCTGCAGGATGCTTTATTTTTCCTCCAAAAGACTGAAGTCCTCTGTCATAAAAAAAATACAGATATGATGTGTTAACATTGGAATCCTTCATTGCCTAAGGAACACATGCAGTGCTAATTATGGGCACCTTTAGCTACGCTTCATAATACCCAAAAGAACTTTTGGCCTAGTAGGATTTCAGTAGACACACCAGAATTTGTGTAAAATAAAGAATACATGTTTTTTTAGTTCAAATATCTTTATTTAAATTTAACAAATGAATGTTAACATAAAGCAAAACAACCACTACATATTGTGACAGAATCAGATGTACAGCATATCACATCCTAGATATAAAATTATCCAACAATTCCCACTTGTGACAGTTAGTCTTACTTAACACTTTCTTACCTTCAGTCTCTTTTTTTTCCTACCTTCAGTACAGACAGCCAGTATTCTACCAATGTGTCTCAGATAGTAAAGAAGTATTTTTTCCAATTGGGCAAGATCATTTTAATTGCTATGGCCAACAAAAAATCAAAAAGCTGTTCCTGTCCCTTAGATCATCATTTTCAACCGGTGTGCCGCAGCTGCTCCCCAGGTGTGTGCAGTCCCATCCCTAGCCAGTGATACAGCATTTGAAGTTTTTTTTCTGTAGTGGCAGCAGGCAGCAATTCAGAAAGCCTGTTCATGTCAACCCCCAAGTCTTCTCTTTGACGTAACTTCCTGCTTCTGTGGGAAGCATCAGAGAGAGGTCTTGGGTTGGTGTGAGCGGTTTGTCTGAATCGCTGCTGCCGCTGACCGCTGCAGAAAAAAAAGTGAGGTAACTGGAAGGGCTAAAAAGCAGGCTAATGGGGGATCCCTTTGTTTTGCAAAAAATTTCCCTTCTTGTGCATTAATACCTTCTTAAGTATTTCAATGTAGTGGAGGAGAGGGAAAGAAAAAGAATGGGCTGTGAAGGAGAGGGTGAAAGGGCCCATAGATTTGGGGGGGGGGGAGAGAAAGACAGTTGGAGATGGTGAGGAGTGAGAGTGAGTACAGAGAACGCATAGGCGTAGTTTGACTGTTTCATTTGGGGGGACAAGGAATGGGCAGAGCATATTAGCATATTCATTTGCATATATACATATGCAAATGAATATGCTAATATGGAGGAAGGAATTGAAATTTACAGGCAAAATATCACAGATGCACATTTCCAAAAGCTGACATATTTCAATTAATAAATTCTGAATAAAATACTTTTATCTACCTTTGTTGTCTGATCATTTAGTTTTTCTATTCGCTTTGGTCCCAGTGTCTTCTGTTTTATGCAGTGTCTTCTTTCCAGTAGGCTTCCCTCTGCTCCCCACCCTCCCAGTCCCATCCATCTCTTGCTCCTTCCCTCTGCTCACCATCCCTCCGTCCCATCCATCTTCTGCGCCTACCCTCTGCTGTGCCTGACCTCTCCCAATCCCACCCATCTCTTGGTCCTTCCCTCTGCTTCCCACCCCTCCCAGTCCAATCCATCTCCTTGTCCTTCCCTCTGCTTCCAACGCTCCCAGTCCCATCCATCTCCTGGTCCTTCCCTCTGCACCCCACCCCTCCCAGTCCCAACCATCTCTTGCTCTTTCCCTCTGCTCCCCACCCCTCCCAGTCCCATCCATCTCTTGCTCCTTCCCTCTGCTCCCCACCCCTCCCAGTCCAATCCATCTCCTGGTCCTTCCCTCTGCTCCCAACGCTCCCAGTCCCATCCATCTCCTGGTCCTTCCCTCTGCTCCCAACGCTCCCAGTCCCATCCATCTCTTGCTCCTTCCCTCTGCTCCCCACCCCTCCCAGTCCCATCCATCTTCCATCTGCTCCCCACCCCTCCCAGTTCCATCCATCTTCCTTCTGCTGCCCCCCCCCCCCCCCCCGCGAGGTCCAAGATTGTGACTCCGTTTACCCCCCTCTTCCTCCCTCCCGCCGACGCAGGCAACAGTCTTCTTCAGCTTTTCTGTGTTCCTGGCAGCAGTAGCGATGTACACGCTGCCTTCGGTCTGCCCCGGAAGCCTTCTCTTCAAGTTCCTGTTCCCACCTATGCGGGAACAGGAACTTGAAGAGAAGGCTTCGGGGCAGAGCCGAAGGCAGCGTGTACGTTGCTACCGCTGCCAGGAACGCTGAAAAAGTCTGCTGCCTGCGCTGGAGGGAGGGAGGAAGAGAGGGGATAGACGGACACGCTCCTATCCGTCCGCTTGGCTTCCCTGTCCTCTCTGTCTGCGTCCCGCCCGAAAGTCTACGCTCATGAGAGAACGGATGCAGAGGAAGAGTACTAGGAATGGGGGGGAGGTAAGAAAAAGAGGACCCTGGATTTGATGGGTGGGGGAAATAGAAATCCAGAGAAATAAAGGAAGAGGAAGGGAGGAGAGAGTGTAGGAAAAAGGGGAAGGAAAGCATGCAGAAAGAAGGAAGCAGAGAAAATATCCACTCTGAGGGTGCAAGTCACATAAGAGAGCGCACTGAAACTGAAACAGGAGAATGAGACCAGAATGAAGAGCCAGAGGTGGAAGTAAGAGATGACAGAGAACAAGCAACAAAGAGGACAGAAATCAAATTATAGACCCCAGATTGGAAAATTGAATTTTGGCAAGAGTTTCCTTTCCCACTGCCCCTACCCACCACCAAGTAATAGCTAGTCTAGAGTAAGGGGCTCCCAGAGGTAAGGAAAACAGCTCTCATCTTTTCTCCTCATGCGTCCTTTAAAAAAAAAAACTGATTGTGTGCCTTTACAATGTTTGCATCTTGTAAGTGTGCTGTGAGATGAAAAAGGTTGAAAATCACTGCCTTAAGCAATGCACTTCCTATCTATAAAACTGTACCTGTTGTTTCCACTAATGTAAACCGCCCTGAACCCTAAGCGGGGTATTAGCGGTATATAAGACCTAAATTGAATTGAATTGATCTTCAAAGAACCAGGAATTTCAAAATTAAAATCTGATAGGTAAGACTTTCAGAAATAAGCAACAGGCACAAAATCTTATCCCAGACTGCAGGTGAAGACAGGAATAAAACGTGTTTAAAAGTTCCAATAGCCGCCTTATGAGTCCAGCAGTGATTAGTAATATCTTGTCCCAATTTGGATAGTTTACATGGTGTCCATCATATTTTATGAAGTAACATACAACTAGAGTACCTCAGTGAGGCCGAGAGAGAGCATGCTACATGCTAAATTTTCTTTCATTTTTGTACTTCCATCTCTATGTGAAGCTCTTGCTCCCAGCAACACTCAATAGCTTATATCTTCTGTACTTAAAGCACTTTGTTAAATATTAGAGCCTCCATGGGGCAAGGATCCCACCATTCAATTATTTGGGACAAAGACCAAGACTGTTCCAAGTTTGATAAAGGAACAAGACAATGTTACAAAGCATGCGAATGTATCAAAACCTTTAATGCATTCAATGGTGTGCATTGTTCCCTAAATCATTGTTCTTTATTGTAAAGCCTAGGGGGTACCATTGTGGTCCTAATTGACCCTAGTTATGGCTTCCAGACTCTTCCCCCAGTACACATACTCCCTCATTTTCACGTTTTGTGGAAGCTGCTAATGCTGCCTCCAGAACAGCTGTTCTTTCTTCTGGACTGTTCACTGCAGGACTGTCATGAGTTTGAACCATGCAGTTGCTAAACTCCCATGCTGCTGTTGAGAATATGTGAGAACAGTATGGGAGTGCATAACTTTTCTCCCTCATCCTATGACCCCTTGTTCCAGAGCTTCGTTTTAATTGAAAAAGGCCTACTTCCAATACATTTATACCATGGAGATATAACTCCCTTCTCGTAGTTTTTTTTTTTTTTTTCAAAGTGTACATATTTAGATTTTGTCCCCATATGCTTTTTAGTGAAAACCACTGACCATTTTAGTATCCAGCCTGTGGATCAGCTCCATCTGGTTCATATCTTTTTGAAAGTACAGTCTCCAGAATTGCACACAGAACTCCAAATAAGATCTTATCAGAAATGTATACAGATGCACTGTCACCTCTCTTGCATTGCTGGCTATTCCTCACCTAATGCACCAAAGTGCATCTTTCTGGTTTTTTGCTGTCCCCTTTTCAGCGTTTTTTTTTTTTAATAGGAAAAAAGGTACCAGTACTCATTCAAGGCCAGCCTTATGGATGGGGGTCACTATCTGTGGCTCCGCTCATATAGTAGCCACACCTATTTTACCAGCCATGGAGCATATATATAAAGGTATCATTGAAAATAGTACATTATTCCCTAGGTCCAACAAAAGAATCCCAAAGAGTGACCATAAGGTAGTAAAATATGTAGACAAAAATTCAGCTGAAACCCCCAAAACCAGACTATGGCATGCGGGGCAACACCAGAAGAACAAAAATACTTTCTCCTTGTACTGCTATAAAGATAGCAGACATAAATTTCAAAAAGTGACATATTCCATTCACTACATTACAAATTAACAACCACACATACTACTTTATATTAAACTAAAAATAAAATTATTTTTTCTGTCTTTGTTGTCTAGCCATGAACATTTTTTCAATTGTGTTGGTGCCAAACTCTGGTTTCTACTTTCTTGTTCCTGTTCATTTTATCATTTTTCTCTCCTTTTCCTTTCAGCTTTCTTCAGTTTATTTTCTGCCTCTGTCCAGATTTAATTCCTTCTTATTATCCAATCTTCAATTTCCCTCTTTTGACTGTAGTTTGCCCCTTTCTCTTCCCCACTTCCATCCAGCATTTCTCCTCTTTCTTTCTCTCTCTCTCCTCCATCCAGTGACGCCCGCCTCTCTCCCACAGGGGGGGGGGGGGAGCAAACCAAGGAGAAGCAGACCGGGCACGCGCTGTGGGCTCTGCTGGTCCCCTGCACCCCTGGAACAGGAAGTTGATGTCAGAGAGGCAGGGGATCGGCAGATCCCACAGCTCGTGCCCAAGCACTGCAGCCCTGCACCTGCCACTCCTTTCTTCCCCGCCCCCCCCCCCCCCCCCCCCCCCCCATGCTGCTGCTCATCGGGCAAGGATTCCTGGTGCTTATCATATCTGGGGAAAAGAGGTGCCAGTATACTGTACTGGTGCATACCAGCACAAAAATAGCCCTACCCCTTTTCCACCCATTTGGCCACCTTAAAATTGTTTGATACCATTCCCATATCCTGCTTTTCCTCTATGCACAGGAGTATTTCATCCCTTATACCACAGATATTTAGTGTAAAGCCTGCTTGACTGTGGAATGCAACTCACTGGTGATTTTTAGCAAAATAAACACCCTCATTCTATATATAGCGCTCAAAATTGTGTGCGCAAATATGGGAGCACACCCAATTTGTGCACACAATTGATATAGTAGCCAATTAGTGCCGATAATTGGGCGCTAATAATTAGCAGCACTAATTGCAATTCAAATTTGCATGTGCATCTGTAGATGCTGGGATCTGCACGGATCTGAAAAGAGGACGAGGCCGTGAGAGGGGCATGAGGATGGTTCAGTGTCAGTGCTACACTTCTTGACCGCAGCTTTCCCATAACTTGGTTTCAGCACGGTATACAAAAGGAGCAGTATCTAAATTATACAGATACTTAAAACAACACAGCAAAAATAAGAATTATTATTTAAACCTCACCACCAAAAAGATATGTTTTCAGCATTTTGCGAAATGTCAGATAATTCCGTTCCAAACGAATTATCGATGGGAGAGAATTCCATTCAGGATTTATAATAACCGAAAAAATTGAGTTAATCATCTTCAAAAAACATATGTTTCTAAAAGATGAAGAACAGAGAATAAGCTGATCCCTTAAAAGAGACGAGTGACCAAAAAGTGAATTGGAGATCATATTTATTAATAAATGTGATGTAGATTCGTAAATAATTTGAAATAATATCCTCAGCTTCTGCATATTTATTTTTACCCTTGAGTCTTACAATGCCAAATTTACACTCTTCCTGTCACTAACATGTCTTTAAAAATGTGTTGTCCACCAATTTTCCTATATTGGTTATTTTTTTTCCCCATTTGCATCTTTGATTTCCTGACTGCATTCGTGACTATTTCCCCAGATTTTCTTAGCCTTTTCAGATATTGTTGTTTGTCTTCCTCTTTCTGCAATCTGTTGTAGGTCATGAAAAGGGATCTCTTTCTTTACTTTTTCAGCTACTACTTCTGAAAAGCGTAGCAACATTCTTTTCCTCTTCTATTTTCTTTCCTAACAAAAATGTTTGTTTTTCACTGCTTGTCTGCTTCCTCCAGATGTTCCCAGGTAATGACACTTTGAGGTATTCCCCATCTTGACTAAATTAACCATATCATACAGTGATCACTAGATGCCATATCATCACCCACTGTAACATCAGAGATGTTCTTCCCATAGAGAATCCATGATTTCCCTACCTATGACAATGTCACAGCCAGGATATCTCCAATAATATCTAGCAAATTAAAATCATCTTTCAATAGCACTTCCTCTTTTATAACAATATTGATTAATTCTCTATTTCTTCTGCCTAAGAAAGAGGCCTATATATCATAGCAATGTGAATAGATGTCCTATTCCATCTTTTTCCACTATCCTTCAGTACCATTTGCTTAACTCTTTAACCTCTACAGTTCTGTTGCTTTGATAACGTCTTCTCTTTCTTTCTACTCTGTCCTTCCGGCATATGTTATAGTCTGGTATAACCGAATCCCAGTCATGCTGCTGTGTGTACCATGCCTGCATGACTGCCACTAAATCCAGGTCAACCTCTTCCGTTACAGCCTCTGGATCTGGAGCATTATTTTTTACACTATGGGCATTCGTATATACAGTTTTCCAGATGTTCTTTTTTTTTCTCATTTCTATACATGGTATTTTAACGTTTGTTCACCTGTCTTTGACAGTTCAACTTTAAAGCCCTCTGCATTAGATTAGCTAATGTGTTGCAGAAGGCACATTGCTGCCTCTTTGGAGGTGGGGAAGATAGATAAATTGGAAAGTGTTAGCTTGAAGGGGGTGGGGTAGAGATGGGATGATAGAGGCTAACTGATTGGGGTTGAGATTGGCAGTGATGTGTACTGGTGGAAGAGTGTATATTCATGAAGATAATTGGAGGAAGTGCAGGGGGTATATGAACTGGGAGAGAGTTGACTTGGAGTGAAAGTATTGGAATAGAGAGATAGATTGAGAGAATAAGTATGGGGAGCAGACTTTGTTTTAATTGCATAAGTTGCTCAAGGTTGGCCTCATTAGAGAATTCCTCTCCTTCCGCATACTGTCAGGACACTGCTTGGAAGCTTGAAAAATAGTAAACACAATAGATTCCAGTTAATTGGGACATATCGGACTTCACTACTTTGTCCCAATTAAGTGGCTGCTCCAAATAAATGAAGTTGTCAGGGCACCAAGAAAATAGTAAAAATTGTTCAATTATTCTGAAACACAAAAGTTGAACAAAAGTTGCAAAGCACTGAAAAATACACATTGAAAACAAGACTGTATTAATGTTGGAGGTATCGATCAAGCGTACCTTGATGAGCTTCCTTCATTGACTGCAGCTGAACAAAATCGGCACAGGTCTCTAGAGCAGTTATAGGACTGCCTTCATTGCCTTCCTGGATGAAATAAAGTTTTAATCCAGAAATAAATCTCCTGGCATCTTGAGTTGTCACTTGTTCACGATCAGTAGTGTCATCCTCTTCAGTTTCCTGATTTTCTGATGTCTTCAGATGTTTGGCTGCAATTTGCTCAGTGATTTCATCCTCACAACCCTTTTTTTCATTGTAACATTGAAGATTGTCAATTGGATGAAAACTCTTCATAGCTTTCAACTTGGTGTGCTTCCATAACCTCATTTTCATTTGGCGCTGATTGGTGTTAGGCAGTTATTTTTTCAATTGTTCAAGCAAGCCTATTTTGTCTGCAAGTGTTAGATCTTTCCTAGGCATTTTAAAGGCACATTCCATACATGGAATGCGACACACTCCGCAGTAGCTTGTGTGCGCAAACACAGCTGCCCATTTATACTTAATGGGAAAGTGAAGCATCAGTAACATCTGGTGAACGCTACTGGTCCAATTTAAACTGTGTGGTGTCCTATTTAAGCAAAAGTTTTCCCCTTTATAATTGTGCTTTATTTTTGTTCTCCCGGTTTTGGACCAAATAAAAGGTTACCCCAATTAACTGGTGTCCTGATTATCTGGAATCTAATGTATTACTACCCTTATTAATCTGTGGCCTGGGATTCCTCTTGGATTGTATGCTTGGATTTTATCTTTTTTTTTTTTAATAATAAAGAAAACGCTGATGATTTTCTTCACCGTGGAGGAGTAGCCTAGTGGTTAGTACAGCGGACTCTGATCCTGGGGAATTGGGTTCGATTCCCACTGCAGCTCCTTGTGACTCTGGGCAAGTCACTTAACCCTCCATTGCCCCAGGTACGAATAAGTACCTGTATATACTACGTAAACTGCTTTGAATGTAGTTACGAAAAAAACCACAGAAAGGCGGTATATCAAGCCCCATTCCCTTCCCTTCCCTACCTGTCATCCATTGTTTTTTAATGACATGGCACATTTTCTGTTACCTTCAGATACATCAAGGATAAAAAATACTGCTTAAATGTTTTGTTGGTTTTAAGTCTTTTGTAGTGAGGAAATACACTTTATTTCTTGCTTTGCCCCTAATTTTCATCATTTTTTCCAGCCACTAGAACTTATATGTGAAAAGGCAATAGGTACTTGCAATAGACCCTTGGGTGCTGGAGAGGCCTTACGGCGAGTACTGGAATGTTTGGCATCTGGAATTCTGCTGCCTGGTAAGACTCTACAAATTACAAAGAAAAATAAAATAGGTTTGGATATGCATTTCATGAATTCTTAATTTTGTACTTAGCAGCATAGTTGTATATATATATATCTTTTTATTGTTACCTACACTAAATTTTTTGTGCTGAAGACCATTAAAACCAGAACATAATAAAATAATGAAGAAACAGGAGTATTTGTTAGCTTTGATTTATGAAATAACTCATTATGGATCTGTGTAAGGTACTTTGTAAAATACTTTCTTGGCTTTAAAATGTTTATTTTTCATTTCATTATGGTTACCTATTCACAATACCAGTGCAAGCAATAGACTGGCATAGGCAATTGAGATTAATTTTAACATGTGCTTTGAAAAGAAAGTGAGATGCTGAGGAACACCCGCAGACACTGAGCTGGGCACCCTTAGGCAGCTGGTGACATCAAGTGGAGGCCCTTGTTCCATCTATTTCTGGTTGGCCCTATTGTGGAATGCGGCCGTGGGTGTGTGCGCCTTTGGAGTTGCTGAGGAGCGTGGAGCCTGCGATTCTACTCCACTGTAATGGGGAAGTGGAAAGCAGGGCAAGGGAGCTTGTCCCCCCCCCCCCCCCCCCCCCACAAGGATTTCCAGAGAGGAGCGATTCTTCTCATCTGCTAGTAAAGAAACCAATGAATTCTCTCCATGTAAGATACCAGCTACTGTTCCATTTACTTATAAGCCTCTGAATGAAGCCTCTTCAATATTAATACAAGATATATTCTTAAAAGATGTTTACCTGGCTACTACTAAGATGGATAAGAACTTGCAGGGTAATCTTCCATTATATAGTAAATTTACTGAAGAGATTGTTGCTAAGTTTAATGAGCAGGACACCAGGATTCTGTCCGTTGAAAATAAATTGGGGAAAATTGAATCACAAGTTAGGACGTTTCAATCAGCTTTGGCTGTTTCAGCCAAGGGTATCCTGATTATCCATCTTCAAATGGAAACCTTGGCAAATGCCAGGATTCTTAATTTAAGCCTTTTAAATTTTCCTGTTACTTGTTTTTGTCGCCTCTTGAATTCTTTAAAGTACATGTTAAGGAGGTGTTACAGTTGGCCTTCAGTGATACTGTGTTACAAATGTGTATTACCTTCCTAGAGGGATTAAGATAACCAAACAGGAGGGGAAGATGGATAATTTAAATTGTCCTGATAGTTTGGACCTTACAAAATTCTTGGAGCCCTCTCAGGATAATATTGCTAAGAGAGCCATTTTGTTGGTCTCTTTTAGCACTGCTGAAAAGAAGATGCTGGTCTTAAAGGCATACTTTAAAAAGAAGAGTATACCTTTTTATGGTCAAATTATTCTTATGTTTCCTTACGACTCAGTTGAGACAAAAGGCCTTCTTACTGCTCAAGCCTAAAGTCTTGGTAGTTGGTGGCACCTTTTTCCTGAAATTTCCCTGCAAGTGCCTGGTTCCATATGAAAACAATTCGTAAAGGTTTTTTTTGGGGGGAGGGGGTATATCCAACACATTTAGAAAGTTTTCTTTCTTTCTGCATTGGTTTCTGTATCTGATGTTAATTGATGTGTATATGGTAGTGACGTAGCCCAACGGCCAGTTTCGAGTGGGCCTGACCCAAAGTGAATGGGCACAAAACTTTCTCTGTCCTGCCCAAACTCCACCATAAAATATAAATTACACTTTCTCTGAAGGTGGCCAGAATTTCCTTTTATCAAGCTTGGCCTACAACAGCAGCATCCCTAAGCCACTAATGCCGGTACCCCACGCACGTTTAGTTGTTTGTGGCTCAAGGATGCTGTCGATTGCAGAGTTTGGGAGAAGGGAGTTCTGGCCTGTTTGGATGAATTCCACAGCTGGGGATGCTTAGGGATCCCCACCAGCTATACAGCAAGGGTCAGGACCGATGTTATCTGTGCTAGAGCCCATGTCAGAAAATAGAGGAGAGCCTGAACCCCTCTCTTCTCTGCCTCCCCTCCAATTTTCCCACCTGCCATTACTATCACAGCACAAAGTGTACAGGAGTTCACACTAAGTGACAACAATATCAAAATGCTTACTAACCAAACACTCTATGAATCAATTTATTGCATCAACATATGTAATTTTTGTTTAATTTTTAAAGATGAAGAATTATATATGGCTCTAAAATAAACTATTGGATCTCCTATAGCGCACAGCTATTCTAGATCCAAAACTCTCCAATTTGTCTTAATCGTTTGCATCCAATGTCTTGTTTTATCTTTTAAATAAAAATGCACTTCTTCAACAGTTTTTTTTAAAACAAGACAACAAAACAGTGACCAGTTCACTTATCTGAGAAAGCAGATTACAGCACTGTAGAGACTTGATCAACACACTAACAGACCCTTGTCAAATACTGAACAAGGGATCACAGATTAGAAATAAAAATATTTAGACAAAAATTGAGCTGGGAACCCCAAGAAGTTAAACTTAGCATTCACTACAACACTGGAGAAAAAAAATCAGAAATGCATTGCCTTTTCTACTGAATACAATATGAAGACATTTGCTATTCCATTTAAAGCATTCAAAATAAAATTATTTTTTTTCTGCCTTTGTGGTCTGGAGATTTTATTTTTCCATCATGATGGTTCCGGTTTCTCTTTTCTGTTTTCCTGTCTGCTAATTCTCCTTCAAGCGGCTGCTGTCCATTTGTCTTGTCTCCTGTGTATTCCCCCACTACATCTGCCTCTGACATATTGATCATTTCTTTTTAGCTCTTTTCTCTCTTTTTTTTTTCTTTTCTGCTCTCTGTCAACTCAAATTATACCCTCTATCACCCTTCTCCTCCTTTTTACTTTTCAGCCATCTATCAAATTTCCATCTTCTCTCACCCACTAGCTGTCCCATTACCCATCTCAAACTTTCCCCAGCCCTCCATTCTCTTTCATCTTTAATCTAATCCCCATTACCATATTTCTACTGTCTGTAATCACTATCCTCTCATTCATTTCCTTGCCACCCCCTCCTGGCTTCTCCCACATGATTCCACCATCTCCTCCACCGTTCTAGCCAAACAGCTGCTCCCTCTTTCTCCCCATCTCCACTCTAGTAGCCTGACATCTCCCTGTCCCTTCTCTCTTCCCTCCTGCTAACTCCCCCATTTCTCCTTCTCTCTTCCCTCACTCCCAGTGTCCGGCATCTCTCCATCACTCTCTTGTGCTCCTGGATCCAGCATCTCCCTCTTTCTCTCCTCTCCCTCTCACTCTCATCTATCCCCAATATCTCTCCCTCTCTCCTATTGTCCACCATCTCTTTCCCTCCCTTGTTCCCAGAATCTCTCCTCCTCCATGCAGCATTTTCTCCCTTCTTCTTGTCCACTATCTTCTCCAACATTTCTGCCTCTCTCCCTCCACTCCACCCCTATGCCCAACATTTCTCCCTTCTCACCCTCCGTGCAACATCACTCTCTCCCCTTCACCCTTATGTCCAAAATTTCTCCCTCTCTCACTCCTCTCACCCTCCATGTAGCATCTTGCCCTCCTCGCTCACCGTCCATATAGCATCTCACCCTCCCCTCCACCCTTATGCCCAACAGTTCTCCCTCTCTCTCACCCTCCATGCAGCATCTCACCCTTATGTCCAACATTCCTCCCTCTCTAACTCTCTATGCAGCCTCTCTCCCACCACTCCCATCCCTATGTCCAACATTTCTCCACCCTCCATGTAGGCTCCCTCCCCTCCACCCTTATGTCCAACAGTTCTCCCCTCCCATCCTCATCCCATGTCCAACAGTTCTCCCTCTCACCCTCCATGCAGCATCTCACCCTCTCACCCTTATGTCCAACATTTCTCCCTCTCTCATCCTTCTCACCCTCCGTGCAGCATTTTTCCTTTTCTAATCCCTCTCACACTGTATGCAGCATCTCACCCTTCACTCCACCCTTATGTCCAACAATTCTCTTCTCCCCTCCCATCCCATGACCACAATTCTCCCTCTATCACCCCCCCCACACACACACAGCTGACCTCACAACTCTCCTTGTATGAATGGGACAGTGGCGAGGGGAGCAGGCTGGGCTCCCGCTGTCCTGCATTGCCCTCCCTTAAGCGTCGCTCTTGATTGAACAGGTACCTGGCAACAGCGACGATTCACACATCCCTGCCTGCCGCTAAGCTGAAAGCTTTGCTTAAGTTGCATCCTGCCCAGCGCCTATTCAGAAACAATAAGTTGCAAAACGGGGGGTGGGGGGGTGGGATGGGATGGGATGCGGCAGAAAGGAGGCTTCTGGCTTAGTAGCAGGCAGCGTGTGTACTAGGAATTGCTGCCACTGCCGGGGAACCTTCAAGAACGACTCTTAAGGGAGGGAAAAGCAGGACTGTGGGAGGCCAGCCTGCTCCCCTTCACTCCAGCGATGTTAAAGGTACAGCACTGCTGGGTGGACCTGAGCCCAAACTGGGTGGGCCCAGACCCACCCCTGGTATATGGGTTATTATTAAGAAGTTTAGATACAAAAGGCTTGTCACTTCTGTAATGTTTTCTTTATATAGTGTGAGTGATTGTAACTCCAGGTATTCTCTCCTTGATGTGGACTAGATTTAAGGCTTTTGGCGCGCGCGCGCGTGTGTGTGTGTGTGTGTGTTTTTTTTTACTGCAATTTCCTATGTTACTTTTCTTTTTTAATTTAAAAATTCCAATAAAAAAAGGAAAGTGATATCTGTCCGAATCATATCCTCAGTAATAATCATGTATATCTTGGTGTGAAATTAACTGATCACAATTAGCAACTGACAAGTGAAAAACATTTTTTTTTCACAATTGTTGAAAACTTGGCTATTAAAGATTGTTACAGTGTATTCTTCAGTGGCTACATTACGATCTTATATTTAATCTGTTCTTGATTATGGGATGGGTACTTTTATATTATTATATGTTTTATTTATTTGCTATAACAAGCTCTGTATAGTTTGTTAAACTAAAAGTGGTAGGCTACAGAACTGTATATGAAATTATTAAATTGTCCAATGCTAGCCACTAGTCCGCAGAATAGCCCAAATTATAGCTAAATGATGCTAGGTTCCACATTGGAAATTGCTACCCAGGAAAAAGATCTAGGTGTCTTCGTGGACAATGCATTGAAATTGTTTGCTCTATTTGCGGTGGCAGTCAAAAAAGCAAACAGTGTTAGGAATTATTAGGAAAGGAATACAGCAAAGAAGATCATAATGCCTCTGTATCACTTTTTGGAGGAGCCGTAACTTGAATGTGCAATTATGGTAATCGCTTCTCAAAAAAGACACAGCAAAATTATAAAAGGTACAGAGAAGGGTAACCAAAATAATTTATTTAAACATTTTCTGTTCCGCACAATTCTAAAATTCTTGGTGGATTGCAAGTCTTCTGACCTCAACTTTACTGAATCTGTTTAGAAAATTAAAACCTGAGCTGCTTTGCCAAGAAAAGACTCCAATCCTTAATCTAGTTTTTCATTTAATACAGTTGATGACAAGATAAAACAAATCATCACTTACAGTTGCATTGAGCCAGATTAGGGATTCTGTATATACAGAGTGAGCCTGTGTCTGTGATTAGCCCCTCTCCCAGAGATGAGGAACTGTCGGTGACTGGTAATTTGAAATACTGAAACACAGCACTAACAGTGACTGCAGCAGCAGTCGTAACAGGTGAAAAATCACTATGGATTACTATTCTGAGAAGAAAAACAAGCAGCAGTTTACTGCCTCAGCATGGAGAGTTCAAGATCTCTACACGCTAGATCTAAGAGCTATGTACAGCTATCATCTCTCTCACTTTACCTCGAGAACCATCGGAGGCTTAGGGAATCCTGCTCCTCTCAACTTGCCTAGAAGCAGGCAGTGGTAATATAGCTCCAAAAGACACTGAGATCAGAACACAGGTATTCATAAGGCTAATCACAGAGGGCCGCAGAAATGCAGGAACCTGGTCCATTATACACAACTTATTAAATATACAGATATGTAATTTGCTGCCAACACACAGCACAAGCTCCTCCATGTAATGGGGCAGAACAGCAAGTGTCACGTATATAATCCCACAATAAATTATAAATATTTAAGCCACAAGATTTATCCAATAAAATATGTTAAAATTAGATAATTCACTTTAAAAAGTATAAAGTGGATGGGAGTGACTCTTGCATGAGGAAAGGCTAAAGTTGTTACTCTTCAGCTTGGAGAAGAGACGGCTGAGGAGAATATAATAGAAGTCTACAAACTCCTGACTGGCGTGGAATGGGTTTACACAACTTAATTTTTACTCCTTCAAAATGTACAAAGTCTGGGGGACACATCATGAAGCTACATGGTAATGCTTTCAAAATAAATAGGAAAAAATATTTTTCACTCAGCACATACTTAAGCTCTGGAACTCATTAATAGAGTGGTAAAGGCAACTAGTGTAGCTGGGTCAAAAAAAAAAAGGTTAGGGCAAATTCCTGGAGATAAAGTACATAAATTGTTAAGAGAGACCTGGTGAAAGCCACTGCTTATTCCTGGGTGTAAGTAGCATGGAATCTTGCTACTCTCTGAGATTCTATCAGATACTTATGACCTAGCTTGGCCACCGTTTGAGTCAGGATACTAGGTTAAATGGACCTTTGATCTCACCCAGTTTAGTAATTCTTTTCTCTTATGTCTGTGTGAGTAAAACCACTTTCAGCCTGTCTCTTTGAAGTAACCTGAATTTAAATTATTCACTCAAGAATTCCTTAGGATGGCTTGGTGCTACAGGTCTTATAGTTTTTGATTAGGTGGGGCTTGGGATACTATGAAATGATTCTTGGTACATGACCCTTGCTGCTGAGCTTCCTACGTCAAAGGTAAGCTTGAAGGAGCTAAAAGATTGGTAGGGGGGGTGTTAGAAGAGTGTCCCCTGGTAGCTACAAATAAAAGCTTATGGCACCAGATCCCAGCCCTAACTTTGAATGGTCCGGAGGTCTGAAGCAATAGCATAGCCATGAGGGGAGGGCTTCTGGGGCCCAGCCCCGCCCCCCCCCCCCCCCCCCCCCCCCCCAGTGTCTGCACATACACTTGTCCGGCATTCTGCCAATCCTCAACCTGAGGATATCATCTCTCTCCCTTACCTCCTTCCCCCTTAGGGAGCCTCGAATCAGAGGCTTGGGGAGGCAAGCCTCCCCGGCCCCAACCATAATCTTCTGTGCCTGCTGAGCTCACTGCCTTTCCCCTCCTCCTCTCTCCCTCCCCTCCCATCCTATATTATTTGGTTTCTTTCTCTCTCCCCTTCCATTTACCGACATCATGCAGCACAATTTTCCTTCCTTCCTCTCGCCCTCCCTCCTCTTGCAACTCTGCCGGATTGCACCAATAAATAACCCAAGAAGGCTCTCTGCCTACCGCTACTGTTTTCTGTGCCAGTCCCTCTTCTCATGTAAACGTCTGGGGCCGGCACAGGAAATAGTAGCTGCAGGCAGAGAGCCGCGGTCCTTGTCTTCTTGGGTTATTTATTAGCATGGGCCGGCAGAGCTGTAAGAGAAGGGAGGAAGGAAGGAAAATTGTACTGCATGACATCAGTAAATGGAAGGAGAGAGAGAAAGAAACCAGGTATTTGAGGACAAGCAGGCTTCTACCTCCTCACAAGTGGTTGAAGCCGATCCGCATCACCCGGTCCGGCATTTTGCCAAAGCTAAACAGGGAGCTTTGTGGAGTGCGAGTACCTTCCCGCCTGTCGCGCAAACGTGGTCTCAGTTCTCTTCTGCATGAGGAGAAGGTGCGCTTTTTTGTCCTTTCCTCACTCACCCGGTTCTTGAGAGCTATTAAGTGCCTTCCGGCTATTTTTTCTAGTTTTTCTTGTGGCTTCTTTATTTGGGCCTGTTTCAAACCCATCCTGTATTTTCCTTAGTCTTGTTTTGCCCGGGTTTAAGTTTTCTTATTTTTCCATTGTTATCGGGCTGTTTTTAGGCTCTGACTTCGGTCTGGTTTGTCCCTTTATTTTTTCCATGCTTTGCCCCTTTTTTAGGCACCATCAAGTTGTTTAATTTAGCTGGTGAGGTTTTCCCATCCATGTCCTCGAAGACTCTGTTATGATTCTTCTGAGACAGGCAGGGGAATGACTGGGACTCGCTTTTGATTGGCCTGTCAGGGATTGAGCTGACGTCTGAAGCAGCAGTCATCAGAAGTCAGACCTAGTTAAACTCTCCCTGCAGCGTATGTTCTTGCGTTAATTCCTGTCAGCTGAGCCTGGTTCTTTCAGTCTGTGCTTGTGGCACAGTGTGTATTCTTTGGAGTTTGCTTGCTCTTCTCATTGCTTGTGGTTTCTGTGTGTGCTGGTTGTTACCAGCATGTCCTTGATTGCTTCACTGCACTGCACCTGGCTCTGTCCTCTGCCTCGTTTCTCCCTGCCTGGCTTTTGTCCGTGGTAAACTCGTTCCTGCTTTGTTTGTTTAGTTTTTTTTTATTCAGTGTTAACCCTTTATGTGCAGAGCTTGGTATTTGCCTTCTGTGAGGCTTCTGTTAAGCAGCCTTTCTGTCCGTGGTAAGCTCGTTCCCTTTACTCAGTGTTAACCCGTTATGTGCAGTGCTGGGTATTTGCCTTCTGTGAGCGCTGCCTCTGTTAGGCAACCTTTCTCTGATGTCTGCCTTGTCCAATTCTGTACTCTTGTGTGCCTGCTTCTTCCCTGTCTCGAGGCCTCCTGCTGTGCCATTGTCGAACCCGACCCCAAGGTGATATGAGGATTCAACGACGTCCTCATTGGCACCGAGGAGCCTTGGTGACACGCTTCAAGAGAAAGCCAAGAAGCATCGTCATCGGTCACCCAAGAAACATCGGGGCCAGGAGGATTGCTCTCCTTCCATGCAGGAGGTGTCAATGCGCCTGTCTCCAAACAGCCGAGATCCTGCTCCTGTGTCGACCCCAGCGGTTCTGAAACTTGCACCTCAACTGGCACCTCAGCTTTTCCTGGTGTTGGCCCTCAATGAGCACATCCAGGCCTTGCTTCCAGACCTGATGGATGGCCTCATGCAGCAATGAGCATCGGTATCAGGGGTGCTTGCGACTGCCGTACCTCCCGTTGCGGCTCGGCCCTCAGCCTGCAGTGCAGCCTCCGATGCAAGTGCCTCTTGTGGCACTGGTGTTGACTGCCACCCAAGCTGTCACCCCCCTCGATGTCGGTGGAGGAAGCTTAGCCGGAGTTGAGACGGGAGGCGACTTCTCAATGCCGCTCTTCAGGGCACGGTTCCTTGATATCGAGGCAGGTTCAGGAGATAATGTCTGACACCGAGGAGGCATGCTCATGGGATTCAGAGGAGGATCCCAGGTACTTCTGCTCCAGTAAGTCTTACAGGATTCCCTCTGAACCCTCCCCTCCACCAGAAAGGAAATGGTCTCTGCCGGTGAGCCGTTCATTTCCATCTTTTGTTAAGGAAATGGCTGATTCCATTTCATTTGGAAGTGGAGGATGAGCCCAGGGCCAAGATGCTCAAGGTCCTGGACTACACATCTCCTCTTAATGAGGCTGTGACTGCTCCTCTCCATGAGGTACTCAAGGAAGTCCTGTTAGGAACTGGGCATCCCATCTGTCAGTCCCTGTCATACCCAAAAAGATTGTCACCCAGTATCGGATCCACAGTGAACCTGGTTTTGTTAGGCCTCAGTTACCTCACAATTCCATGGTGGTGGAGTCTGCTCTCAAAGAGCCAGGAGTTCCAGGGGCTATGCCTCGGTGCCCCCAGGCAGAGAAGCTAGAACCCTGGATTCTTGTGGGAGGAAGATGTACCAGGCTTCAATGCTTATCTCCCGCATACAGTCCTACCAGCTCTTCATGAGCGTCTACTTGCGAAACTCAGTGAGGAGTGGCCTAGTGGTTAGGGTGGTGGACTTTGGTCCTGGGGAACTGAGGAACTGAGTTCAATTCCCACTTCAGGCACAGGCAGCTCCTTGTGACTCTGGGCAAGTCACTTAACCCTCCATTGCCCCATATAAGCCGCATTGAGCCTGCCATGAGTGGGAAAGCTCGGGGTACAAATGTAACAAAAAAAAATTGGACTTGGTGGATCCACTCCCTTCGGATCACGCTGAGCCTTTTCACCAGTTGGTCAAACAGCAGAAGGCGTGTCAAAAGTTCTTGGCCAGGGATACTACAACACTTTTGATGTGGCATCCAGGATCTCTGCTCAAAGTATAGCAATGCGCAGACTCTCATTGCTGCGTGTTTCTGACTTGGAACATTCTGTTCAGCAGAGGTTGGCAGATGCCCCTTGCCGAGGGGGGGGGGGGGGGAATAACCTTTTTGAAGAGAAGGTTGAGGAGGTCGCTGGCCAAATCAAGAGAAGGTTAAGGAGGTCATTGGCCAAATCAAGAAACACACTGATACAATCTCTTCTTTCTCTCACCAGGTGCCTTCTGCATCCTCCTCCTCCTACTACTACTACTTAACATTTCTAGAGCGCTACTAGGGTTACGCAGCGCTGTACAAATTAACAAAGAAGGACGGTCCCTGCTCAAAGGAGCTTGCAATCTAAAGGACGAAATGTCAAGTTGGTGCAGTCTAGATTTCTTGAGTAGAGATGTGGTGGTTAGGTGCCGAAGGCGACATTGAAGAGGTGGGCTTTGAGTAATGATTTGAAGATGGGCAGGGAAGGGGGCCTATCGTATGGGCTCAGGGAGTTTGTTCCATGCATGGGGTGAGGCGAGGCAGAAAGGGCGGAGCCTGGAGTTGGCAGTGGTGGAGAAGGGTATTGAAAGGAGGGATTTGTCTTGAGAGCGGAGGTTACGGGTAGGAATGTAAGGGGAGATGAGGGTAGAAAGGTAATGAGGGGCTGCAGATCGAGTGCATTTGTAGGTTAGTAGGAGAAGCTTGAACTGTATGCGGTACCTGATCGAAAGCCAGTGAAGTGACTTGAGGAGAGGGGTGATATGAGTATATCGGTCCAGGCGGAAGATAAGACGTGCAGCAGAGTTCTGAATGGACTGAAGGGGGGATAGATGGCTAAGTGTGAGGCCAGTGAGGAGTACGTTGCAGTAGTCAAGGCAAGAGGTAATGAGAGAGTGGATGAGAGTTCGGGTGGTGTGCTCAGAGAGGAAAGGGCGAATTTTGCTAATGTTATAGAGGAAGAAGCAACAGGTCTTGGCTATCTGCTGGATATGTGCAGAGAAGGCGAGGGAGGATCGAAGATGACACCGAGGTTGCGGGCACATGAGACGGGGACGATGAGGGTGTTATCAACTGAGGTAGAGAGTGGAGGGAGAGGAGAAGTGGGTTTGAGTGGCCATGTTCAGTTTCACGTGGCGGTTGGACATCCAGGCAGCAATGTCGGATAAGCAGGCCGATACTTTGGTCTGGGTTTCTGCAGTGATGTCTGGTGTGGAGAGATAAAACTGGGTGTCGTCAGCATAAAGATGGTATTGGAAACCATGAGATGAGATCAGGGAGCCCAGGGAAGAGGTGTAGATTGAAAAAAGAAGGGGTCCAAGGACAGATCCCTGAGGGACTCCAACAGAGAGCGGGATAGGGGTGGAGGACGAACCATGAGAGTGTTCTCTGAAGGTACGATGGGAGAGATAAGAGGAGGACCAGGAGAGGACAGAGCCCTGGAATCCAAAAGAGGACAGTGTGTCAAGAAGTAAGTTATGATTGACAGTGTCAAAAGCGGCGGATAGGTCGAGAAGGATGAGGATGGAGTAGTGACCTTTGGATTTGGCGAGGAACAGGTCATTGCAGACTTTAGATAATGGCGTTTCTGTCGAGTGCAGGGGGCGAAAGCTAAGAGGAATTTTGGCAAGCCCAGGAGCCATTCCTACTACTATCCTAGGCGTAAGTACAATCCTGCGGCTTGCCAGCCTGCTCAGGCTTAGCCCCATTGCACTCGTTTATGTCAACAGCATGCACATAAGACCCTTGCTGCTCCCCAGGCAAAGCAAGGGATGGGCTTTTGACTGGCTCCAGCAGAGCATAGCTGCAGTAACAGTATCTGTCCCGGACGACTTGCCAGTCGGTCGGGGGATTAAAATTTTTTCAACAAAGGTTGCCTTTTATAACCTCCAACCAGTGGGTTCTTCAAATAGTCTATCTCGGGTACACCCTTAGTTGGCATCTCAGACCTCCAAATTGCCCATCTAGAGCTCATTCAGCTGTCAGCATAGGCAGGTACTTGCAGTGGAGCTCTCCGCCCTTCTGAAGGCCCATGCGGTAGAACCCGTTCCACCAGTGGAAGAAGGACGGGGATTCTATTCCAGGTACTTCCTTGTGCAAAAGAAAACAGGAGGGTATGCTTCCCATTCCAGACCTAAGGGCCCTGAACAAATTCCTAGTCCGAGAAAAGTTCGGGATGGTTTCCCTGGGCACTCTTCTCCCAATGATTCAGAAAGATGATTGGCTATGCTGTCTGGACTTAAAGGATGCATATACTTGCATTCCGATACTTCCAGCCCACTGGAAGTATCTTTGATTTCGGCTGGGAACACATCACTTTTAGTACCACATGTTGCCTTTTGTCCCGAAGCGTGCGCACACACTGTGCAGTGGCGTAGCGACCATGGCAGAAACGGCACCCACTCGCTCTAGCTCAGCTGAGCTGATCTCCCAGGTCAGGCTCCAGCCCGATTTCGGCTCAGGCCCGCCTGCCCACCCACCGACCCACCCACGTGGCAAGCGCACACACTGCAGCAACGTACCACGTCGCGCAGTCATGGCCATCCGCTCAGGGCCGGCTCAGCTGATCTCTCCAGCAGACTCATCCCGCCTACCGTCGGCTCGGGGGGGGGGGGGGCGCAGGAAAATGGACTCGTTGCAGCAGCAGCAGGTCCTGTCGCGGCCGCGCAGCGCGTCGTCGTTCCCTCCATCCATATGATCCTACGCGGTAGTACTTTATGACGTGGCTGCTGTGCGCGGCGGTGTGCTCCGCTCGCATCTGAGGGCAGGCTAAAAAAAAATAGCTGCAGCTGCACGCAGGCCGGGTTGAGTATTGAACTAGAGCCTCAGCCTGGCCCTGCCCTGTGGGAAATGGAAAGGTTCGAGTCCGAGTGAGATCATTTGAGAATCGAGTTCCTGCCAGTGCCAGCCCAGCAGGTAATACAATTGTATATGCTTTTTTTAAAATCATAATTTTATATATATATATATATATATTGCCCACCCATATTATCTCTGGGCCCAGCCAAAATGTCAGGTCTGGCTACGCCACTGTTTTGTCCTCACATCAGCTCCCAAGGTCTTCACCAAATGTCTGTTGGTTGTTGCAGCATCTCTACGCAGACCGGGAGTCCATGTGTTCCCGTACCTAGACGATTGGCTGATGAAGAGCACCTCTCCGGACGGAGCTCAGGAGTCCATGTGGATGACTATTCGCATTCTTAAGCTACTAGGGTTTATTTTAAACTACCCCAAGTCCCATCTTCACCCTGTTCAGAGATTGGAGTTCATTGGCGCCCTGCTCGATACTCAGGTGGTCTGAGCCTTCCTCCTGGACATGAGAGCAGACAATCTAGTTGCACTCACGTCCACAGTTCAAGCCTCTCAGCAGGTCACAGCTCAGCAGATGTTGAGATTGTTGGGGCACATGGCTTCCACAGTGTATGTTACACCCATGACACGTCTTCATATGGGATCAGCTCAGTGGACCCTAGCTTCTCAGTGGTATCAAGCTACGGGAAGTCTGGAAGATATCATCCGAGTATCCCCAGAGCTTGAACGCTCCCTTCAGTGGAGGAATATTTGATCCATTTGACTCTGAGAAAGAAGGGTAAGGCTGGATGGGGGAAGAAAGATAGGCAGGGGCAATGCTGAATAGTTTAGGGCAGGGGTAGGCAACTCTGGTCCTCGAGAGCCGCAAGCAGGTCAGGTTTTCAGGATATCCACAATGAATATGCAGGAGATAGATTTGCAAGCACTGCCTCCATGGTATGCAAATCTATCTCATGCATATTCATTGTGGATATCCTGAAAACCTGACCTGCCTGCGGCTCTCGCGGACCGGAGTTGCCTACCCCTGGTTTAGGGGGTAGAGAGGCAGAGGCAGTGCTGCATGCTAGGGGGGAGAGAAAGGAGAACAGGGCTGGATGGGAGGAAGAGCGATAGGCAGGGGATATGCTGAATGGTGCAAAGGGTAGGAAGGCAGAGGCAGTGCTGCATGCTAGGGGGGAGAGAAAGGAGAACAGGGCTGGATGGGAGGAAGAGCGATAGGCAGGGGATATGCTGAATGGTGCAAAGGGTAGGAAGGCAGGGGCAGTGTTGCATGCTGGGGGGGGGGAGGAGAGACAGGCTGGCAATGCTAGATGGAGGGTGGGAGAGACAGAGGAGATGCATGGCAAGGCAAGAGAGAGAGGCAATACTGTATGGAGGAGGGGAGAGAGAGCGAAAGAAACTGAGCAATGCTGGATGTGAAGAGAGAGAGAAAGAGATAATGACCATGCTGAATAATGCAAGGAGAGGTAGGAAGAAAGAGAGGGGGGCAATGCTGGATGCCAGATGTAGACAGAGGCAATGCTTGATGGCGGGGCAGGGGAAAGCGACTGGATGGTGGAATGGGGAGAGAGAAGAGAGGGAATGCTGGATGGCAGGTGGTAGAGAGAGACATAGAGGGTGGAGATGCTTGATGGCAGAATTAGAAAGAGAAGATTCTGGATGGCAGGAGGAAAAAATTATTAAAAGACTGCAGAATAAGAGGAAGAAGAATGGGCGGGCCAGAGTGAGAGAATTGGAAAGCAGTAGGTAGACACAGTAAAAAGAGGGTGATTGAATTGATAGGCAAAGAAATCTAAAAGGAACAGATTTGGAGTTGAATTTTATTTTTAATTTAGGATGAAGAATGTGTTAGCTGTGTTAGTCCACTTTAAAAGGTTAATAAATAGAAATAAAAGAAGGTGACACCTTTTTATTGGACTAAGTACATTTTTTGACTAGCTTTCTGAAGCTAAAACCTTCTTCTGAAGTCAAGACAAGCATACTATAACAGTGGTATACTGTTCAGACCTGAAGAAAGTTAGTCAAAAAATGTTTCCATATCATCATGCTGATCAATCCATAGACTGGTGGGTTGTGTCCATCTACCAGCAGGTGGAGATAGAGAGCAAAGCTTTTGCCTCCCTATATGTGGTCATGTGCTGCCGGAAACTCCTCAGTATGTTCTCTATCTCAGCAGGTGGTGGTCACACACAGCAGCAGCTCTGGCTAGGTCTCCAAGCCTAATCTTTAGGTTTTGTTGAGTACCTGGGGTTGAGGGCTCTTCTTGAGCAAGTACAAACCTGGTGGCGCCAGGTCCCTCCTTTTCTCCTCCCTCCCGCTGGCTCCGTTAAAAAAAAAAAAAAATTTTTACGTCCTTAAGGGCGTTTATTTCGACGTTTATTTAAACGTTTATTGCAGCTACTCACTGGGACACCAGGTCGTTACAGCTCGGAGCGAGAAGCAGGTAATTTTTACCTTTTTATAGCGGGCAGGGGGTTCCCCGATCGATCTCCACGTGGCCTATGGCGTCGGAGGGCGAGGGCGCGAAGAATCGCTCCCCGGACCGCGTGTGCGCTTTTAGCGGGGATGCGGGGGTCTTAAAGTCTGATTCGCCCTTGTTGGGTGTCAGTTCGGAGGCCGGTCAGTGTCCCGGGTCTTCCTCCGGTGCGGCGGTTTTTCCCGCCATAAACGCCCATCCCCCGCTGCTCGCCTCCGCCATCTTGGCCAGCCACTCTGCTCGGACGGCTTCTTCTTGGGCCGCCTTTGAGTTGGGAGACGTTAATGCCTTGGCCGCCCTTGATTTGGGTGACGGCAAAAAAGCAGCTAAAGTTAAGCGCCGTTCTTCCCGCGCGGCTCCTTCGCGGAGTGTCGTGCCGGACGCCATCTTGGATGCGCAGCATGTTTCTCCCCCGCTCTTGCGAGCGCCGGTTGAGGGTGCGTCTAGGGCTGTGGCCCAGGCTGCTGAAGTGCACAGTCTGGGGGGTTTCTCCCCCGAGTTTATTTTGCTGCTGCATCAGGCCTTTCTTATGCAAAACGCTGCCCCTTCTCCCTTGTCCGATAAAGGGGTTGAGGCCCCCGGAAGTAAACACCCTCGGGTGGATTCCCAGGCCTTAGAGGACTCTGTTTCCTCTGATGTAGATGAGGGCAGCGTATCTGAGTTCTCCCAACAGTCCTTTGGGGATTCCTTGGAGGAGACGGATTCCCGCTCGGATGGAGCGGATGACCCCTCTGCAGCACGGATCTTTCGCTCAGAGGATTTGCCCAACCTGTTAATGCAGGCCATGAGCATTTTGAAGATTTCCTCTCCGGAGGACGTCTCTCCCTCAGGCCCTGTTGGCTCCGCCATTATGCTGGGGATGAAGCGCCCGCCTAGAACCTTCCACGTGCATGCTGCCATGCACACCTTAATTTCGGCTCAATGGGATGTCCCGGAAGCGAGCCTTAAAGTGGCTAGGGCTATGTCCCGCCTCTATCCTTTGCCTGAAAGTGAACGGGAGGCCTTTCTGTGGCCTACCGTGGATTCTTTAATCACTGCGGTGACTAAGAAAACGGCGTTGCCGGTGGAAGGTGGCACGGCCCTAAAGGACGCCCAAGACAGAAGATTGGAGGCGGCCTTAAGGTCATCCTTTGAGGCGGCTGCCTTAAGTTTGCAGGCCTCAGTTTGCGGCTCCTACGTGGGAACAGCTGTCAGCGGCCCACATTGCCTGAGTCATGAATGTCAAGGCGGACTTTCTCAGTCGCCATACCTTGGATCCCGGAGAGTGGCAGTTATCGGCTCAGTCGTTCTTGGACATCACGAAGCGCTGGGGCCAGCCGAGCCTAGATCTGATGGCATCATCGGCCAATTGCCAAGTGCCGCGCTTTTTCAGCAGAGGACGGGACCCTCGATCTCTGGGAGTAGATGCTCTTCTCCAACAGTGGCCGACACAAGAGCTTCTCTATGTGTTCCCGCCCTGGCCCATGTTGGGCAGGGTACTAGACCGGGTGGTAAAGCATCCGGGCCGGATAATCCTGGTGGGTCCGGACTGGCCCAGACGTCCCTGGTATGCGGACTTGATCAGGCTCGCAGTGGACGACCCTCTGCGGCTGCCAGTGGAGCAGGGCCTGTTGCATCAGGGTCCCGTGGTGATGGAGGATCCCTCCCCCTTTGGTCTTACGGCCTGGCTATTGAGCGGCAGCGTCTGAGGAAGAAGGGCTTCTCAGACAAGGTCATCGCCACTATGCTGAGAGCGAGGAAGCGCTCTACTTCTACTGCTTACGCCAGGGTATGGCGTACTTTTGCAGCGTGGTGTGAAGCAGGCTCACTTTCTCCATTCACTGCTCCAATTTCTTTAGTGCTGGCGTTCCTGCAAGAAGGTCTGGAGAAAGGCCTGTCGCTCAGTTCCCTTAAAGTCCAGGTAGCGGCTCTGGCTTGCTTCAGGGGCCACCTGAAGGGTGCTTCCCTGGCTTTGCAGCCAGATGTGGTACGTTTTCTCAAGGGAGTTAATCACCTGCGCCCTCCTCTGCACTCAGTGGTGCCTGCGTGGAATCTCAACCTGGTGCTAAGAGCCTTGCAGAAGCCGCCTTTTGAACCCTTGTCGAGGGCATCTCTGAAAGACCTGACGTTGAAAGCAGTCTTTTTGGTGGCTATCACTTCAGCCAGAAGAGTTTCCGAGCTCCAAGCGCTCTCATGTCGAGAGCCTTTTCTGCAGTTCACTGAGGCAGGAGTGACTATTCGCACAGTGCCTTCCTTCCTGCCCAAGATTGTTTCTCGCTTCCATGTGAATCAGCAGCTCTGTCTCCCTTCCTTTCGTAGGGAGGACTACCCAGAGGAATACTCTGCTCTCAAATATCTGGATGTGAGACGAGTCATCATCAGATACTTGGAAGTGACCAATGATTTCCGGAAATCGGATCATCTGTTTGTCCTGTTTGCAGGTCCTCGTAAGGGTCTGCAGGCTGCTAAGCCTACAGTGGCAAGATGGGTCAAGGAAGCCATTGCAGCGGCTTATGTGGCCGCGGGGAAGGTGCCGCCTATCCAGCTGAAGGCTCACTCCACTAGAGCTCAGGCGGCCTCGATGGCAGAGGCCGGGTCCGTCTCCTTGGAAGAGATTTGCAAGGCAGCAACTTGGGCATCGGCCCATACCTTCTCCAGACAATACCGCTTGACTGTGGCTGCTCGGGCGGAGGCCCGGTTTGGAGCTTCAGTGTTGCGGTCAGGGATTTCAATGTCCCGCCCTGGGTGAGTACTGCTTCGGTACATCCCACCAGTCTATGGATTGATCAGCATGATGATATGGAAGGTAAAATTATGTATCATACCTGATAATTTTCTTTCCATTAATCATAGCTGATCAATCCATAGCCCCTCCCAGATATCTGTACTGTTTATATTCTGGTTGCATTTCAGGTTCAAATTTAGTCTTCAGTTCCTGTTCAGGAGGACTTCGTGTTCAAGTTTTTTCAATTGGATTCTTCAAGAGTTGAGACAAGTTTGTGTTACAGTGAGCTGCTGCATTCCTCTCCCCTCCGTTTTACGGGGCTGGATTGAGACCTAAATTCTGCCGGCGCTCCCTCCCGCTTCGTGCGGCTGTAGGGCAGCTTTGTACCCCTCCCGCTTCGGCGGTGTTAGGGTCAGTCAGCTCCTCCCGCGGTTGCGGTTGCAGGATAAGCCAGATCCCCCCGCATCGGCGGGGTGGTGTCCCTCCCCCGCTCCGCGGGGATGAGCTGGACGGATTCCCCTCCCCCACTTGTGTGGGGATGAGCTGGGTTAATTCCCCTCCCCCGTTTCGGCGGTGGTGAGCTGGGCAGAGTGTCCCTTTGTGGGTGTAATTCTCTAAGTGCTGAGTCCTGCGGATGGAGCTTGGATATCGACATACTGAGGAGTTTCCGGCAGCACATGACCACATATAGGGAGGCAAAAGCTTTGCTCTCTATCTCCACCTGCTGGTAGATGGACACAACCCACCAGTCTATGGATTGATCAGCTATGATTAATGGAAAGAAAATTATCAGGTATGATACATAATTTTACCATTTAGGAGTCCAAAAAACAGGTATCACCTTTATTTTCCATTTTCATTTTATTTGTTAAACTTATATTGTAGCAATTACAATATGTCAGTTTTGAAATTTACATCTGCTCTCTTTGTTTTCTCTGTACAGAAGGGCATGTGTCTTTTGCACTGTATGCAAAGTCTTGCTTCTTGGGGGTTCAGTTTAATTTTTGTCTACATATTTCTACTTTTAGTTTGTGGTTGCTTATTCTATGCTTGAGTGTCTACCTGCGTTCATGTGAAAAAGGCCAGGTATTCTGTTAGCATTCAGTGTCTCTGTAGGATTGATCTATGCTAATCCAACTTGTTTAGTTTTACATTAGGTGTATTGATGTTCTGCCCACTGCAATATTTACTGTGCTGAGTTTCCTAGGCGCATGGGCTTTGTTGTGTTACTTCTGTAAGTTAGTGGTGTTATAGTAAAGTAGATTCGCTCTGTAGGTCCCAGGTAGTTTTTGTAGGTTTCATATTACAGGTACTTCACAATAAGCTTGGAACTGGTGTGCTTATGTTTCTGCTGAGATGATAGCAAAATCAGAATTTTTTTTTTTGTATGCTGAGTTCCTGAGAAAATGCTCCTTTTCTGCTTTACATAAGAATGTAAGAAAAGCCATACTGGGTCAGACTGATGGACCATCTAGCCCAGTATCCTGCTTCCAGCAATGGCTAATCAGGGTCATAAGTACTTGGCAGAATCCCAACGAGTAACAAGTTTCCATGCTGCCAACCCCATTTCCACCTTAATAGACTTTTCCTCCAGGAATGTGTCCAAACCTTTTTTTAAGCCCAGATATGCTAACTTCTGTTACCACATCCTCCAGCAGTGTGTACCAGAGCTTCTATTCATTGAGTGAAAAAATATTTCATTTTAAAAGTATTACCGTGTAACTTCATTGAGTGTCCCCTAGACTTTGTGCTTTTTGAAAGAATAAACAATCCACATTTACCTGTTCTACTTCACTCAGGACTTTGTAGAACTCCATCATAACCCCCCTCATCCATCTCTTCTCTAAGCTGAAGAGCCCTAACCTCTTAATCCTTTCCTCATAAGCTCTTCCTTAATCATTTTGGTTGCCCTTCTTTGAACCTTTTCTAATTCTGCTATATCTTTATTTCATTTTTTTATATCATTCTTAGAGGAGGGACTATTGGGGTTTCTGTGGATGCAAAATATATATTTAAATTAACAGCATGGTCCAGTATGCAGTGTCAGGGGTTGATATTATTTTTTTATATTAGATTTTCAGGTTGCATAATTAAACTGCTTCTTCAAAGGTATTTACCTGTTTTATTAATACAGCTTTATAAGAAATGTATATTTGTTGTAAAGCAAAGTTGAAAGATATGTGCCATTATGGCAATTATTTTGCTGGATACTGTGATGTGTGTTGAGATGTTGACCAGACACGAGTCTACTATAATAGCAAAGTTTAAGTTGTGGGATAATGCTACTAAATTTAAACATGTTAGTGTTTCCAAAGTTTCCATAAGTGTGTATGTGGTTTATGTTGATGCAGGACAGACTGTTTACTTATAAATCCATTATCAAGTGTACTCTACAGCTTAGTGCCCCTCCAAAATGTCAGATCTGGCTACGCCACTGCTCTGAAATGGTACAAGAAAACTATCAAGTTTAAAAAAAAAAAAAATCTGACAGTCTACCATGCAAAACAAGGTGGTGTCATTTTGAATTTGCTACTTTTTGGGCAGGAGGAAAACTTTTCCTTCTGTCACTAGGCACCTTTCTGAGCAGCAAGGTGCAATTAATGGGCTTGGGGTAGGATGGAGCCAACAAAACTTAAAGGGCCTGTAAGCAGAGAGAACAAGAGCCCAGGTACTCTTTTCTTTTTCTTTTTTTTTTATCATCAAGAGTGAGGTGTTTGGGTTCAGGATACTCATTTGGGCAGTGGGTTGGAGGTTCCTTAAGCTACCCAGCATTTTAACTTTTGACTGGTCTGTGCATGCAAACATGAGCTGATGAACATGGCTATGTTATCATAGCCATTCTTTGATGTGACCATTTTAATGTTACTCTGTCTCATTTGTGGTATGCATCCCATTTTAAAATAAGCAGCTAGTGCATATTATCCACTGATTACTGCACAGACTCTTTTAATTAGAGAAAAGGCTTGGTGTATAATTGGTACATCAACAGAACTCCAGCACTAGAAGGGATTAACATGCCAACTGTTCTACTGCCTATGAGAACAATTGTTCTCTAAAGACAAACAGGCATAATATTCTCACATATGGGTGATGTTATCCATGGAGCCCGGTGCGGACACTCCCAAGTGTACTGTCACTTTAAATCTTTGAGGCGGTTGCCTTTCCACCCAGCGCTCAAGCACAGGACCAGTAATGTATCGTTTTCCATGGAGCAGAGAGGTTTTTTTGTTTTTTTTAATTCTCTCCTCAGCATGTCAAACTTTTGCCTTCCTGGTTCCTTCCCTTTTTCGGGATATTTTTTCTTCATATTCTACATTTTCTAAATTACTTTGTTAGGTTTAGTCGTTTTTTTCATATTTTTCAACTTTTGGTCTTTGGAGCTTCTGAGCCCATCTTTTGCCTGGGAGCCATTGAATCTTTTCAGGTATGTGATTACTCGAGCTCCCCAAGCCATAGAACCTTTGACCTTGCATTGTCCATTTTTTCCTCCATATCAGCAAGGATGCCAAGTGGCTTTAAGAAGTATATTGGATGCAGTAGGACTATTTCAGGCACAGACCTCCATAACGGGTGTGTTCAGTGCTTGGGCCCAGAGCAGCAGGACATAGTGTAGCCTCTGTCTGTTCATGCAAGCAAGGACCCTTAAAGCCCGCAGAGTCTAGTGTGAAAAACTTTTTGGTTCTACTTTGACAAAGGGCCCCTGTATGAAGCACTATATACAGCACAGTATATTACCATATAACAAAGATATATGGGATTATAATACATGGCACTATTCAGCATTTCCAACCTGACTTTAAAATACAGACTCTAACTGATATCATCTTTCATGCAGAGGATTGTTGACTAATAAGCATCGGCCTTGCATACAGACGAGAATGCTGTCAAGGGTGCCAGTGTACTAGAATAGCAATGTTGTTATCAGCACTGACGCCATAGCCAGACCAGAGAAGGATTGTCGGAATTTCCCTTACAGCTGGAGAGGTACTGTGGCTGGAAAAACACCACACTTTGTTTATGAAACCCCAGCTTATTGTCATCCCCTTCAACATGGTGCCAGTGAGACAATATTGTGGCTTCTCAAGTTACAACATTTGGGATAAACAAAGTTATTTGGCATCAACAACAAGGCCAGAATGCATGTCACTAACCCAGCTGCAGCTTGTGATTTCTGTTTAAAAGGGGCTCATATCTGAGGCAAAAAGTCTGTTTGCATTCCATCTGAAGTACAGCCCCTGCTCTGCATATGACTTACCTGTCTGAGGAACACTCTGCCACCTGCTGGATGTTCAGTGCCATCTTCACTCAGATTATATAGTTGTCATGTGTAGTTGTTTTGTAAGTGCTGAGGGTTTAGAGTGACTGATTTAGGAACCTACCTTAGGGATCTGTGTGCTGTTTTCATGGTAAGACCATTTCTGTTTCATGACTCTTGCATTTTCATTTTATTCTTGCTGCTATTTTAAGTAAATAAGCAATCTAGTTTTACAACACCCTTAGGTGTGGAGTTAGTTCTGTTATTATGTGGACCTTATGAACTCAGGTCTGTAGATAAAGGGAACAGTTTCCTTCCAGACAGTTCACTGTCTAATACCAGACTGTGGCGGAGTCATGTGCTTCTGTAATCTATACAAAGTGTCACATTCCCAATAACACCCCAAAAGTGTGATCTGTGTACACCCCACAGGCATCCGCATTGAGCATGGCAGGGGATTTGGCACTTGACACAGAATCTGCATTGGCATCGGCATCTGGTGCACCATCGCAGCATCAAGATGGTCCAGCGTCAGACTCGGTACCACAGCACTATAAGGTCTCTGTCCTCTTCGTCAGTGCTGTGTGTATCAAGGGACCTGTAGCATAAAAAAAACCTAAGAAGCATTGCTATTGTTCTCCTTCCAGGCACTCTACCAACAACTCCCCTGCATCAATGTCCTTGATGCAGAAGAAGCATCCATGCCACAGTGACCATACTCTTTCTCTCCAATTTATTTCTTATAGAGAGCCTTCGATGTCTTCAAGATCTCCTAAACCTGCACAGGCTGTTACTCAGGCTGTGTCCACACCTCTTTCTCAGCCAGTACTAACATCTACTGTACATGAAGAAACCTGGGCTATGCTCAGGAAGGAAGAAGGAGCTTTCAGGGCTACTGTATTCACAGTCTATACAAGCTTTACAGGGTGCTTGTGCCAGCCTCAGCCCAGCCTAGCCTGTCGATACATCAGAGAGACAGTCATGGGAGACGTCCCTCTCGCCGGCTCTGTGTTGACCGTCCAGGGAAGCACAGACCTGACTGATGACGTGTTGACATTGGCATAGGAACTTTCTCCAACTTCGGAGACTCATCTAGCTCGACACACCTTGACACAGAGCTGACGCTCTAGTCTAAACTCTCTCATCCATATACTTACTATGAACAGTACTTTGAAGAGTCAGACTCAGACCTCTCCTGGGAGACAGATCAGAATCAGAACTCACAAGGCCTCTCAGCTGAGGAGGCCTATGACATTCCATCTGATCCTTCTCCATCACCTCAAAGACGTAGGTCTCCCTCAGAAAGTATATCATTTCCTTGCTTTGTCTGTGAAATGGCTCAAGCCATACCTTTCAAATTAGAAACAGAAGAAGAACCTCATTCAGAACACTTTGAGGTTCTAGATTATGACTCTCCTTCTGGAGAAGGAATCACTGTTCCACTTTATACAATTATAAATAATACTCAAAAACTGAGAGAGACTACTGACAGTTCAGATATTCCCAAAGGAAGAGAAGCTAGAATATTGGACTCTTTTGGCAGAAAAACTTTTCAAGCTTCGATGCTAACCAATCGCATTGGATTATCAATTTTATTCTATAATTTACTTATCTTTTGCAGAATTCCTTCCCCCTGAGAAAACTGAGGAATTCCATAAACTGCACAGGAAACTTCTTGACTGTCGTAAATATCTGGCAAGGACAGGCCTTTAATATCTCTTCATGCATTTCTGTCTTTAGCAGTTGCAGTGCGAAATCTCTCCTGGCTCAGGGTTTCTGACCTCACATCTGCTGTCCAGGAGCATCTAGCAGATGCCCCTTGTCATGGGAAAAACTTGTTTGGTGACAAAGTCGAGGAAGTGGCCAACCTAATTAAAAACCATACAGATACTATTAAAACTCTATCCAGGCCACTGATGTCTGCTCTTCCTTCTAAAAGATTTCCGGGGGGATATTGATGCTCAAATTACTATGTGTTTAAGCATCATTACACTCCTACTCCTCTTCCACCTCAAAGGACTATGCCTCAGCACTCATGTCCAAGGCAGCAGCAGTATCAAAAATTCCAAACACCCTCTCAGTGTAAACAGCCCAATTTTTGATTCCTTCCTAGAAGCATTGCCAGTATACAGTTGTCTGTGCCAAGCAACCTGCCAGTTAAAGGGAGGTTTATTCTCTTTCAAAAGAGGTGGCTTCTCTTAACCTCCAACTGTTGGATGCTATACACCATCCTGCACAGCTACATTCTGTGTTGGGGAAAAAAGACCTCCAGAGCATCCACCAAGACAGTCTTGGTTCAACTCCCTCCAGATTAAACTAGTTCAAAGGGAGCTCTCGGCCCCCTGTAGCAGAATGCAGTAGAAACAGTTCCTCTGCCGGGAAGGGGTCAAGGGTTCTATTTCAGATACATAGAGGCATATTTTCAAAGCACTTAGCCTTCCAAAGTTCCACAGGTTTCTATGGAACTTTGGAAGGCTAAGTGCTTTGAAAATATGCCTCATAGTGACATAGTAGATGACGGCAGAAAAAGACCTGCACATTTTCTTATACGAAAAAAGATGAGGGGAGTAGGTCCAATTCTCCGTCTGTGAGACTTAAACAAGTTTCTACTCGAAGAAAGAGTTTGCATGGTTTTCCTGGGATCATTACTTCCCGTGATACAACTCAACAATTGCTTTGCTTTCTAGATCTCAAGGAGGCATATACGCACATACCTATTCTTCTTGGACACAGAATGTTTCTCCGCTTCCACTTTGGTACTCTTCACTATCAAAAGGTCTTACCATTTGGCTTGGCTTCAGCTCCTCGAGACTTCACAAAGTGTCTGATAGTGGCTGCGGCAACACTTGGCATGTGAAGCATTCACGTCTTCCCCTATCTGAACAACCTGTTAATTAAGGCAGACTTCCAGGAGTTGGCACACACCTCTATTCTGTCCATCAGGCTTCTAGAACTCCTTGGCTTGGTGATCAGTTACCCCAAATCACATGTTCAACTGATTCAGACCTCAGAGTTCATAGGGGATCTCCTCAATACTACTCAGGGCCAAGCCTTCCTTCCTCAACTGAGAGCAAACAACATACTGACTTTGGCCACTCATGTTCAAATCCACCCAAGTATCTGCTTGACAGATGCTCCACGTACTTGGTCACATGGCTTCAACTCCACTTCTGAGTGGACACTCTCAGTCGTCCCAAGCCATGGGATTGCTCTCAGCTCAAATTCAAGTCATTCCACAGTTACATCACTCTCTACAGTGGTGTATGGTGTCTGAGAATCTCATCCAGGGTTTTCGTTTCAGCACCCTCCATGTCACAAGATGCTATGTTAGGTTGGGGTGCTCATCTCGATTGCTAAACACAAGGTTCTTGGTCCCCACAGGAGAAACAACATCATAACAAGCTCCTAGAATTGCAGGCAGTCTGGAATGCTCTCAAGACTTTTCAAGACCGCATTTTCGATCAGGTAATACTCATTCACACAGACAACCAGATTGTAGTGTATTACCTGAACAAACAAGAAGGAACAGGTTCATATCACCTCTGTTGGCAAGCCATACAGATATGGACTTAGGCAGCTTGAAACATCTTTCTAAGAGTTGTTTACCTAGCTGGCAAATAGAAATTTGTGGCTGACTCAAACTCTGTCGAGACCAAGAGGCCATGTTCTAATTGTTCCCTACTGGCCTCATCAAATCTGGTTCCCTCTCCTCCTAGATTTATTGTCCAGAGAACCATTGAGGTTAAATTCTTTCCAACCCTAATAATGCAGATCCCTCCTCCATCCAGACCCTTGCACTCTAGCCCTGATTGCGTGGTTCCTGACGACGTAGAATTACATTCCTTAAACCTTCCTGAAGGAATCTCTAGGACACTTCTAGCCTCTAGAAAACCTTCTACACAAAAATGTTACTGTTCCAAGTGGAAGAGATTTTCCCTGTGGTGTGTAGCCAAAACACACTCGATCCTCTTACATGCTCTTTTTCTACCCTTATGGCCTCAAAACTAACTCTGAGTACACGTCAGTGGCATTAGAACTGTTTATTTCATATCAAAAACTCCTATCAAATCACCACCTCATGGTTTGGTATTTCACTGTCATCCTCACAGCTCTCGTGAAACCTCCTTTTCAACCACTTCATTCCTGTTCTCTGAAGTTCCGTACATATAAGGTAGTATTCTTAATAGCTCTTACTTCTGCCAAAAGAGTAACGGAACTACATGCCCTCATGGCAGACCCAGGTTCTACCACGACAGTTGCACTCAGAACCTACCTCAAGTTTCTCCAAAAAGTGGTTTCGCTGTTCCACCTTAATCAGTCCATTGTACTACCTGTATTCTTCATTAAGCCACATTCTCATCCTG
This sequence comes from Microcaecilia unicolor, assembly GCF_901765095.1. NCBI lineage: Eukaryota > Metazoa > Chordata > Amphibia > Gymnophiona > Siphonopidae > Microcaecilia > Microcaecilia unicolor. The sequence continues at coordinate 264,670,029 of NC_044036.1, read as the reverse complement.
GAGAAGCAGCACTGCATACCTTAGACTGCAAATGTGCTCTAGCGTATTATCTGGAACGTACAAAACCTCATAGGAAGTTCTAACAGCTTTTTATATCCTTTGACCCTAACAGATTAGGGATACCCATCACCAAATGTACTCTCTCTGCTTGGCTGGCTGACTGTACCTCCTGCACGTATACACAGGCTGAGCTGACCCTTCATAATGTAAGAGCCATGGCGGCTTCAGTAGCCCTTTTCTATTCTGCTTCCATTGAAGACAATTGCAGGAAAGCTACATGGTCTTCTTTTCACACCTTCACTGCTCACTATTGTCTAGAGCAGCATTCTAGGCGGGTTAGCCGGTTTGGACACGCAGTCCTGCAGAATCTTTTTACGAAAAGTCAGCTCTGCCCTCTGGATCTTTTTCTCCACCAGACTCACTGTCAGCTAACTTGCAGAATTAATTTATGTTGTGAGCCTGGTAACTAGAGAGTCCTATATGTGAGAATATTGTCCCTGCTTGTCCTTGGAGAAAGCTAAGTTACTTACCTGTAGCAGGTGTTCTCCAAGGACAGCAGGCATATATTCTCACATCCCTCTCGCCTCCCCTTGGAGTTGTCGTCTTAGCTTTAGTATTGTGGTGCTGGTCCCACACTTGCACGTCAAGCGGGAAGGCATCCATGCATGCATGGTGGGGACGCACTGCCTTAAAGATTTAAAGTGATATGCACTTGTCAGTGGCCGCACCAGGCTCCATGGATGACGTGACCCATATGTGAGAATAAATGCCTTCTGTCCTTGGAGAACACCTGCTACAGGTAAGTAACTAAGGGGTTCTTTTACAAAGCTGCGGTAACAACGGGCCTGCGCTGCCGTTGGCTTGTGTTTTTGATGCACGCCGAGGCCCCCTTTTACTACAGCAGGTAAAAGGCAGGTGTTTGGGTTTTTTTCGAGAAATGTCTATGCAGCAAGTGATGGCCATTTCCAGGGGAACACTTACCGCTCCCACGCTAACCCAGATGATTATTGCTGGAAACACATGGGCACGACAAAAATTGAAATATTCTTGCAGCGCCGGAAATGGCACATGCTGGGAGAGGAAACTATCGCTGGGCTGCTGTGGTAGCCCGGCAGTGCTTCCCTTTTAGCGAGCAGAAAGCCCACGTTGGGCTTACCGCCACTTCATAAAAGGGCCCCTTAGCTATTTTGTTAGTAAGAGGAACCATAATTAAATAAAACGGGGTATTCATGCAGTTTGTGTTGTCAGGTCTGAGATCTTTTGCCCTACCAAAGTCAATACAAAAGAGGCATCTTTATTGATGTCATCATTGCACTTGTCTTCAGTTATGGTATTTTTTGCCTTTTGTCATTCTCTTTTCTCTTTGCCATTTTTATCCCAGTATGGTTTATCTATACCTGACCTAGACAGTGTAGGAGTCTGTCAAAATTCTGTGAAGAACCCCATGTTTTCCCTCTGTCTTACAAGACAAACTAATGCTGTCCTTCTGTATTCGGTAGGTGGTCCTGGTCTGCATGATCCCTGTGAGAGAGAACCAACAGATGCTCTTTTATTTATGACAGTTAAACAAAGAGAAGAGATTACACACAGTGCCCAGGTATAGAATCTTTGTCTTTTTCTAGTGATATGCTAGTGAATACTATAGGATCGTTTAATTTCCCTGTAAAATACAGTTGTGATATTTTCCGATGTGACGGTTATATACAGAAAAAATTCTTATTCAGTTAAACAGATCCTGGAAAAGAAAGCAACGTTGTTTCTATTTCATCTTTATGTAGTATAGGGAAAGATTTGATGAACAGTCTTATTTTGTTATAATGTAATATTGATATTTTTTATTTTATATGCTTTTTAGTTTTGAATAATTTTCTTAATGTTTTAGAATAGCAATTAGATGCTTGTGGGAAGAAGCTATGGCTATTTCCAGTAAGAAAACAATTATGGTTACACACCACGTCCAGATGTGTGTTGAATTTATTACTGTGTGAATCTCCTGAGCATCAAAATGGGATACCAACTTGTGTATTCTAAGGGGAGGCTAGTAATCTCTGTTTTAAAAAAGTTATACTTTTTCTTGTGAAAGGAGCCCATCTATGTATAGGTATTTATATAAGAGTAATGATGCATTAATTCATTCATTGAGCATCAAGATTTATTATTTTTCATGATAAATATTGACAGTTTAGTTCTACATTTTATTTGTTCCTGAGATCAATAAATTTTGATCTTGTGCAGAAGGCGTCAGATCAGCACTTATTTCTACTTGTATATTCGTTTCCTTAAATAAATAAAATCAACTGGAGATTTGTTGTTTCTTCCTGCTTTCTTTTTCTTTCTTTCAGCATTACCACAGTGGTAGATTTTTTTTCTCTCAAATCAGAAGTTCAATCTGATAAATGTTTTGAGTTGTTTGAGGGATTGTGATACGATTGCTCTTATGAGGACTGATACGCACAATTACTGACATACACACACAAGTCTCGGTGCAATGTGCAAAACGAAAAAAATGCCATACAACAAAAGTGATAATTTGATGTGTATTCCATATAGACACACAGCTGATGACAACAGATAAAGACCGAAATTGCCCATCTAGTGTGTCCAGCAAGGTGGTTAGTGTTGTAATGTGCTGGTTACCCTCCAGGGCTATGTTTAGGTTTCTGAGCCGCTCCTTGTGAGTTACTCCCCTGTTTTGTTTTTTGTTACATTTGTACCCCGCGCTTTCCCACTCATGTTAGTTTAGGAGCACTTGATCTGAAGCTTCCCTCCACTCCCAATTCTTGGTTTCCATTCTTTCCATTAAAGTATGTAAGATAATGATTATTCCAAAAATTACTTATATACTGAGCATGTGTGTTCTACTGTTTCAACAGCTTTCTATGTCTCCTTGAAACGTTCCTTTGTCCAATTTTTGTGGGCTGGTAAACCTGCTAGAATTTCTTTAGCCAAATTAAAACTAGTTCAAGCTCAGGGGTCCAGATCTTGTTAGCCTACCATCACACATTTATTTTTCATCAAGGAGCTGAATGGTTTTCCTCCCCGAGATAACCACCACTCTGTTTGATGACTACAACTAAAAATTCCCTTTAGCAACACTTGTTCTATTGTCAAACCTTTCTGGAATTCATCTCCCTTCCAGCCTGAAAACGAATCCACTCAGAGGATTCTTACTGCACCAGATAAAATGCTTGTTGTATCATGGGCTGCAGCTACATGTTTGTCACTCTGGAATAACCCCAAGTTGATTATTGATGAGAAACCTGTTTGATGGCCACTGTGGGACTTAGATGCCCTCTATAAAGACAGTAAACCCCTAGCATTTGCAAAAGTCTGACCACAGTTTGAGTTACCAGACACCCAATTTTTTCAATGGATGTAACTGCCCCATGCTGTACAATCATTGCAACTTCTTATTTTAACTCTGGCACCTATGCCTAACTTAGCTATCTAATGTATACAATTTGCTGAGCTGGGTCATTTAGCTTCACATTTTTACAAACTGCTGAAGAGCATTCCATCCTGTAGATTAGGGGGGTTAAAGGCTTTGTGGGAAGAAGATCTGCAACACAATATCCACCTTAGTATCTGGGATCGACTCTGTCTTATTTCTAGTATTTCCAGATCAGCCTCTTTGTCTCAATGTTTTTTCTGCGCCATCAAGCTTATTGGCCCCCCTCAAAATTACATAGGATCAATGCTTCATTTTCTAGTGCCTGCTGGATGTGTTAGATAGAACTTGGGACACTGTGGCATTTGCCTGCCTATGCTCCTGTTGGAGTTTAGCCTATGCCACTTTTCAAACTATATTTCATATCCAAATAGACCTCTCATAATCTGTTGTGGTCCTTAAATCTTTGCTTCTTCCTCAAATGCTTAACAAGCAAGACTGGTTTTTGTTTGATCTTTTAATGTTTATAGTGATTAAAGTTGTGCTAGGCCAGGGGTAGGCAACTCCGGTCCTCGAGAGCCGCAGGCAGGTCAGGTTTTCAGGATAGCCACAATGAATATGCAGGAGATAGATTTGCATACCATGGAGGCAGTGCTTCCAAATCTATCTCCTGCATATTTATTGTGGATATCCTGAAAACCTGACCTGCCTGCGGCTCTCGAGGACCGGAGTTGCCTACCCCTGTGCTAGGCAATTAGAAAAATTTAACTTTGGTTTCATATCATAAATGGTGGAACATGGTATGCCTTGCCTACAGATATGAATTAAAAGGGGGGGAGCTATTTGCACAGGTAGATGGCCTTTGACTCGATTATATCTTCCCAAGAATCAATTAATCTGAGCTTTGATGTCTAATTGAGGATTTTCTCACTCTCTTCTCAATACGTATGCCTTACTTCAGATCTAGATTTATGGTTCATATTGCTTGTATTTATGATGAATCCAAAAATGTAGAGAACAGACTATATCAAACAAAATCCACATTTCTTGTATAACATTAAGGGCTAGAGTCTATATATCATGCCTAAGAAATTGGCACCAAAAAAAATACGCCTAGGCTTATTCTATAAACTACACCTAAAGTTAGATATGGTTTATAGAATATGCCTAAATTTAGACATAGTCAATAGAGTACACCCAGCGCCTGTTTTCTGCGACTATATTTAGTCGCAGTCATTTATGCCAATGAAAACCTTGTGTAAATGCTGACACCTAAATTATGCACGGAACGGGCATATTCTAGAGCACTGTGTGTAAAATAAAGGATCGTCCATGACCCACCCACGGCCATGCCCCTTTTCAGATCCACGTATTAGAATTTACATGCATCACTTTATAGAATACGCTTAGACAGTTATGCATGTAAATTCTAATTAATGCCAATTAGTGTCGACAATTGCTTCTTAAGTGCAGTTATCAGCGTTGATTGGCTTGTTAAGCTAATTAAGTTGTGCGCACAAATCCAGAATAAGACCGAATGTGTGCATCAATTTAAGCTGTACTACATAGAATTTGGGGGTATGTGTATACTATGTACTTATGTGATCTCTAGTTCTGCCCATTTGGGTGGTTTTTCTTGTTTGTCATTTGCTTCTATCTGTTCCTTATTAAATAAATAAACCCAGACTTAAAAAAAAAAAAAAAAAACATCCTCTTTGTATCTGTGTCACTGTTGCTCTCCTCTGCCACCTCCAGGCAAGTACTACATGCATCTTTTTTAAGCTTTATCATATTTTCTCATGGTTAGAGTTCAACCAGTCTAAATGTGAATTTGTTTTTCTCTAGGAAAACATTGTTACCTATTTTTCCTAATTATGGTGTGCTATTACCGTCTTGTCAATCCCTTAAGGTCCGTGGGGTAATCATTGATAAATCACTCAGTTTTCTCTTGCAAATATCTCTGGTTGTTAGGAAATGTTTCTTAACAGATTCATTCAGTTTGTGCTTATTTTGATTTTAGTGTACTATCCAGCTTATAATTGAAAAAGAAAAACGTCTATATTGCGACCCAAATCGGGAGATAGACGTTTATCTCACAAAAACGAATAAAGCGGTATAATCGAAAGCCAAATTTGGACGTTTTCAACTGCACTCCGTCGCGGATGCGGACAAAGTTGATGGGGGCGTGTCGAAGGCGTGGTGAAGGCGGAACTGGGGCGTGGTTATCGGGCGATCAGAGATGGGCGCCTTTCGCCGATAATGGAAGAAAAATATGCGTTTTTAGCGAGAATTTAGGGCACTTTTCCTGGACCCTGTTTTTCCACGAATAAGGCCCCAAAAAGTGCCCTAAATGACCAGATGAATCGGGGAATGACCTCCCCTGACTCCCCCAGTGGTCACAAACCCCCTCCCACCACAAAATATGCCGTTTCACAACTTTTTATTTTCACCCTCAAATGTCATACCCACCTCCCTGGCAGCAGTATGCAGGTCACTGGAGCAGTTATTAGGGGGTGCAGTGGACTTCAGGCAGATGGACCCAGGCCCATCCCCCCCCCACATGTTACACTTGTGCTGGTAAATGGGAGCCCTCCAAACCGCCCCCCAAACCCAATGTGCCCACATGTAGGTGCCCCCCTTCACCCCTTAGGGCTATAGTAATGGTGTAGACTTGTGGGCGGTGGGTTTTGAGGGGCATTTGGGGGGCTCAACACCCAAGGGAAGAGTGCTATGCACCTGGGAGCTCTTTTACCTTTTTTTTTTTTGTTTTTGTAAAAGTGCCCCCTAGGGTGCCCGGTTGGTGTCCTGGCATGTGAGGGGGACCAGTGCACTACGACTCCTGGCCTCTCCCACGAACAAATGCCTTGGATTTATTCGTTTTTGAGCTGGGCGCTTTCATTTTCCATTATCACTGAAAAACAAAAACGCCCAGCTCACAAATTGTCGAATAAAACATGGACGTCTATTTTTTTCGAAAATACAGTTCGGTCCGCCCCTTCACGGACCCGTTCTCGGAGATAAACGCCCATGGAGATAGACGTTTTTGTTCAATTATGCCCCTCTATGTATTCTTTTTTTCTTTTTAGTTGTTGCCGTGATTGAATATTATAATCCCATGTATCAAAGTCTTCCAACATTGTTTACACAGATTACAGGAAATATAGAATTCTATTATCAAATTATTATATGACAAATGTAGATGATATATAACTACGTGGTTTTTGATTGAGCATTGGCTTCCTGTATTTTCACATATATCCTACAATATTCTTTAATTGTACATCAGCTCCTTTATGCTGGTGTGCTCTGTGTTCTTTCTAGCTTTAATTCCATATGTTCCTGCTAGGTTTCTTTGTTCTTTACAGCAGTGATTGTTGATCATTCCTTCACATAGAAAAGTTTGCTTTGACACCACACATTTTTCTTTTACTGTCTTTATTCACACTCTATGGATTTCACTACCTTTGTGCATTAGATTGGAGCCTTGCCTTATTAAATTTAAAGCTCTTATGAAAGCATAGCTTTTTAAGGTAGTTTCTAGATCAATGACACATTAGTTTCCATTTTATTTTATCATCTTGCTAGTTGGTAAAGAATCAGGCTGTTATATTATTTTGTTTAGCCCCCTCCTTTTGTATCTATTAATTAAAATAAAAATTACATTAATTTGTTAAAAAGTTGTTTTATTTTTTTTTTTAATATTGTATTTATTCAATGGTAAGATATCCATGTACATACTATAAATACTTATATGAACAAAGTTTGATACCACCCCCGGCCCGGTGTTGTTAGTTCTTAGAATTGGTTTTATTGTATTTCAGTCCCTTTTATGCTTTTGTGGTGTCTTGTGCTTTGTGATTGGTTTTGTGTTTGCTTTGTTTTCCCCTTATTATAGTTTTTTTTAATAGAATATGCACTATAATTTTTTTTTTAACCCTGAACCTTGAGTCCCTTACTACTTTTTCTTTAAAAAATTTGCTCCCAAGTCTACGTTTCAACTTCATATCATGTCCCCTACACATTCTATTTCCTTTCTTTGGGAAACGTTTGTTTGGTCCTAGGAATCTCTATCAGAGAAACAGGCATAAAAATAAAAATGTGCTTTTATTCTTTGTTTACAGAATGCCTTGGTATGCTATTTTGAGTAGCCTTTTTTCATGATCCACCACTAGTGAAGACTACCATCTTAAATCAGTAACTGAGTGTATTTTAAACAGCAGAGATGAATGGAAAGCCTGTACAGATATACAGTGCCTTGTATGTTGTTCACATTCTCTGTCTAAAAATACAATTCAAAATTCATTAAGGTAGGAGTTTAACTGATCTGCTGTGATATGTTAGATAGCATGCCACTATATTTACATGGTTTAACAGTAGGGGGACCAACAGAGCACATAACACAGCACTGAAAGAAAGTAGGCCCATGGAAGCACTGGAAGTCCTGGACTGGCAGGAAGTAAGCCCAGAGAAGCAAGCATCATAGCCAGTAGGTTAAAGTATCTACAGCCAATTTAGGCAGCCTGCTGGGGAATGCAAGAAAAAGCCAGGGTGTTGCAGAGTGTGAGCATCAGGCAGAAAATAGGCAAAGATTGCTCAGGCAGCCAAGCCAGAAAGACAGTTTTAGGAGAAAAAACAGTTAAGTGGGAAATGCTGGAGGCTTAGTTGTCAGAACCTGAAACCAAGTAGGAACTTATATGTCATTCTAAGTTCATGTTGAAGAACACCAGAAACTCTCAGCGTTCAGATGTCGTAGGAAGCATTTACTTTAATTTGAGCATTTATAGGCCACTTAACCATTAAGTTCTAAGTGGAGTACACTCAACTTAGAATTAGCAAACAATCTTCTTACAGAGAACAGAAGTACAGCATACATAAAACTGGAGAACTAAAGCGCCTGATAACTGTATGTGATTAGTGCTAGCAAATAGAGATAAACATGGTAACTAGCTACATGATTGGTATACAGTAACGGAGTATATGATTAGGTCATGTACGGAAAATGGTTATATTGTTAGAAAGTTCACAGGAAAGTCAATTAGTTACAGTTGAGTCAAGTGAATTGCGTTCTTTGTGGCCAGATTGAGTAAAGTGGTATTCGAGATATTAAAAATATTAAAGTGATACAAGTATAATAGTAATGAGGGAGGCTTTCAGGAGTCTGGTTGAGCTAAGGTTAGGTTGTTTGTATATCAGTTATTGTATACTAATTTATCTGGTGCATTAAGAGTGTCTCTACTGGGGCTAGGCTGGAATGGGCCATTATAGTGTCATGGGAAAAGGTTCCTGATTTAGACAGATCCCAGAGATCTTTGTGGAAGCTAGGCATATCCCAGACCACATAAAAACAACTTATTAGAATAAATGCCATGTCATGGCTTAGAACTGTGCTAAAAAAGGGGAGGGGACATATAAACAAATTCCCTAATATTTATTTATTTTGTTGCACTTGTATCCCACATTTTCCCAACTATTTGCAGGCTCAATGTGGCTTACAGAGATCTGTTATGGCATCGCCATTCCAGGGTAAAGATACAATTGGTGTTACAAAGAGGATGATAAAAAAAGAGCTAGTATGTTAACTAAAACATCATATTCAGACTAAAAATACAACTAAATAAAATACATAAAATGTACAAAATAAATTAAAATAAAACATTGATGCTAAACATGAAGCCAAATATAAAATAACTAAAGGGCAAATTTTGGCCCACCAAAGAACACTAGATTTCATAGGCCAGAAGATGCTTGTTGAAAAAAGTGGATCTTCAGATCTTAAAGTTCAGTCTGCATTCCAACCAAAGTTGAGAAAGGAGGTGAATTCTATAGAGCTGGTGCTAGATAGAAAACTGCAGACCCTCAAATGGAGTCGAGTTGTGCTCTAGACAGGATCACCAAACGATTTGGGGTAAGTGATCTCAAAGTTCTGGCAGGACAATGCAGAATTAAAAGATTAGCCATATATTGTGGTTGGACAGATTGTGCTAGGGTGTATAATGGAGAAAGAAAGATACTGAATAAAACAGGAGATAAAATGGAGCCTTTCGGTACTCTCGATTCTGGGACATAGGGAGTGGAAACTGTTTTTGTAATGTATGCTGTATTGTCTATTTTCTAAATATGATTGGTATCAGCTATATACTGTCCCACAGATGCCAATGGCTTGAAGGCGCTGTAGCAATAGGGTGTGTGATCAATAAGATCAATGGCAGCTGATGTAAAGAAAGTAGGCGAACACTTTATGAATGATCTAAACGAGTATGAATAAAGTTGGTGATGCCTAATAGAGTTGTTTCTGTGTTGTGACAGCATTGGAAACTGGTTTGATGTGGATGTAAGATATTGGTTTTGGTGATGAAATCTGTAAGCTGTGTAAGAACAGTAGCCTCAACTTGGCCTCAACTTTGGCTCAACTTTGGCTAAAAATGGCAAGCTAGCTATAGGATGAAAGTTACTGGGATCAGACATGGAATTGGAAAGGACTTTGGGTTTAGGATAGATGGTAGCTGATTTCCAAGAATGAGGGACCTTCCCTGTCTGAAGATTGAGCTGAATCATAATGTGAATATAGGAAAGAAAGGTAGTTGAGAATTTCTTGATGAATAAAGTAGGGAGTGGATCAAATAGAGCCGTAGTTGCATTGATGGATTTAATAATCTGGCCCAGTTCCCCCTGGTTATAGACACTGAAGGTTGCAATAGAGCTACAAAATGAAGAAATTGCTGTGGAGGTTAATGCAGTAGAAGGTATAATGCTAACAGTACTATTCGGCGGAGTAAGAGTTTTTGATATGTTGTTTCTCAAATTTGCTACTTTTTCAGAGAAGTCTGCAAGGGGTTGAGCTAACAGTGACGACTCAGAGGTGTCTAATGGAGCATGAAAAGTGGTAAGGGTTTTTAGAATATTGTACAAAACTCTACGCCTTGTAGCGCTATAGAAATGCTAAATAGTAGTATTAGGGGCCTTAGAAATGTTTTCGGTATTGTAAGTTTTCTTTTGCTAAAAGAATCGCTTTTTTGTAGGAGAGGGCAGCAGTTTTAAAGTTAACTAGTGAGTAAGAGGAAGGATGGCTATACCAATAACATTCAGCTTGATAGAGCTGTCGTTTATAAAGGTGCAGTTCCTGAGTGTACCATGGGTCCATCTGGCAGTGGGAGAGGGGGACAGTGCGGGAATTGAGCAGAGCAATTTGATTATAGGCAGTTTTCAAGAATGTGTTCCATTGGACTATCCCTGAGGGACTCCACAATGTAACCTTATGTGTTTTGTTTTGTTTTTTTTGCTTGGAGATCAACATAGCACATAAAACAGTCTATCTGATAGAAAGGAACAAAACCAAAGACTTAACTCTGGGGCCAATATCTTTTAGCCAAGAAAGAAGTTGAGCATGATCTATTAGGTTGAATGCAGCGGATAGATTTAAAGAAACGAGAGCCACTTCCCTTTTATCTAGGTGTTCATGAATATCCCTAATCATAGAAACTAAAGTTGTTTCTGTACTACTATATGTGCCTCTAAAAAACCTAGACTGATGCAGGTGTAACTAAACTTTTTTCAACACAAAATCTTTTAATTGCTCTAAAATCAATTTCTCAACTAATTTAGAGGTGAAAGTTAAATTTGATACTGATCTATAATTTTCTGGCAATGAAGGGTCCAAAGATCTGTTTTTTTAAGAGCAGATGAACTACTACCTGTTTCCAACATATTCTAAAAGGAATAATCCTTTCATGCAAATGTGATTATGAAAGTTAACTAAGGGGGTCTTTTACTAAGATGCATTAGCATTTTTAGGTAGTGCTAAAAATCAACCTGCACTAAACGCTGAGACGCCCATATAGGCGTCTCAGCGTCTAGCACCACTTAGTAAAAAAAGAAAAAAAACTAAAAAAAAAACCTTAAGTTTATGGTAGTAGTAAACTGTGAGTTTTCTGTTGGAAACTATAAGTTTACTGTTAAATCCACAATTTGATAATTTGCTGTTTAAGCCACGGGCTTCATTTGGACCAGAGAGAGTCTGCAAGTGGTTTTTATTTGGCTGTGTATTAATTGTGGGAAAGTTGTTTGTAAGAAGTCTATGGAGAAGCTTTTCACTTAAACTTGTAAATAAAGCATGTAAATAGTATACCAGTGTCACACTTATTCATGGTAAACTGCTAAGTTCCTGTCCCAGGGAGCTTATCCAAAAGAGACCTTAATCACATTTGACAACACACTCAACATTTTCTGTCTGAAAGAATAGTAATTAGGAATAAGAAACCAAGAAGTCTTGATTGTGTAAGCTTACAAACCTTTTTATTCAGCGCTTAAGTGAAAGCCTCTTTTATAGCATTAACTGCCATGATTCTTTTGGGATAATGGTGACCATCTTTGCATGATTGTATGGTGTAGTTTTTGCTGTTCTGTTTGGCAGATCAGGCCCTTCCTTGTTGGTTGGGGATTGCCAGGACTGCAGTCTTAGCCTTGACACAGATTTTGTATTGGATTCAGGTAATGGCTTGGACCTGGCTGTTCAGGGACATTCACTTTCTTCTTGCTGAGTTATTCCATTGTTGTTTTTGCTTTGTGCTTGGGATCACTGTCCTGCTAGAAGGTGAATCTTCTCCCCAGTTCCAAGTTTTCCTTTAGGATCTGCCAGTACTTTGCATTATCCATCTTTCCCTCTATCTTTTCGAGCCTCCCTTTCCCTGCTACTGCAAAGCATTCCCCAAAGTAATGTTGCCACCCCCATGCTTTATTCTAGGGATGGTGTTATCAGGGTGATGGTCTGTTTTACACCATACACATTGCTTAGCATTGAGACAAATAAGTTCTGTATTGATCTCAGACCACAAAATCTGTTCCCACATGTATTTAGTGTTCCTTAAGTGTTTCTTTGCAAATGCTATGCAACACATCATATGACTTTTCTTAACAGTAGATTCTTTCAGACCATGTTTCTGGAGTAGCTATTGACCTCTGTAGAAATAATATTAAGCCTTCAGCAGTTTCCTTAACCCATGGCTTATGACTGGCGGGAAGGCCTGATTGAGGTAATGTCTTGGTAGTGCCAAACTGTTTCCCCTTTACAGTGATGTACCTGATGGTGCCCTAAAGCAGTAGTCTTCATAAATTCTTAAGATGGGGCCACTTTGATTTTTAATGAGTTGAAGAAAAGCTGCCAAATATCTTCCTATGCAGGACTATGACACGCTGGCCAGTGTGTGTCAATGGCATCCATCCACAGCAGCCCACCTTCAAACTTCATTGGGGGGTATCCTCAAGGTTGTGAGCAATTCCAAGTGCATTCTCTTTTGTCTATTGAGAAATGCCTTGTCCTTCAAACATGCAGCTCATCCCTAATCCACTTTCCCCCTTCTGTCCTGATCCTAGTAGAAAGGCAGAGTAGCAGGAAAAAAAAAATAACAAAGACAGTGGCGGCTGTACCAGAGGTCTCCGGGGGATGCCATTGGCCCCTGAGCCTTGCATTAAAGAACACTGCCCTAAAGGATATTAAAACATAGTTTGGCGGATAGCTATAAGAACACTTCAAGGTACATTTGAATACCTTTATCCTAGAGTTCTTTTGTCAGCTTTGCATTTGACATATTTCAAATCCAATTTATACAAAAAAAAAAAGTTTGATTCTTGACCCAACATCCAGAAATATTTCAATCAGTAGGCATTGTTTAACCCTAGAACGCATGACGTTAAAAATATACATATTAACGTCATGGGGGCCTTTTAGGCCCCCATGCACATAATGTAGAAAAACACACTTAAATAACTTTCACAAGTTTATTTCAAAATTGCTCAATAAAATATGAATAGTGGACAACATTTTAATTATAATTTTTCACAGAAAACACCAAAAAATCTTTTTTTTCCCAAATTTCACGCAAAGACATGAAAACACACAAAAATGCATAGAAATCTATAGCAAACTAGCTGCAGCTACATTTTTATTCTAACTTTCTTTTCTATTATATTAGTCTTCCAAACAATTCTGACATGTTATTTTTTCAGAAGAGTGTTCTTTGCAAACAGTTTCCTTACAAGTGGAACAATATCGCTCAGTTTTCCTCTCTATGTTTCTTGGACACATGAAACAACGCTTTTGTTTTCTTTCTCCTGGCTCTGGAGTAATCTGAAACTGTACGCCACACCGTTTCATTGCTTCTTTAGTTTTCTTTGGCAAGCATTTCAAGTCGCTTCGCTCTATCATGTGAGGTATTACAAGTTCATGACAAAGGTCCTTCAAGAATAAATGTCTCCTGTCCTTCCTCTGTGCATGAAATTCAGGATGAGTTTCTGTATAAATAATGAATGAATTTAGGGCTGCTACATCAAGCATATTTGAAAATAGTACTACAGGCCATCGTTTTGTTTGCCTCTTACACGAATATTCTCCCACCATCTCATCCATTTTATCTACACCTCCTTTTGTTGCATTGTAATGCAGGATGATTTCTGGTTTCAATTTCTGGTTATTGCTGTCAACACTGCTGTCAACACTGCAATCGTGATGCATGGTACTGAGTAAAATTACAGATTTCTCCTTCTTTGCCTTGTAAGATACCAAAGTCGCTTTGTTATTGAATCCAAAGACACTCTCATAAAGTGCTCGCTGACGATTGTGTTTGAGTGCTGCTGGAATTTCTCGTCTGTTTTGCTTTATAGTACCAACAAGTGTAATAGCTTTTGCAAGCAGAAAATTGCCTAGTTCAACATTGGTGAAATAATTGTCCATTGTGATGTTTCTACCTGAATTGAATATTGGAACAGCAAGAGTTTTGACTATTTCAGACCCCAGATCCTTCTGTACTGGTGCACCAACCTCTTTGCCACAGTAGATTACGCCATTTATGCCATAATAATTTGCAGAATCACACATCCAGAAGATTTTTATACCGTACTTGGCTGGCTTGCTGGGCATGTATTGTATGAATTTGCAGCGTCCTCTGAACGGTACAAGTTGCTCATCTACAGTAACATTAGTACTAGGATTGTAAAGTTTTGTGCAATTTTTGATAAATATGTTCCAGATATAACTGATAGGGGCTAATTTGTCTGTTTCAAACCTCTCTGCACGAGTTCGCTTATCATCAAAGCGAATGATCCTTCTAATTTCCTCATATCTGCCCACTGACATTGTCGCCTTATAGTGTGGATCAGAAAGTGGGTCCAGAAATAATTCTCGTATTGGGACATCATACGATTTTTGACTCCCTGCCAGCAGGAAAAGTCCAATATATGCATAAAGTTCCTCTTTTGAGATATTTTTCCAGGACTTATTT